>NW_026020006.1:1277133-1877133 GCF_900185275.1 Solanum verrucosum
AAATCCAATTTTAATTTGCTAGGTTCAATTCAACGAATAAAATTAGTTTCTACGTCGTACTAAAGAAATCTGTTATACCTGGTAAAGAGCATCACTTTGCAAAAGACTCTTGTGGCCAACCTCTTGGTGTTTAGAGACTTGATTTTCCTGTGATGCAACATTTTCAGCCATGTTATTTTTTGTTGAATTATTTCTTTTTCCTCTTTTTTTTCTTCTTCTTTTAGTTTGTGATTTAGAAAGTAATGAAATGGGAATATATAATGTGTGAGGCAATTTGGTTCACAAGGTAAGACTTGCATGAACATATTAGGCCCACCAACTAACAAAAAATTTGGTGAGATTCCTTCTTGCTGTGTTTTTGTTATTTTATGTTACATGTGGGACCCATGGAGGTTGTTGCAACAAAGTCTCAACCACTCGAATAAAAATACTTAATAACGTCAGATAACGTCATGATTAACTGTTTAGATTTGTGACAGGTGTCCTGTTAATAATTTTACTAACAAATACTTCCTACGTTTCAAATAGAACTTTTTAGTCCGTTAAAAAAGAATGATTTTTTTTTTTGGTAATATTTTAATTTTAGTTTTTCACGTTATATGTTTAATTGTACATTTGACATAACTTTAATTTAGGACCACAAGATTCAAAAATCTTCTTTAATTTCTTAAATTCTGTGTCAAGTCAAACTAGATCATTCTTTGTGAAACGAAGAGAGTATTCATTTCCAAATATATTTAAAACTTGCCTAAAAAAAAACGAAAAATAAAAATATTCATTTTGGTTGTTGATAAATTTATATGCTTTTTTCATGTTTATCCTACGTTATAAAAATGGTGAGTTCATAACTTAAATTCAGTTTCGGTTACTTGGTAAATATATTATTACTATATTATAGTGGAGACGATGATTTCGTATTAAAGTTAGAGAGAGTATCTTTTTTTTTTTTCTAACATAAAGGTATTTATTTTTATATAATAAATATTAGGGCAAACCACATAAATCCCACTAGTTTAGGTCTTAATTATTAAGATTCTCAATAATTTCAAATATTACTTCATGTACCATATCTTAGGATACATG
Organism: Solanum verrucosum; assembly: GCF_900185275.1. Lineage (NCBI taxonomy): Eukaryota > Viridiplantae > Streptophyta > Magnoliopsida > Solanales > Solanaceae > Solanum > Solanum verrucosum. The sequence continues at coordinate 1,278,217 of NW_026020006.1, forward strand.
AGTCTGAATCCATGAGATACATGCAGTATCTGCCAAATTTTAAAATTGAGATACAAAATTTATTTATTTAAATTAATTGGTTGGAACTGATTTCCTTAATTAGAGGAGTAATTGAGGATTTTCAAAATACATAGATAATTAATTTCATTTTATTATTCTTTGAAATAGTAAATTCATTAATATTATTAATTTAAGATAAAAACATGTATATCTTGGTAATGCAATTTGATTAATTTCAAATTATTACTCTTAAAATAATACATTCATTAATTTGATGTATCTATATCAATATATGATGTATCCAACAAACTAAACACTTAGATACACGAGTGTCCTGCAAGTACATTCATATGTATCATAGAAGTATCTAGCATTAATTTCATGTATTTGTTATAGGTATCTAGTATTAATTTTATGTATCTATTTATATATATATATATATAATATTGATTTCATGTATCTTTTATATGTATCTAGTACTAATTTGATGTATCAAGTATCAATTGCATATGTTATATCCAAAAACATGTATCTCGAATGCATAGTAAGCATATACATCTATACTACATTAAAAACATGAACTCCAAAAGAGCAATGTTAAATTACGTAAATACCCCTCACTTAAAACTTAAGAAGATTACGCAATACCCCTCACATAAAACTTATAAAGATTACGCAAATACCCTTAAATTTTAAAAAAAAAACCTAACTACGCATCCCTCCCGCAACAAACACCTTGCCTAGCCTACGAATAGACACCACTTTCCCTGGACAGACTCCACGCTTTCACTGGAAAGACACCAACTTTCCCCTGCAACTGCCCAACGTCTAAAAAATTACCAATCAACACAACCTCTGGAGATTTCTCTAATTATATCAGCCACCGGCACAACACCGTTTCCCAATAATAATTCAACTTGTGCATAAGACGCAAAGGTATGCCATTTTTCCTCTTCTGAAACAAGCCAAATTTTAAAAAACTCAAGTCTCACATATGCACTTTCTAATTAAATTAGGTGAATATTGATCATCCATCTGCAACCACATTACAATATTGGACTTGTCTTTTAAATATTTCACTCCGCATCAAAAGTTGTAAGTTTTCACTCTGTTTAAGTTTCCTGTTATGCTTTTCATTGGACTACTTGCAGCACATACATTGCTACAACATACTTACTTATTCCTTTGTTTTAACTACTACACACTGCGGCCTTGAATTACTATTGATATTCACTTTCCGCTATGCACCTCTAACCATCCAGATTCATCACAAATGGCGACCGAAACTGAACTATCAAAGCAGTGTGTCCCCATCAACAAGATACCAAAACACTCTGTTGATTGGGTGATGCGAGTATTAGTTATTCGCAAGGGTTCTGTAATTTCGTACAGCAATACTCGCCATGAAGGGACTTTCCAAACTGTAATATTAGTGGACGATGAGGTAACACTTTTGCTCAGCTTATATGTTATCGTTCCCATTTATTCCCGTTTTACTTCTCTAATGACATCACATATCGCTTACATCAATACTAGGGGACAAAGTTGCAAGCAACGCTATTTAACAAGCATATCGACACATGGAAAGACTTCTTGAAGACAAATAAGACGTACTACATTGCTAACGGGTTGTTGGATCGGGTTAATCCCAACTACACTTCCGTGCACAAAGAGATTGAACTGACCATTACAGATAACACAATCATAAGGGAGAGCGACCATGTTGTTTCAACACACAACTTCTCTAATGGTTTTGTATCTTTGGAACAGGCAGAGAAATTGCCTAATGGTGCCATATTTGGTAACTCTTCATACGACTTGTTAATAATTTTTGTCAATTACATCATACAGATCACTAATTTATATATCCGCTATTCAGACTTGCTTTGCGTGTTAGTTACGGTGAATCCCATCATTGAAAAAGGCGATAGCAAAAGACGCGAAATTGTTGTTACAAATGAACTGTAAGTTGCCCTTCTTTGTTCTCCACTGTCCATAATAATCTGGCAGTGCACTGACAGTACTTATCTAATTCATAATCCAGCATGGACTGTACGACTGTTACTCTGTGGGGAGATTTTGCACTAAACGACGGCGCCTTTCTTGAAAAGCTTAAAGATGACCAACCTATTCTAGGCTTATGTGACGTGCGAGTCTCAATCTATAAAGGTATAGACAACCTCTCCTATTTGCTGATTGTACAAATTTCAAGTATATTTGCTAATTTCTCGAATAAATATGTTGATTCCAATGTAGGGATTTTTGGGATATCAACTCTTCCCGTGAGCAGTGTGTTGATCAATCCAATCTTTCAAAAAGCACTAGATCTTCGCGCATGGTACAAAACCTCATTAACTAATATGCTCGACAATTTTTATTTACCGTTACTTCCACAACTTATGTTCAAACAAGAATTTAACAACATAGCCACAATTTGTTTATAGGGAGAACTATATACAACCATGCCTATCAAGTTAAATTTTAATCTAACAAATTTTAAACCCACAAACATTTCCTCAATTATGTGCTACAATTAACTCACCTCTTTCGATATACAGGCGTGAAGTCATAAAGGCCGAAAAGAAAGCTATCACAACCACACCAAGTAAGGTAATGAGAAAAGCCACAGAAGTGACATTACCCAATATTATGGATGGCACGCTTGCTGATACACAGGTACCTCCAAAACGACACTTTACCTATCCAAACAGGACCATTGTTTACCAAAAATAATGTTGTATATTGGCTATTAACAATGTCCAGGGAGCTTTATACAAGTTCAAAGCCAAAATTATAGACATACTCAATACAGATGAACCATGGTACTCGTCCTGCAAAAAGTGCCACAAGAAAGTGCAAGTTAAACAACATACAACGACATGTCCCAATTGCAACATCCAGAATGTGGAGTATGAAATGAGGTTAGACTTGCCTAAAATAAGCAATCAACATTTTATGATAATATACAACCAGTTTAACTATGAACTCTAACTTATTCACCTTATTTTAAAGATACTACTTACGGCTTGAAGTTTGTGCTGGAGAACAACGTGCTCGGGTTATACTATTTGATGCGGCACAAATGTTAGTAGGTTGCAATGTCGAAGAGTACATCAAAACAACCTCGGAAAATGTATGCCTTGTACTTCTAACATCTTACACCATATTTCAACGTACTTTAATCCCAACAATAAATAAGTGTATGACTAACTTTCAGAACTATTTTTATGCTAATATATCCAATTGTTGACATTTCTTACAGAAGGAAGAATGTATGTACTACCACAGATTGGTGTTGATTAAAGACAAGGAATTCAACTTCCTTGTCCGCATCGATATGAATAATTCAAACCCGCGAAGGAGTCTAATTGCTCAGGAAATACATGCCATTGAAGATGAAGCGGTAATTATAATGTCAGATGAATCAAAATCACTAACACCACCCACAAACAGGGGCAAGAAATCCACTGCGTTAGAAAGACATGTTCTTGAAGATAAATCACCAATCATAGTGGAAGAACCACAAAATGTGAGGCCGCGAAGGAAGAGGTCTAAGAAATCCAATGCGCTACATGTCCTTGAAGATGAAGCACCAAACATAGTGGCGGAAGTACAATCCGTAAGGCTGCGAACAAAGAGGGGCAAGAAATCCAATACGCAACAAATTACATGTTGTTGGAGAAGAATCACCAAACATAGTGGAAGAAGTACGATCCGTATGCCAACAAAAGCACGAGCAAGAAAATCAACAATGAACATCTCCAAATTAAAACTAAGTTCACAAAAGTCGAGTCATAATAGATGACTTCGTTGATAGTGTTACCGAGCATAATGTATGTATGTTAGTAATGTCTGTATTTTAATGGCTTCATCGGCTGCTTTTTTAATATATATATATATATATGTTTATTATTACCTAATTAAGTGTGAATTATGCAAATAATAGCACCTTAATAATTCAAATCTAAATCGCTTAGGCTGTTGTTTATAATATCCTATCTACCCCCCCCCTCTCTCCACCCATAAAATAACGTATATTCATCACATTTAAAACGATTTAAACCATTGAATAAAATACTCAATTAAACCAACCATAAAGTAGTATTACTTAGAAACATTGAATATAAAGCCTAAAATATCCATTATAATAACACATCTACCATTGCACGAGAAATTCGTTAAAGTAAAGACAATGTCCTAGACCGAGAAATATTGATACAAACACGAATAACTCTTACGCGAGAAATGTTTCCTCTTACGACTTTAAGGACTAACGCAACAAAAGAAATACTAAGAAACTTCAAATTTACATTAAAAAAACAAAACATGAAAATACACTAACCCCAGGGAAGACCCATCACCGAAAACATTTTTTAAATAACAACATCCTCACTACACTTTCAAATTTACAAACAACAAGAAAACCTCCTAAAAGCCAATAAGCAAATCAATACACTTTAAACATACTACTACGGTAAATAATAAGCAACATGTAAAATAGAGATTTAATTATTCCACTAATTCGACAGTACATTGTAAGCTATCGAACGTCGACGTCAATGGCACCTCTGGAGCATCGCGCCCATCCAGAAGAGTTACAACCACACCCAAAAAGAGGCCAATTGAAGCAATTCCAACCTTCGCCGAGGATACCTTTAAAACAAACGCCCAATGCCAATGCACATCAAACTAAAAGGAACAGAAAAAACTTTGAGAAATTGCTAAGATCTTGCCGCGCCATTACAATACTACTATCTGTACGACTTTACTGAACGGGCACATCTGCATAAATTTCTGAATTGTTTGGGAGAATTGCCAATCCAAACTACAAACTGTAAGTAACAAATCATTCATTTTTACCATTGTTCAATGTTCTTACTACTCTGCCTTTGTGAACATCTCTCAATAATCTCTGATTTGGTACACTCATGCTGAGATTTGTTCGGCTAACCTGCATGCGTTTTATAATTTAGAATTCCCTCCCAAACTCCGCTACTTTGAAAGGAATATGGCCGAATTACACAAAAGAAGTATATGACAGTCATACATGGTGGTAACAAAAATAGGAAACCTGACAGCCATCTCCCTAACCCCCATGACATAGGAAAACCATACTTGAATAATAATCGCTATGCTCGCGAGGAAGTTGTTGACTATTACTACTATTTGCTCAACCTGGTAAACTAAGGAAAGGGTTACAAAAACTCTGCCCACACGCTTAAGGGATGCACACCCATTAAATAAGATGAAGATGAAAATTCAATAAGTATATGCTACAAAGAGGACCTTAGTTGAAGATGTCTAACAAAATAAACCACCAATGCTCTGATTGTCGGTTGATCAGGACTCACTAGCATATAGATGCTGATGTATGGACTTGCCCTAGACTAAAAATGTACATCAGTACTCCTACAAAAAAAAATAACCCAGTCACACTTGCACACACACGTTAATAAAATTTTAGTAAAAGATTGTGATAGTGGACCATGATGAAGATGTCCTTAAAATTATTACATATATTGTACAATAACTTGAATATGTGGTATTGTGTTTACATTGACCGTATGACTTTCATGATTACTACCTGATTGACTATTTTAGAGAAAAATTGAAACAACTGATGCATTTACATACTCACAATATTCAAACAGGTCACTCATTACTCAAAGAGAGGATTATCAAACATGGACTGCCAATCTAATCAACGGGTCAAAACAATAGGTCAGAAATACGTGCCCTAAATTTATCATTACTTTTAAAGCAAGACCAAATCAAAGTGAGAAAACACTAACATGCTAACATCACAAATTCAATAGGACACAAACGTAAAATACTGACAGATGTAAGAAAGGGCATTGCGAAGGGTGCAAAAATATACTGCCTCTACAAAGCCATCAGAAGTTGGATATATAGAACCAAAGCTGAAGAAGCGGAAAAAAAGTTGGCTACTTCAAGCTTTATCAGAGGAGAACTATAATGAAGGTAAATTGACTAAAATATATTACACTACAACTTACACACCTTTAAGTGAAGTCACCAAAGAAATATGTTATGCTAAAAAACTCAATTTGAATTGTGAATGTAGGCGAAACAAATGTGAACTTATCAACAACATCAACTCATAAGTTGCAAAAACAATTGGATTGCATCTATTTGTCATGCCATGAGGCTTGAATATGAGCCACCAACATTTTGTTGCGCAAGTGGATATATTCAGTTGGCCCCCGACGAAGTTGGAGAGGACTTATACAAATTATTTACAGATGAGTCCAAAGAAGCCATCCTATTTCGGAAACATATTCGAGCGTATAATAGCATCTTTGCTTTTACATCATTTGGAGTACAACTCAACAAGAACTGGCATCTTCAAGGAAAGGCATTTACAGCTTTAAGGCGCAAGGACAAATCTATCACGACTACCATCATTGATCCCGAAGGATGACAGGCCACGTTACTTCCAGCTATACTTCTATGATACAGATCATGAAGTCGCCAACAGGAATGTCAATACTACAAGATGCTAATTTATCCGAGGAAGTCATGAAAAAATCAGGAAAATAATGGAGCAAAATCCATATGCAAAATTTTTTACACAACTAAAGCATCATTCAAATTTTCAGAACTTAGAAATACGCATAGCTGCAAATGCTTCTTTAGATCAACGGGTGTATAACAAACCTTCAGTAGATCAAGTTGCGGCAATTTGGGTAGACGGAAACAATCCAAATATCTCATTTGAAAGAGAATATTGTAGTACACGAACATTCCGGGAACAAACATCGAGTAAAACATTATTATGGTTGTTATGATCCTCTACAGTATCCATTGATTCTACCAAATGGTGAAGGAGGTTGGCATCAAGGAATAGTGAAATCTCACAATCCAAATATCACCATTCCTACATATACAACAACAGCTGCCAACATATGCCCTCGATCATATGCCAGTGCAACAGAGGTTTTGAACAATGAAGAACAAGGTTAGCACATTTACATTCTGCCATCAATCAAGTAATTCACCCCCCCACATAGTATAATAAGAAACTCAATTAATTTTCCGACTAACAGCTTCATATGGAGAACAAATCTAAGGCAACAAATATCAAACAACAACAATATATGTAATTGCTTAAAAAACATGTTCCAGAGGGGTAGTAATTAAATTCAATGAATGTGGTAAACTAACACAACTACATGCAAAGAAATATATTCTACTATAATATACTTGTGAACGTGATGTGGTAATAATATAATATTCAAAGAAGGCCACACATACCTCATGATAAACTGCACTCAAAACTAAACTTATTTAAATTATTTGTAGGTGTACGACGCGAAACAAGAGGTTATGTTTCATGCAGAGAGTACTACTGCTATAAACTACAAGTACGAACGAATGACAAAACAATTTTGTTGCTATCTGGTAGATTGTTACAACAATTTGTAGTGGACATGTACATAAAATTGGAAACCACGCGACTTGAATATTATAGATTCGAACAATCAAATTACAGAAGAGAGATATTACAAGGTATCGTTGATAGTGTTACGGCAGGCGAATGCAGAGGAGAGAAGGTCGGGCAAAGGGTCTTACTACCAGGGTCATTCATTGGAGGCCCGAGGGATATGCGACGACGCTATATGGATGCTATGGCACTGGTACAAGAGTATGGAAGACCAGATCTATTTATCACCATGACGTGTAACCCTGAATGGACAGAGATTCAAGAACAACTATGTGCGGGGCAAGTCGCTCAAGATCGTCCAGATTTGGTGACTAGAGTGTTTAGGGCAAAATTGCAGGACCTGAAAGACCAAATATTTAAAAAGGAAATTTTTGGCCCGACAGCAGCACATGTTTTTGTAGTTGAATTTCAGAAGAGAGGCCTACCACATATACACCTACTACTAATTTTAAAACAAGGTCATAAAATAACATCAGCAGATCAGTATGATCGATATATTTCGGCAGAGTTGCCTGCTAAGGATAAGCAGCCAGAATTACATGAATTGGTTATTAAGCATATGATTCATGGTCCTTGTGGTATAAAACGACAATCAAGTCCATGTATGAAGGACGGACAATGTAAGTTTCACTACCCCCGAGCATTCAACAACAAAACAATACAAAGGAGAGATGGATATCCTATTTACCGAAGAAAAAATGATGGGAGGACAAGCGAGGTTCGAGGAATGAAGATGAATAATCAGTGGGTTGTCCCTTATAATCCATATTTATTGAAGAGATATAATTGCCACATTAATGTAGAGGTTTGCTCAGGTGTTAAAGCAATAAAGTACCTGTACAAGTATATATATAAAGGACATGATAAGTGTGCAGTTTACATTGAGTCAGACGAGGGTGAAAAATTCATAGATGAAATTCGAAGCTTTCAAGATGCACGTTGGGTGTCACCACCTGAAGCGATGTGGAGGATTTACGAGTTTACTCTAAGCGAAATGCAACCAGCTGTTATAAACCTACAACTACATCTACCCGGTAAACAAGCAGGTATCCTAAAACATATTCTCAGATAGTATAAATACAAGTCACAGTTCTCCAATCAAAGCGATTAATATTAATAATAAGCTTCTGTTTTAAAATGTAGTCTACTATTGGAAGAAGCAAAATCTTCAAAATATTGCAGGCTCCCAGTTTGTACAACAAACTATGCTTACTGAGTATTTCAGGATGTGCTTGAATGACACTGACGCTCGCAATTATCTATATAGAGAATTCCCCAAGCATTATGTTTGGAATTCCCAATCTAAAGTTTGGACTAAAAGAAAATCGCGCTCCGTGATCGGCAGAATAAATGTTGGTAAGTATTACACTTTGATATGTGGCATTTATGAGTTAAACAATAAACTAACTAGGATGATCGAAATCACAGCTAATCCTAAAGAAGGAGAAAGGTATTACGAGAGATTATTATTAAATCATGTTCGAGGTCCGACATCATTTGAAGACTTACTCACTGTTAATGGAATACATTGTCATACTTTCAAAGAAGCTGCCAAGGAAAGAGGTTTATTATAATCAGATGATAGCATTTCAGAATGCTTACGCGAGGCTGTAATCTTTAAGATGCCTGTAGCTCTTCGAATGTTGTTTGCGACAATTTTAGTTCATTGCAACCCAACAGATGTAAGAAGACTATGGGACACATATTATAACGATATGTCAGACGACTTTCAGAGGACCCATGCCAAATCAGCCGAGGCCAAACTCCAAAGTACGTTGAAAAGTGTAAATTCATACTTGGAGAGTATGGGTCAAAGTGTTGCAAAATTTGATATGCCACAAATCCAACAAGAATTACATCAAGGTGACACATATGAATGCCGAGAAATAGTCGAAGAAAGGTCTGTGAAGGTGCCAACTGAAGATATGGAGGCACAATCAAAGTTGAATGAACAACAAACGCAAGCATTCAAGACTATCTTGCAAAGGACCGACTCTGGAACACCAGGATTATTCTTTGTAGATGGACCCGGTGGAACTGGAAAAACATATCTATATCGGGCATTGCTGGCACATATAAGATCAAGAGGTATGATAGCATTGGCATCCGCCAGCAGCGGGGTAGCGCAGCAATCTTACCGGGAGGTCGTACAGCTCACTCGAGATTTGGAATACCTCTACAAGCTAATGAATCAACAATGACAAATATGTCAAAACAAAGTGGCGGGGCTAAACTTATTAAACAAGCCAAACTAATAATATGGGACGAAGCACCAATGGCTAAGAGACACGCAATTGAAACAGTCGACAGAAGCTTTCGTGATATAATGGAAAAAAATGTGCCTTTTGGGGGAAAAGTAATGGTATTTGGAGGTGACTTTCGACAAGTGCTACCGGTGGTTCCAAAATCAACACGAGCAGAGACAGTGGATGCAAGTTTGGTAAGGTCATATTTGTGGCCTTTGATGGAAAAAATTCATTTAACATCCAACATGAGGGCAAGAACAGATCCAAATTTTAGCAACTTCTTGATTCGTGTTGGAAACGGCGAAGAGAACACAATACGGGATAATTTAATACTACTACCACAACAAATAGTGGTCCACCCAACTGGTCAGGGTAAGGCAGAAGAATGCTTGGTAACAGAAATTTTTAAAGGGCTACAACAAAATTACAGATCGGCAAAGTTTATTACTGAAAGGGCAATCTTAGCAAGTCGAAATGAATTCGTAGATAATATAAATGAAATGATGATTACTCGATTCCCAGGAGAAACCAGAACATATATCAGTTTCGACTCGGCAGAAGATGATACCAATAATTACTATCAAGAAGAATACCTAAATACATTAACTCCAAATGGTCTGCCGCCACATAGGTACATCAATATACTCAATCTGTCGTTAACATTTTAATTATTATATTAGTTTGAATTCCTGTACCAGATCAACAACAAAGGTGTGGTAAAATACATAACATCATATGTATCTTTAAATTAAACATATTAGGTTGGTTTTGAAAGAGAATGCGCCTATCATGATGCTGCGCAATTTAGACCCATCAAATGGTTTATGCAATGGGACACGATTGATTTGTAGAGGTTTTGACAACAATGTCGTGCATGCAGAAATAACTACAGGAGAATTTGCAACAAAACATGTGTTTATACCAAGAATCCAATTATCGCCGCCTGAGAATGAAGGATATCCTTTTAAATTTATTCGGAAGCAATTTCCAATACGTCTATGTTTTGCCATGACAATAAATAAGGCTCAAGGTCAAACGATACCTAATGTGGGATTATATCTTCCCCAACATGTTTTCTCCCATGGGCAACTATATGTAGCTTTATCAAGAAGAATCTCAATGGCAACAACAAAGGTATTGGTTATGACTGAACAACCAGATACGGGGACAGGGACATATGCAAGAAATATCGTATACAAGGAAGTATTAGGTTAGCGACGCTTTCAATCTTTAGTAGTGTAATCAAGTTGGAATAAAAATAACTTATTACATGTAGCTAATGAAAATGTCTTTGGTCATATTTATAGGTCCTGTTGAAAAAGAGACGAGCTAACCATCAAAATGCAACTTCTGAAGCAAATACAACTATTGTGAAAAATTTGATATTGATAGTTAGGATACAAATGACTTCAAACTCTTGGAAGGTATCCTCTATTTTAGAACAATGTCATAAACACAACCAATTGTAGCTTCGAGCAGTATTACATATCCGCTTATTCATTTGAACTTCCACACCATTAAATGCATCTAATAAATTCAAGACAATTTTCAGAAATGGAGTATTATTTCAAAACAAATATCTGGTAGCTAACGAACATCCATACAAACAAATCTCTTAAGACCTATGCCATATATTGAACAAATAGAGTGTGTATGCTTTAATGCTGCCCAATTGTAAGCATGAACTAATATTTGGTAACTAAGAAACATCCATACCAAGAAATACCTTAAAGACATATTCCATATATGGAACAAAACGAGTATTCATTCTTTAATGCTTCACAGTTGAACACATCACGAGACTAGCCAACCACGTGCAACGCACGTGCAGTGAATCTAGTATATATATATATATATATATATTAAGAAATCTACTTAGTCACTAAAATTATTTTACTTTAACTAATTATAGAATTCGTAAACATCAAATCATAGAGTCGTCTCAAATAGAAAATGTAGTCACATGCAATTTAAAAATTATGAGTTTTTTTTTTTTAAGAATAAGATACATAAGTTTGTCCACAAGTTAAAAAAAAACACAATATGTCATTATTAGTTGAAAGAGAGTTGTTAATATTCACCAAAATTATGGTAAGATTTCAGTTTCTGTGATGCAACCTTATCAACTGCCTGAGTTTCATCACTTTACATGCATGAATAACTTATGATGACTGTTTTTTTTAATTCGATGTCCGATATTTATACTGGTTCGATTAAATTTGAATTCATATATATAACATGATTTATTCTGAAAGTAATGCTCGCAAATCGCAAAATAATTTTTTTTATTCTAGGAGTTGAACCTAATTTTGCCAGTCGAATTCGCGTGTTTATTTGTTCTCGTTTTGAATAGTTGTAGTGCCTACTTGTACATTGACAAAATTAAAAATCATAGTTATCAGCTGAACCGAATTTAAGAATCATGTTTATGTATCACGCATAAATAAAAAGACATTAGTTTGCCAAGTGCAAAGTTCCAACAATAATTCAATATTTATTTATTTTTTAAAAGTCAATTATTATTTTTTAAGAAAATAATCTTAAATTAACAAGAAACTTCTGATGATCCTTCACTCGTGTAATTAAAATATTTGTGTTAACAAGTTAATTAGAATTTTGGACTTATTATTTTGATTTTATTTCTTAAAATTTTAAAAAGATTTTTTTGTAGGGGCAAAAATAATGTGTATATGAACTGTTTTGGTTCCCTTTCTACCAGTCTTAATGATTTATACAAATGCATGTATGGACAATTAGGGGGCACATGCCACCTTAACCCTCTATGATTGGGAAGATCATTTTTAATTTAATTAATCTCAAAATATCCAATTAATTAAGAGATTATGTCCCTTAATGTAACAAGAGAGTCTAATTAATGTTGATAAATAATCAAACAATTAAGGATTTGCAAGTTCCATGCATACTTGTTATTTGTTAGTAATACAATAGAAGTCAATTAATGTGTTCTGGCGGTAAATGAAGTAAGTGAAAAATATGAAAGATCGAAATTTATAATTTATTTAGCCAAACTTTGAAAATCAATTTATTTTGAGAAATACTTCTTATTAAACATGCATTTTGTGTTTAGCTAAATTATTTGAAAAAGACTTTTTATTAATTAGTGTAGTAGTTATGTGTTTGGCCATTATTTTCAAAAGCACTTATTTCTTCATCAAAAAACTTGGTCAAATGCCTTCCTATTTTAAAAATATATTTATTTATTTGAAAATGAACATTATTAACGTTTCAGAAATTTGGCCAAACAGGCAACTAAAATATAGTAAAAATGAAAGCCTTAGTTGATAGAATTATTCAATATATATAATAATGAAAGATAATATATAAATATTCAGTAAAATAATCAAGATATACGTAAACTGATTCAAATATGATTAAGGACTTCCTAATGTGTGGTTGAGGCTGGTATGCTAAAGTTTAAACAAGAACCAATAATGATAGGTCTGACTCAGATGTGGTATTATTAGTTAGCATGCTCAAGGAAAGTACTAATGATTAATTAAGGAAACTAATTAATTATTAAGTACTGTTTGCTGGTCAATGTACTGGTGGTTTTTCTGTCCAAAACTCTATCAAGTAGTTTTTTTATCTCGTCCGATTTCTGGTATCCATATTGGAGTCCGACTAAATTTGGATTCGCGTCCAGAAGTCCCACATTAGGAGTAAAGTGCTCTCTAACAGAGGTGACTCTGTACCTGAGACCTTCACCGACAACGGAGTACTTAACACTCCACCACAACATTTGTTAGTTATTAAGTAGTTTTGTTATAGCTAGATACCATATTACTTTCTTCGTTTTAATCTAAGTGTGTTAATTTGATTGTGCCAGAATATAAGACACAAAAGAAACTTCTGAATTATGTGATCATAATTTAATGGCATGAGTAGTATTATAAATCTTGTGATCTTAATCTAAAGGCATGTGTAGTATCATAAATCCTGTTACCTTAACACGACCCAAATAAGCCTCACTCATGAGTATTCGAGCAAATATTCCCATTAACACATGGAAGATTTGCCAGCAGCAAAATGAATGTAATTGAAGAAAAATGTATCAAATGCATTTTAACACCAAAAGGGGTTGTTCATCATTTGTCTCAAACACTGGAATGAGTTTCAAAGACTCCTTAAAGAAAAAATACGGAAAACTAACATATAATCTACCAAAAAGTTACTTCAATAGACCATAAGATCATTGTAACTGTTCTCTTATTAGTATTTCCGTCCAAAACCTCCTGCACCGCGACCATATGTTGGGAGAGCTGCCACTGCTTGGGGCTCAGCTGCCTGCTTGACAACGCCTGGAAGGTCAGACATGCCGAGGGCTGAAAGCATGTCAAGGGTCTCCTTGTCAACTTCAATGAGATCAGTCTTGATGGCAGACTCATCAGGAACAAAGTCCATGCGTCTCTCACGTTCCTCCTCTTGCAGTTTCAGGGAGATGCCACGAACGGGTCCCTTTTGGATACGCTTCATGAGGTGAGTGGAGAATCCAGCAATCTTGTTGCGGAGACGCTTGGAAGGAATTATGGCAACTTCCTCCAGGATCTTCTTGTTTGTGTGGAAATCCAAAGTCATTTTGGAGTAGTACCTCTCAATTACCTGTCGAGATGACTTCTTCACGGTCTTGGTGCGCACACGACCCATCCTTGCAGAATTTCCTTAGACGAAACCTGTTGCATTAATGTTTGTCAGTTACCTATCAAAAAAAGTTAATGCCTCTAGTTATTCATCGTTAATCTTTTCCCTGGGACAACAACATTTGCTGATGCGTAGTTTATTTTCCCGTGAATCTGAATATTTTTATCAAATATTGCGATTTATTGAGTCTTAACGTACAAAATAAACACCTGTGAAGCATATTCCTTAGTCCTTACAAAAATGAGAAGCTAACTTTCCTAAGCTACATGGTATAATCTGTGCTCTCAGGTCTGCAAATAGTTTTTAAGCGCAAGGAAAGCCTTTATAACAAGAATCAGTGCATGAATCTAAAAGATGCATTTTTATTTTCTCTTTTGTTCCCAGATAGCATTATGGAGAAAGTAATTACATAACTAGACCAATTTGCATGGGGATAGGCTCGGAAAAGGCATATCGGCTTAGACAACTAATATGACACTAGCCTTCCAAGTCCTCAGACCAACCTGCTATAACTGTAATCTGTTGTGCTGGTTAATACACTAGGCTTCATTTAGCAATCCCAATTACTGGATGTAAGTATAATCCTAGAGCAACCATACCCTCTGTTCTACAGAAAACCAGATGAACTGATTATGACCAATTGCAATGACTGTTAGAACTTCAACTTCACGAAATTGCACAATGGAATTTTTGAATGTCTTGAACAACCAATCTTGTATACTATTAATAGCCCATACACAAGATTATTAAAATTTCAATTCTAGATACAAGAATGCTAAAAGATTACTTATTTACTATGATGCTGCCCAAACAAGCTTGCACGAAACTCAACTAATCCAGAGGGTGCCAATCTATCTCCCACCAACACAGTTACCAACTCAAGAAACGAAAAAAATCATTTAACTACTTTTTACCATAGTGGTGATTTGGACCCTTGTATACCATTGTTCATCCCATCTTCACTAACGACTACACAATACTCCTGGTACCATCTTAGACTATCTTTTACACTAGCATCAATCTACCAGTACAATCTCCTTCGGCATGGTAATTGGAAACTCGACTAATCCAGCAGGTACCAACTATCTCCTACCAACACAAGTACCAGCATGACAAATGGAAGGAAATCACCTATCTATTTCTTATCAATGTTATGATTTTGACTGTGGGATACCAAAGTTCATTCCATTGACCACAGAGCGACACTCCTGAGCAACATCTTATACTATCTTTTAAATCTACCACTACAATATCTTTGGGCAAGCTTGCACGCAACTCAGCTAATCCACCAGGTGCTACCTATCTCCACTTGACAAATGATAAAAGATCACCTAAACTAAAATGTTTTTATTGTTGTTGTGATTTGAACCCTGGTACACCATGGTTCATTCCAACTTCATCAACTGCTAATGCAGTTACATTGGTGCCATATTCAACTAATTTTTTTAATAAAATACAGTCAACCTGCCACTACACTCTCCATTCCCCATACTAGCTTTCCAAATTTCAAATAGACAGATTACCTGTGTTGCTCAAAATCCATAGCCAGCAACAAACAGGAACACATATACACAAAGACGTTGTATTGAAAACATATCGGTACCCTAAAACATACGGATTTTAACAGCTCTTAGCAATTAAATAATTTTGCTCAATCCTAAGGCATTGTGATCACATAAATCACAGAAATGTATCTACTAATATAGAGCAATATAATGTTATACAAACCCTCTTATTCGTTCCACACTATACGGGTCATTCATTTAAGTATTCAGATATTCATTTTACACTAAATCTTTTTGTTATCAAAGACTACTTTTTGATAATAATGTACGGGCAAACTTGCACGCAACTCAAATAATCCACTATTATCAAATATCTGCAACAACACATAACAACTCAACAAGTTCAAAAAAAAACCCTATCTTTTTCACACTAGCGTCAACTTACCAGTACACATTACCTGTATCGCTCAAAATCCATAGCTCGCAAACAGTAAATAGTAACACATAAACACAAAAAACACATTGTATTGAAGAAAAATGGTTCATACATGGATTTTATTAGTTTTTAGCAAAGTAAATAAAATTTGCTTGAAATCCTTAAGCATTTTGATCAAATAAAGCTATAAAGCTATAAAACTCACAGAGATTTGCAGCAAAAAGACGAAGAATCACCTTCGTGCGTGCGGCAACTGATACTCTGTGTGATTTTTTTCAGCAATGGTGAAGACTATATTAGGGTTTTTGTGTTTGTGGATGTCTGGACTTTTATTGGGCTTGGGGTTTTTTGTAAAGTTTACTTTGGGCTTTACTAAGGAAAATGAAATACTAATGGGCTTGGACCCAATTTTACTTGGCCCACATTTTGATTTTTGTTATTTTTGGGGTAGTTTGTTCATATCTCGACTAATGTCGCAGAGTATCTTTTACCTTTCAACGATACAAATATCAAATAATTTTATTGACTAAGATTCGAATACAATAACAATAACATTTTTAGTAAAATCTCATTAAGTTGGGTTCTGGGGAAGGTAAAGTATACGGAGAGAGAATGTTATCGAAAGACTATCAACTCAAGTGCATCAAATCCAAGTAAAAGAAGAAAATAACGACAAAAGCATAGCAATAAACAACTCATCGCAAGAACTACAAGGGTATGGCTAATATTATGACAAACATTAATAAGTCTACACCTTCGCAAGACAAAACAATCCTCTACGCTACTAACCTTTAAGTAAATCTCATACTATAAGCTATATACCTCACAAAAAACACATGTAGGTGATATCAAACTCAAGACTTTCCCATTGAGATTCCTTGTTTAACCAATTCCCCCCCCCCTAAATAATATTGTATAAACTCGTTTGATTGAGGAACAAGTTAATTTTATAATTGTTATTTCACCTTTAATGTGGATCTCATAAAAATAACACTATAATTTTGAAACAAGTTAACCCATAATTTTGTCCGACTAAATATGGAATGAACCCATCTAAAAAATAATTTAAAATTAATTATCTCATATCTCTCATACCAAACGAGCACTACATTAATTAAGGGTAAAAAATTGAAGAAAAAGAAAAAGACACCTTTTCTCTTTAGGTCCTCCTCTTTTAGCCATTCTGTCATTTACCAAAAAATCCCAATCGGCGATTCAACGGCGCCGACTAATTCAATGTCGACATGGACGAGGGACGACGACAAGCTCTTCGAACACGGCCTGGTTTTGTACCCTGAAAACGTCGCCGACCGGTGGCAATTGATCGCCGATCATGTCCCCGGAAAAACAGCGGACGATATCATGGCTCATTACGATGACCTTGTTCACGATGTATTTGAAATTGATTCCGGTCGGATTGATCTACCGAGCTATACGGATGATCCGGTTGAATTGGAAGGCGATTGCCAGATTTCATCGGGATCAAACAAGAAGAATAATGAAATTGAGAGGAAAAAGGGTACACCATGGACTGAAGATGAACACAGGTACCATTTTGCTATTTGAAATTTTTTGGGTTGAATTATGTTAATCAGGTGAAAATTAGTGTTTATGTTGAATTTGGTAATATGGGTTTTGTTTATAACCTATTCAGATGTGTGTTTATCATTTCTCAAAATGTGGCTGAATATAGAATGATTTTTTTTATTTGACCATGGTGTCCGAGCCAGCTTCCGTACTTAGTGGTATTTCACGGGGTATATTGTTGTTGTTGTTGGTGTCCGAGCCTGCTTGCCTGTACCTCGTATCTCGCGAGATCATGTAACTCTGTCCACTGAGTATAGAAGGGGAAAAGATCATGTAGTGTTAATGGTGGAGTTTGCTGGCTTGGAAATGAGTTTATTTTTGTTTCAATATCAGCATTTCCTTTTTGCTTTGATCAGTGAGTAAAAAGGACTCATGAAAAGAAAAAAGTCTGGAAAAAAAGTACTTTTTTTTATAACTGTGGTGTCAAGGCCTGCTTGTCCGTACTTCGACTTATACCATGGGATACCTCTATCACGTAACACCAACAATAAGTACCGGTAACTCTTTCTATCAAGGGTATAGAACAGATGGGAAGAAATGTCCTAGTGTTAATGGTGGAGTTTTTTGGCTTGGAAAATGAGTATTTTTGTTTCAATTTCAGCATTTTCCTTTCTGTGCTTTGATCAGTGAGGAACAAGGACTCATTTTCACTCATCAAAAGAAATATTAGGAAAAAGGTACTACCTTTTTTGATAGCCATGGTGTCTAGGCTAGCTTGCCTGTACCTCTTCTAATTCCATGGGATAACTGTCACGTCACACCAGCAACAAGTTTCAGAGTTTAACTCTGTCCACTGAGGCTAGAACAGATGGGAAGAAATCACCTAATGTTAATGGTGGAGTTTGTTGGCTAGGAGATGAGTCTATTTTTGTTTCAATTTCATCATTTTCCTTTCTGCTTTGATCAGTGAGGAAAAAGGACTCTTTTACTCATCAAAGGAAAAAAATCAGGAAAAAGGTACCTTTTTCTTTTCCAATGAACTGCCTATGAGTAATCCTCTTCATCCAGAGTCAGGTTCAAGACTTTTAAGTTTATAAGTTTATTTTGATAATATGGAAATGCAATTAAACAATCTTCGTGGATTATATTTATCTTTTAAGGTTGAATTAGGGTTGTTGGTTATGTTTATCACCTATTTTTTTTAATCGAGAATGTGAGTGAATATAGAATAACAGTATTTTGACTAATTCTTCTCTTATTTGTTTGTTTGTTATGGCTAGGAAATTGGGTCTCTTCTGATTTCAGTTTACGCATTTTTTTCCTTACTGCTTTGATCAGTAGGACAAAAAGACTCTCTTTTTGTTAATGGCGGAGTTTTTGGCTCGGAAATGAGTCTCCTTTGGTTTCAGTTAGGCATTTTTCTGTCTGCTTTGTTCAGTGGGAAAAAGAACTCCTTTTTTGCCATCAAAAGAGAAAAAGAAGGGAAAATGCTATGTTGCTTGGACTCTTCAAAAAATGTAGATGAATGCTTGTTGGGTCCTCCAAAAGTAGTGCTCTTTTGAAGGATCCGACACTGTGCGGCAACATTTTTTGAGAGTTCGAGCAACATATGAAAAATGTACCTTTTTTTGTTCAATGGCTGCCTAAGCATAATCATCCTCTACTGTTTATCTTTAGCCAAAATGCTTAGAGAACTATCTGCCTAAGAGTAGTCCTATTCAAGAATTACATTTTCTTTTGATTTCTGAACTTGTAAACTGATACAACTAGAATTTTCCTTCTCATTGGTGTAATCCGTCCTATATCTTATTGTTCTTGTCTCTTCTTTATACCCCCGCTCGAAGCTAACATTCGTGCAGCAAAATGGTGATTTTTGGCCATGAGGGTGGTGGGGACTGTTGTTTCAGATTGAGATGGTTGGCCTCTGATCAACATGAGAGTAAATTGACCATTTTTGATAGACATTGGCAGTTTTCATGTTCACAATTTAGATCATTCAAAGGGTTGTTTGATTGTGATTTAGTGGTATGGTGAATTTGGTGATTGCAAATATGATCTTAAAGAGCTTTTTGACAGATTATTGTCCCATTTCATATAACCAACTCTTAACTTGCTTGGGATTGAAGAGTAGTTTGTTAATCTTGTCCCTGCCATTAGAGGGTCGGGGGCTCATATCACTTGAGTACTTATAAACTTCATTGCTCGGACTCTTCAAAAATGAAGACGGGTACATGTCTGGTCCTCCAAAAGTAGGCATTTTTGGAGGATCCAACACTGGCGTGACAACATTTTTGAAGAGTCCGCACAGCTGCTTGTATAAACATAATAAGATAAGTAGAGTTGTTATACTTAATTGTGTAACTGACATTGCTGTTCTATAGCTGTTATTTGGGGTGTAGTTATTGTTGATGTTTATAACCGATTTTGCTGTTCTATGGCTGTTATGAGACGTAAAATCCTAATATTCTTGCATAGGTTATTCCTTATCGGTCTGGACAAATACGGGAAGGGTGACTGGAGAAGCATTTCAAGAAACGTAGTGGTATCAAGGACACCAACGCAAGTGGCTAGTCATGCTCAAAAATACTTCATTAGACAACAGGCGATGAAGAAAGAACGGAAAAGGTCCAGCATCCATGATATTACAACTGCAGTGGATACCAACCCAGTCCCTCCTCAAAGCAGCTTTCAAAACCAAAGTGGCAGTCAAAATTTCAACTTCGCAATGTAGCAGGAAACAAAAAAAGAACACTCATACCTGTACATAGACGAACCACCTGCAATCAATGCTCGAACTTGTAAAGTTTATTGTACTTTCTAGTTGACAGTATTTTAGTTAGTGAATCCAGGAGCTTAAAGATCAGTCTTTGGCGAGCAGAATAGTTGATGAAATTGTTGGCAAAATGGTTGAAGAACAGAATGGTGTTAAACTTTTTCTTGCCTTAATGTATGTGTCTAGTAGTTTGTGTGTTTATGGTAGTTTTGTGTTAGTTTTTGGCCTCCAAGCTACCAAACCGGGGTAAATGAACTTGGAAAATAGTTAGAATTGTGGGTACATAGAATTTGAGTAATATCAATTGTGGGATTACTTTGGGTATGTTCGTTATCATTGTTGGACAGCTTTAAGCAGATGGAAAAAGTTTTCTACGAGTAATAATTTTTGCTTCTGCTGAATTCGAATTTGAGACCTTATCGTTCTCATTGCACATCATTAGCCACTAGATCATACCAGGTTCAATTTTCCAGAGGAGCCTGTGTCCACTAGATCAATAGGATCCACATACATTCTTCACTTTCCCCGATTTAACCATTTGATATCTGAAACTCACTAGCCCAACTACTTTGTGCATTCAAACTAGGTGGACCCTCTAAGGTCATTATTCTGCACATTGAAATCACTAGTAATAGTTCTTCTTTCAACACGAGCTCGTTGCGAATGACTTGATCACGAGCAACGAGTTTACACTATGATTACCAAGCGATAACAAACTGTACAAATGCAGTGCCAACAGAATCAAACTGGTCCCAAACAAGATGATATTCGATTCTCGAACCAAATGTGTTTTACAGTTTCAAAAAAGAAAACTTCAAGGAAGAAGAGCATGGAGGATAATAACTACGAAATATTTTGTACAAGATCCAACAGTATCAAGAGCAACACAAAGTCATTATCCATTTATTTGTCAAAAGTAACTTGAAAGGAAGAGTTTGAGATGTCAGTTCAGCTCTTGTTAACCCCTTCTCCAGCCTTCTGCTTAAAGAAAAGAAACGACGGGTTAAGAAAACGTGTACAGTATAATCTCAAAAAACATATATATTTAAAAATTTAAAAGAAGATCTAGGTGGGAAAATCATCAATCCAACACATGTATCTCTAAACACTCAATTGTGTTGTCCAACTAAAAGTGAGACTGGTTAATATAAAAGTGTTGTATGGGAGGGCAGTGCGTATGTTGAGAACAGTAAAAATAGTGCAATTCTATCAACTTTGAAACCTGTTGGCGTTCACAAAATATGTATAGAATTGGATGTTAGAACTTCGTTAAAGATTCAAAGCTTAACTTGGCAAATTCTAAAGCAGAAAAAGACGCATAGGTGTTTACTCACCACAACAAGAATCTTATGTCTAAAATACTTGCAATTATGGATTTCAGAGAACATAACCGATGTCCATATGCCATACCTAAGGTTTATTAAAATGGTTTGAACTTTGAGATGGTTAGTTAGACCAAGTATACACAATTCTCATCCATATTACACCTAGTTGAAAGATTTAGCCATGAGAATTTAGGAAAGAGTAGTAGAGCAATATGAAAATGCAAAATGACTCTCTTTTTTGCTATTACATGCAATTGTCTTCCTCAAAGGCTTTGAATATATTCAATATCTTACCAAAGCCAAGACTAGACATCCAAACAGATGTATAGCAATTGGAGCTGGTAATCTTCTTTTTGCTTAATCACAAAAGGAGGGAAATTAATTTCCAACATCCTAAGAGAATTCTCGCCCTATGAGAACTAAGATACGCATTTTTCTTTTAAGAATAATTTGCCTTTTTCCGCTGTCAAAACGTACCAAAAGCAACATAACAGAATACGAATCGCCAGTTTATGTATGACTAAACATATAGAACAAGAAAAAAAAAAAAAAAAAGGATCCAAACCTTATCGGCCTTCTCTTTCTCAGCTTTCTCTCGCTCTGCCTTCTGCTTTGCCTTCTCCAACGTCTCCCTTTCCATTTTCTACTCACAAAATTGAAAAACAATACGCATGAATGATCTAGCATAACCTTATACCATATATCAAAAAGAGAACACATCAATCCAATTCACTCCAATCCCAACTATTTGGAGTCAATGTAATTCAGAATTAAGGTTTCGAATAAGTACAATCTGTTATTCATGGTAATTATTTTACACACACATAAAATACATATGCGATTGTGTGTGTACATAATATACTTATTACATACATGCAGAACTTAGAGCTATAGGATTTGGAATGGTGCAATCTATTAGTTACATCATTTTTTCTACACATGAGCTGAAAGTAGGGAATTCAATCAGAGAATCATTACATCCGCCTATTATTCGTCATAATTATTCTACACACAACACACATATTACATACACATATATGCAGTACTTAGAACTATAAGAGCTGAAATTAGGGAATTCAATCAGAGAATCATTACATCCGCCTATTATTCATCGAAATTATCTTATACACAATACACATATATGTGTGTATGTCCATTATACACATATTACATACACATATATGCAGTACTTAGAATTATAAGAGTTGAAATTAGGGAATTCAATCAGAGAATCATTACATCCGCCTATTATTCATCGAAATTATCTTATACACAAATACACATATGTGTGTATGTCCATTATACACATATTACATACACATATATGCAGTACTTAGAACTATAAGAGCTGAAAATGATACAATCTATGAAATTTTAGATCCGCCAAAACTCAGATCAATCTCACTGTATTCAATCACAATCCATTCAAATACTATTAAACAACAATAAGGAGGACATAAATTCACGAAACATTAAACAAAATTATTTTTTTTAAAAAAGAAGCTAAATCATGAAGACCTGAATGTAAATGTTCTCTTGAGCACGTTCTTCTTCACCGAGGACTCTTCCGTCACTGAAGTGTCGGAGGCCGGAAACCGATGATCGGAGAGCTACATTAGCACCTTCCGTTAAACGACGGAGTCCGCTGAATGAAACGACAGATCTCATCGCCATTTTTTTTTCGCTGAGGGTGGAAATTTAACAGTGATGAAATTGCCTCAAGTGTGATTGGCGTTTTGGTATTTATACGGAATAGTGAAGTAGGGTCCAGTTTTTGACCGGGCTTTCGGGTTATGGATAAAATGGTAATATAACAAAAATTTGACAAATTGCCTAACGTTGAATTATTAATCACGTTTTAGCTAGTATTTTCAAAACTATTTAAGTTTTAGCCAAACTTTTGATACAAAATATTTATTTGGCTTATCATATCCTTAAACTTAAAGACATTGGATATACCACTCCACAAATTAAAAATCAATGACTTTTTTTTGTTTGCTTTAATAAGTTCTAATTTCAAAATGTTCATTGAACTTGATTTTGATTCGCGATTTATAAGTCTTAACTAATTTACATCATGTAAGGTTAAATAAAGTCTACGTATACATTCCATTCTCAGACTCCATATATTGTAATTGTGTGGGGCTTTGCTTTTCACATACAAATATTGAAGTCATTGTTTGCAAGTTGATGTTTTGGTAATGGTATATACACTATCCATACACATTACAAAGAGGATGAGCCTAAACAAGGAATTTACTAAACGCGATTCAACTAACGGAGGCTCTTGGAACGGCAAGTAGTCGTTCAGCGTGAGCATTTAATAGGGGTTGCCAAGCACATATGAGAAGGATCAAGGAAAATTTCATTGTTGCATAGCTCAAGTCGGAACAAGGTACCATAATACGTTCAACAGGTATCTCATGAACAAACACTCATGTCCCGACATTGTCATTGTATACAAAACTCACCAGATGAAATTCTGAACATGTGCTCTAGATGAACAGAGATATCGATGACTTTAATTTTCAGAGATATCAAAGATAAACTAGTCAAAAGCTAGATAATTCAGGTACAATACATAATTTCACTTAGGTTTTCCTAAGAGTAGTAAATATCTTGAACATAGATAAAGATCCTTGAATAATCAGCTTCCGTCGTATTACTGTGGTCTGGCAACCGGTTCCAGAGCTTCAATTGTCACCACGCTATTACCCCGAATTACCTGCAACATCAATCATGCATCAACTGAAAAATTAGTGAC
The DNA here is from genome assembly GCF_900185275.1 of Solanum verrucosum. Taxonomy (NCBI): domain Eukaryota; kingdom Viridiplantae; phylum Streptophyta; class Magnoliopsida; order Solanales; family Solanaceae; genus Solanum; species Solanum verrucosum. The sequence goes on from NW_026020006.1 coordinate 1,302,917, forward strand.
TGCATTTCTAGAACGAACAAGCTTTTGAGCTAACTAAGTGTTAATTAACATCAAAATATAAGAGATCTTGAAGACTAGAAAGAAAATACAATTGATTATGTATCACAGTTACATCAAGTCACGGAAACAGATGTAAGCAAAGTGAAATTTATAAATGCGGGAGAGGAAGGGAGTAAAAACAGCAGCAAAGACTTACCACCATGCCAATCTCATTCTTATCGTTTCCATTGACCTCAACAGTATTGTCAATAACCAAATTCATGAACTGATCGAACCCACGAAGAGTCCCCACAACTTGACGGTTGGCATTCAACTTGACTGCAAAAGGTATACTACATTACTTAATTCTGAAAAGCAACCCCATGACGGAAACTGACTATAATAGAGCACATTATGTGATTCAGACAATGAATATTGATCCTTAAACTGTACACATGCTGAAACTTCTTATACCAATTATATAAAATTCCCTCAAGTTAAGATAACAAAACTATTATTCCAATTACTTTGAACTGAGGGTCTATTAGAAATAGCCTCTCCACTTCCCAACATGGAGTTAAGGTGTGCGTACATTCTACCCTCCCCAGACCCCACTTGTGGGATTACATTGGGTATGTAGTTGCTAAGATAGCAAAACTTTTGTTTCCAATTACTTCCATCAAAGTCTATATGTAGGCCCTGCATGAGGAGCCAAAATAATGGTGGGCGGTAAACCACTTCAAAATGCAAAGAGTAAAGCATTTAGTGTTTCACTTTATACTACTTTTTGACATGTCCAGCAAAAAAAAAAAATCTGTTCTTAGTTTTGTTTCCTCAAATGCAGACACTGAGATAAAATATGCCCAACAGAAAAATGCAATAATAAGAATTGTTATTTGTGAGCGGCAGAGTAGATTAAAATTCCACATTATGCAAAACTAGGCACATTATTTGAGAAATTTAAGCAAATCCGATATCAATATATCCAATGTTTTGAAATGCAGAATCAGCACTTTTGTACAACCACAGAAGCATCATGTTAAAGGGGAGGAGAAAAGTTTTACAGTCTCGATAGCTATGGACAACAAAACAAATAACAACTACACCTTAATCCAAACTAGTTTAGGTCAGCTATTTGAATCCACAATATCCATTACGTTTAGTTTGGAGCTATTTCATTCCAATACTCTTATTATCTTTTAAGACAAATTACGGTACCCTGGTGATGAAGTGCTAGCAACTCAACTCATAATGCGTGGCCTAGGAAATAAATTAACCCCCTTATACCATAAGTCCATAACCCTAAGAAATTGTGGAAACCAAAAACCCTGAACTTTAAAAATAAAAAAATACATAAACACAAGAGTATACTTGAACCGAAAGCGGTCTTATGTGCCTGAAAACTTAAATCCTAAACAAAATCCCTTGAAACCCATAAAAGCCGCAGCAAGACTAAACGTGAGCAGTCGCACAAAGTTCAAAAAACATAACCACATTCATGAAAAATAGGATTTTTTACATGAATACTCAGTAGTCAGTACCACTAGCAGTAACTTACCCATAATTAGATGGGTCACAATAGTTATTGATGCACCACTTTCAGGGAAAACAAAACCCAAATAAGCAAAAATATACAAGAAAAAGAAATGCAAACGTATACACAAGCCATAATTACTCTTCTATGCCCTAAACCATTAACTGTACCCAATATCCCTAAAGCGGGGATGTTTGGTATGAAGACTAAATGATCCTGGGATTATAATCCCTACACTAATTTATCCCACTTGGGAAATGGGATAAAATAATCCCAAGTTGGATGAGATAAGGTGGGATATCCATCGATTCAGCCTGTGATAAAGCTTCTTATACTGCATTTGGTTGATGGTATAGGGATTCGACCTACCAATTACAGGCTCGGGTGCAAGAACAATATCCATTGCCTACACCCTCCCAATAATACGTGATTATCAACCACCCACTTACTACAACAACATATCATGACGATAAGAATCAAAACACTCTTGAGAAAGCCCAGTTCCCCTGTCTTCTTTGGTTTCTTAAATAGAACTCAAAACTAGATCTCTTCTGTATATAAACAATGTCTTGAATTGAATTGAAAGTCAACCAAATGTAATGCAAGGTAATATGCTTAACACATGCAAATCAAATATAGTATGAAAGGCTCCATCAATCAACCAAACGCAGTATAAATTTTATCCCAAACTTACTTTAGGCATATCCCACCTTATCCCGCGTACAAAACAACTAAAAGTTAAATCCTTTTAACTCTAATCAAGTTGCAACAAGAATCAACTAAACATTCACACAAAGTTCACAACTTTGTTCCAAAGATTGCATTTTTAAGCAATACCCACTAGCAATAACACAAAATAAAATCAAAATCAAGACAAAAGGGGTTTTTTAACTTACTTTGAAGCTGCTTGTCCATATACCTAACCAAACAAACAAAGAAAAAAAACACAAAATCAAAAGGCAAAGAAGTAAGAAACTAATTTGTGAGCAAAAAAATTATTAGAAAATTAAAAAAAAATAATTGTAAAAACTTACTTTTTGAGATCTGGAGGCTGACCTGATCTGCTCATCTTTTCTTCCTCTTTTTGTCTTTTGAGAGAAACAATGGAGGAGATGAAAAAATTTCCGATGCTCAGCGGCCGTTTGTGCTCTAAATAAACCCCTAAAAAGGTTTAAAGGTCTTTTGTTAACTAGTCTATAACTTAAGGGACCAAATTACAATTTTTTATAACTTTCCTCATTTCATTTTACTTGATTCTTATATATTAAACATAATTATTTTATATTTGTTCATTATAGAGAAAAATAAACTTCAGTACTACTCTAGACATTAAATAACTATATAAAGTGCTACTAGTTATTGGAGAATTTGGATTTCAAATTTTAGAAGATAAAGAGTCTTGACATAATTGATAAAGTTGTTGTCATATAGATCAGGAGGTCATGAGTTTGAGTTGTGGCAACAAACTCAATCTTAACCAGTGGTAGGATTGCTTCAACCTTAATCAGAGGTCTCAAATTCGAGCACTGGGTATGGAGAAAATCTTGTTTGGAGCGCCACCCTCGACAGTGCACGAACCGAATTTAGTAGGGGCTTCAATGTGAACTCAAAAAAACCTCAATCTTATACAAATACAGAGTAAGATAGTGTACAATAAACTCTCGTAATCCTCCACTTCTCAGAACTTCATACATAGTAGAAGCTTTAGTTCATTTGAGTTGCATATAATTTATATGTCTAAAAGAAGATATATAATACCCATGTAGTCGGATAATAATATATATATAATCACATGTTCAAAACTTGCTGAAATAAAAATCACATAATTTCCTTCTATTTATCTAAGTCTTGATAAATATAATTATCTGATATCTAATTCAAAGACCATAAACATTAAAAAACATATAAGGGCAAAAAATGGCCCTAAAGATGTCTCTATTAGCAAAGTAGAAAGATATATGCTTAAACTATTAGAAACAAAATATTATGCCATTCTTTTAATTTTAATAACACAAAAATATCTTTAATTCTTTATCGTTCTTATAAATTATAATCAAATGAAGTAAATATATTCCCCTTCCTAAATACCTAATACACTATGGTTAAATATACATATTTTCTTGTTTTAAAAATGTGACCACTTTTTCCACACTATTCCTAAATTAATATACAGCCAGCACCAAAATCAAAACCAAAAATAGTTTTTCATTTTCATTTGACTACTTTATAATTTAATTAATCCTTAAATAAACATTAATGGACCAACAAAATTTGTTAAACAAATAGAATGGTGAGTCTTATTAAACATGCAGCCACCTTTTTGCAAAGACCTCCATAATACATGCATGATTGCATGGCGACAAACAGTCAAACATGTCCTTTTCCAAACTATATACGATCTCGATTCTTCAAAAATGTTATTGTATATTTATTAGATTCTTCAAAATACATTATCTTTGAAGAATTCGATACACACGATAACAAATTTAAAGAGTTCGAACAACATAAATCTCTGCAACATACTGATTTGAAATTTAAAGTTCATAAGTTTATACAATAATTCCAAGTTAATATACGGTTCATGAATAATCGTTTTTAATACACAGTCTAAACAAAAATGATTGAATAATTATGATTATAAATTTAGAGTATTTTTTAAAAATTAATTAAATTCCATGCAGTCAAAAGAGGTCATACGATATGGAAAAAAGTACTCAATTAAACATTTATTTTGAGATAATAGTTAAAAATACATCTAAATTATTATCTTTACGCAAAATTGAAAGTCAAAATTAAAGTATTAATACACACCACAAAATCGATTAGGTCAACTATCATATGTTCTTTTTTCTTATATGAACTATTATCTTCCATCTACGAGTGATGATTTAAGTAAAAAAAGAGAACAACTGATAATTAAAATATAAAACTCAAAAAAAAATAAAAAATAGTTGAGATATATTTTTTGACCACAAATTTTGTTTTATTTTTTTCATCCAAAACCTCATTTGGCCTTGCAAACCTCCAAAATCATGATATATCATTTCTTGTTAATTAAATACCATGTGGGTATTAAAAGACCTTCTTATTCTTTTCCTTCACCTGCCTACTTTGAAAAAAAGTCTTCTCCTACCACCTTCCTTCTATATATAATCTTACTTTTTATACATCTTTTCTCTCATACAACACATTCAAAAATTTATTTGCATAGACTAAAGTCTTTTTTTTTTCCATAAAAAACCCTCTTCCTTGTATAAGTTTTTGAAATCCCAACAATATTTTTCATGTAAAAGGACTCAAAAAGCCATCAAACTTTAACGTTATTGTTTTTCTTTCCTATCCAGTATTTGCCCTAGTCTTTTGAAACCTTTGATAGAAAAGAAGCTATACGTGAAATTTTACCTAAATATAGTGTTTGGTGCATGTGTAGTAGAACAAAGAGATTGTAAACATCAGACTTTTTCCTCGATTAGAGTGTTTCAGAAAAAGAGGTTGTACGTACGAGAAATAACACTCAAATTAAAGTGCTATGTCTCTACAACCTCATGATCAAACAAATATTGAAGATCAAGAATATCATATCAATAATTCTCAAGAGAAATTTTCTTATCATGATCCACCTGAATCATTTTGGCTTTCTAAAGATTCAGAAAGAGATTGGTTTGATCAAAATGCAGCCATGCAAAGAAAATCATCAATGAAATTTGCATTTTCAGGCAAAGCAAATAACAAAAATTCCAAAATATTATCACATAATAATCAAAATCCATCGCTTTTTTCCATTCCCAAGACTCGAAAATCTATCTCAGGGGAAGGAAATCCCGGTCGAGTCAACAACAAGGCCGTGAAATCGAAATCAAAATCCCGGTTCACTAGAAGCCGGTCTGAACCGGGAAGAAAGACATTGAAGCAAGTGTTGGTGTCTGAACCGGGTTCACCAAAAGTGTCTTGTACCGGACGGGTTCGCCGGTCCAAGTCAAAGAAAGAAAGTAGGACTATAAGAACCGGGTTTTGGAAAAAAGTGCGGGCGGCTTTGAAAATCCGGTCCGGAGAAAAAGGTGGGGACAGTGTACAGACTGCTGAACCGGACAGGTCTGGATCCGGGTCCGGTTCAGCAAGACTGAAGCGATCGACGACTCGTCGATGGTCAGAGATTTAAATTAAACTTGTTTTTAGCATGTTGAATTAAAAGAAATTTGTTTGTTTTCTTTTGTTATAGAGATAATATATCTATATGTTTGAAAAATATTTAGTTGAAATTTTATGAATATTTGGTTTTGGCTTGTTATGCTCCTTGGTATTTAGTTGTTTTCTTATGAAAGATGCTTAGTTTCTTAGTAGGTGAAAGATTATATTATTAACAATGTTGGATGTGACTTGGTTTTGGTTGTTAAGTTATGCAAATTAAAGCAACTCCATTTTAGTCACCAATTTTTTTTTTCGTTTGTTTGTTAAAAGTTGAATAACAAAACAATAACATTTTCAATGTAATCTCACAAGTTGAGTTTGAAGAGGATAGAATATACGTAAATTTTATTACTACCTCGTAAAAGAGTGTCAAAATGAAAGCTAAGGAGGATAGAGCGTATGTACACTTATCCCTACCTCAGAGGTAGAGAGTTTGCTTCAGATTAAAAAATTTCTTATTCACCAATATTTCAGATATTAATAGTAGGGTTACTGATTGGACGGATCAAGCAGATAATTATGCTTGATGATTTGGCTTATTGAATATCGACTTTATAATATACTAATATGCTAGCCTACCAATAAGTTATTGCTTGGTTTGATATCATATTAGTAATTAAAGGATGATGTATTGATTCAGTCATTGCATGCTTCCCTCTTTCACTTTCACTCATTAATATATTAATCTAGAATATATTTTTTTAGCTCTACTTGAGCTAAAAATATGAGATCTACTTTAGTTCTAATTTTGTAATTGTAAATTATTGTGAGAAACATCAAAGTCTAAATTTTGGCAGGTGCATGCACATAACCATTTCTTTAATAAAAATATACTTACGGTAAAAATATAATTACGATAATTTTTAACAGGTTAATGATTTACCCAATAAAAAAATTGAGTAATACACCCCTGCACTGATAAACTGTTAACTATAAAGTTTAATCCATTCACCAACCATTAATCCAATAATGCAATATCAATAAGCCAATAAGTTAATTTTGCGATTGACTTATCGATTACGTTTTGATTTTGCACAATCTTAATTGATAGTCGAAGATAATACTCAAACTTGAACTTAGCACTTTGCAAAAAGGTCTAACTTTGCCCACCGGCGTCAGTGACTAAGGGAAATTTTGAGCCAAAACTATAACGGCAAGGACATAGATAAGCCAAACTTCTAATACAGGAAAAATCACCCCCAAATTCAATAGTTTTCAAATGGACATTAGTGAGCAATATGGTGTTTGCCAAATACTTGAACAAATTGCAACAAAGTTATGCCATAAACAAGACACAAATATCACCATCTTAATTTATTACTTATCCGCGTCCACGGCACAAGATTTGTATCGCCCTTGATCTTCAAGGTCCCACGAAGAGAAATGAACTCGAACATTATTAAACAACGTCTTCTTCCTTGTGAGTGTGAATAACAAGGTCGGATCTCGGGTATGAAATACAAGTCAGCAAATAACCCTTCTCCATTTGATCATCGTCGAGAAATGCTCCTTCAGATTGGTCAACTGTTCCAGAAACCAACTGGCCAGCACAGGTACAGCAAGACCCAGCCCTGCATGAGTAAGGCAGCTCCACTCCAGCTTCCTCTGCTTTATCGAGGATGTATTCATCATCCGCGACTTCAATTTCATTCTCTTTACCGTCAGGGCTAATCAGCTTCACCTTGTATGTTGCCATTGCGGAGACTTTGAAGGAGGACGACGACTTCAAGCCAAACACTTTAGAAATACTCTTTACGGAACCTAAAGAGACTTGGGACTTGGTAAAGGCAGATGATCTAATTGACGGTGCAACTTTGAGCAAAGAACCCGATGGAATGTTTACCGTCGACATACCTCCACCTACATAGGGTTATTTGATCTATTAAGTTAAATTAATCTGTCAACATTATTAAACTATAATGTAAAGGAAAATCTTTCCACAAAATACAAAGAAGCATGTGTTGTGTGGATGCAGATGAACAAAAAGTCTTAAGGATGGTTCTCAAACTCCTTTACTAGGTCACATCTAATCGATAGTTTTCAAAATCACGCAGAGACAGCATAAGAATAGCAGAGATTTGTTTAGTTGGTCCAACTTGTATCCTGATGTTAATGCAGAACAACTTCAGGATTTTACTAACTCATTAGTTCTGGCTTAGATAGTTTATATAGTTAGCTAGAGATTTTTTTTGTGCAAATGCCATATCTTGTAAGTCTTGCATCTTCTTGATGCTGTTATTAATACCACTTATCTTATAAAAAAAAAAGAAATAGCAGAGGGTGCACAACATTCTTTTTATGCCATTCCATTCCCCAAATTCTGTCGATTACGTATGTATTAGTAGTCATGAACCAGCAAGACTCTTGAATGTCATTAGTAACCATATATCCCTGGTATATGTCATGCACAGAATGCCAGTGGTAAATCCCCAAACACATAGTTTTCACAAGTTTGGGCTGCAAGATGACGTTTGAGTTTGGTTTCTAAAATACTGAACCGATGGAGATGATAATAGCATAGTACTAAGTGGTCAGAACCCAACAGAACCAAACGATTTGTATCGACATCTTCAAACGAATCAAGGTGGAAAAAAGGGTACTAGTTTTGAGAATGATAACAGTAAGAGTATTGTCAATCTTTAGAATGAAGACTGTGCTGAGCCTGAGGGTCATATTTATAAAGTAAAATAGTACTATCTGCCTTCAAAACATCCTAGATCAGCATCCCCTTAACCCATCCCACTTCGCTCCCGGCTTTATCTACCACTTTATTATAAAATTACCTTGAATTTACAACTAGCACTTCAAACAGACCAGTTCAATAGCCACTTGACTTTGGCATTTGGCACACTTCTCATATACAGTGATTGTTTCTGTACAACACGCTTTTTTTTATGACAAGGAACCTGCACCACTACACTTTAGGTGCGCACAGGGTAAACCCCGCTCCTGTGCAATAGCTTACAAACCACACAGGAGAGATAAACAACACTAGGCAAGCCCCATGCGACAAGCTCAACCCAAAAGGCTGACCCCCTTGCTGTCGCAGGAAAGGGATTTCGAACTTGAAACCTCCATTATGGAAGTCCAAAGCCAAACCATTTGACCCAACATATCGTCTTCTTTTTGAGAAGTCACATATTTCAAGTGAGTAGGTTCAATTTATGAGGCCTGACATTCTAGGAGCAGTAAAGAAAAAAGATTTTGGACCTGACTCAACTCCAAAAATTAGTTCAAGATGTGAGGGCTATCCAAGACCATTTAAAGATACCCTCACAACCAATATTAGACTATAACAAGCCTCGCACGCCCAAAGTTGGACATCTTGAGCATGGATAGTGCATCATGGGGTCCAACAATGGGTGACCCAATACCAAGGATTAGTCATAGGCCCATAGCATGTTAACAACAATAGACCTCGGACCTAACTCAATCTTAATTGTTCAAGACCGTAAAAAGAGACTAAAACCTTTATCTTCACAACAAATGTAGGACTCTAACCCGTTTCGCCATTGATGGTATTTCACATATTTGGAGATTATTTCAAATAAGTGCTCCTTTATTAAATTGACTCATTACGTCAACTTTATACTTGAAGTTTCACTCAAAAAAACAAACTTTAACGGTGATTTCATGTCCAAACACTACTACTATCTCCAAATCCTACTTTTTTCCCCCACAACTACAAAAAGGTAACCCTAAGATGATCATCACATGGCAATTGAAAACGAATGAAATCAAATGGTTCTATTTCTCAATCTTTCTAACTTGCTCCTACGAAACCAAGGTCGAAATTGCAAAAATCAGTCATTCACAACCACTGATGAAGGACAACTCGTACTCATAAGCCGGCGGCCAATGTAGCATTATTCTTTACACAACAACAACAACAACATACCCAATGTAATCCCACAAGTGGGGTCTCCATAGGGTGTACACAGACCTTACCCTACTTCGTCGAGGTCACTAGACTACCATTATTTGTTTACACATTCATATAAATCCCAGATCTGTCTCTAGCAGTTAGACTACCACAACAAACAACACTAACAAAAGAGCCATAACCAAAAAAATTAAAAGCACACAAAAAAGCAAATTTGATCCAAGAACCAAACACCCATTAACAAAATCAACAAAAATAAACAACCCCACAACCATAGATCAACTAAATCATGCAAATCCACAAATAAATCACCAAAACAATCAGCAATAAAACAGAGAGAAATTAAAGAAAACTTACAAAAATGATTAAAAATCTGAACTTTGAATCAAAGAATGAACTTTTCAGCTATTCCTCAAAGAAAGCTTCTCTTTTATGAATCTCTGAATAAATTCCAATACAGAAAAAGAGGTTTTTGTTAAAACTGTGGCAGTGGCAAACAAGTGGAAGAAAGTCAAGAACCAAAGGAGCTGTCGTGGTCACGTGATCTTAGTGGGCCTACGGGTTACATCGCACGTGACTTTGATCTTTTTGGGCCTTTTGAGGAAGAATTTGCACATAATAACCAATTTAAGGGACGATTTACAAGAATAACCCTTACAAATGAGTGATCTTGAATTTCTTTTCTCGTTTTCCCGAACCTTGAAGGTTAGCCCATGGAATAGTGGCTCTGACAAATTTTCTTCTCGGTTACTTTAAGGGTGTGTAAAATTAAATATACCCTCACAATAGATAACATTTAATTAGCCTTTTTACACCACATAATTTTTTGATGAAGATCGTGCACCGAAACACCTTTCGCCAAAGGTGGCTCTGTTGATACCATGGAACAAGGTGTGTGTGTGGGGGGGGGGGGGGGGGGAGGGGAGTTGGGTGGAGGTCAAAATTCAAAATTACGTATTTTCAAGGTTAATAGATGAAATATAGATAGATTTTGTGTTACTATCTAAAATCTATTTAGTTTTTTCAATGAAGGGAAATTTGAACTTCAATATTTGGGTCTAAAGAATTGGCTAGTTTTTAAATTTTAGTCCAACAAGTTTAAAGTAAGTTGTTGGACCCTAATTAAGCCTAACTTCAGACTCGGCTTTAAAGTTCAAAATTTAAAATATAGTTTCAATCTTTAGGTCTAAAGTTAGACTCGATTCATTCCCAATTTTTTAACTTTAGTCCTACGTCGTATCTAAATTTGATTATGAAGTGGCTAAACATTAATGTAGCCTCATGTTTTGTTTTTTTTTTTTGTAGTTTGAAGTAGTAGTTGTATACCTTTATGGGTGCGACTTCAAAATAGTCAAGTCAATAACTTTTGGACACCATATAATTATAAAAAAATTATGTCCACTTTCTTAAAATACTTAGTTATGTATGTAAAGACATTGCATGCTTACATCTTTTTAGGCAATTATAGTCCTCATAGGCTTGCATAGTCTATTTTTTAAATGGTATTCCCTCCCTTTTCGAATCGTGAAAGTAGTTATTAAATGAAATGTGATCATTCTATGAACGTTGCTAGTGTTGGATGTTTTGTGCACCGTGTTGTCCTCTCTCCCCCCCCCCCCCCCCCCCCCTTTCTTAATATTTGAGTAATGGAGCATATGCATCATCTATTGTTAGAAAAGAAAAAATTGCTAACAACATTCAGTTCAAATCAGAGTTAACCTACAACAATAATATACTCAATATAACTCCATTACTCCACAAATAGAGTCTGAGATGGATGAGGTGTATGTAGACTTCATCCCATTTTTGTGGAGTAAGAGATTGTTTTCAATAACCCTCGGATGAAAAAATTATTTTTCAAATAATGGTGAAGAAAATGCAAGAGTAAACAACTATAATAAATATATTAAAGAAATATGCTATCAGTACAAGCATAAAAAAAAATAAAAAAAAAATAAAAAAAATAATAAAAAATGAAAGCATCATATAATACTAATGTAATAATAATAATAATACCGGTAAGAAAACAAATAAATGCTCCAATGGGAACAGACAAATGCTCTAGACCAGAGCTAACCTGTAATTTTTTGTCTTTTCTTTTGAAATAAGATTTTCCATAGCAAATATACTAATTTCATGGAAACATCGATCAATATGAAATTTGAATTTTTAAATTTATGAATTCTTGATATATATATATACAATAATAATAAATATTTTTAATATTGTTAGTGTACATAAATTAAATTCAGTAATATTTTATATATATAAATGGGAAGATACTCTAAATGGTGTTGTTGGTTAAGATTTAAGAAGTTGAAAGCACAATGGCAACATCATCACTTGTTTCTTTGATTTCCAAAAAAATCATCAAACCCTCTATTCAAACTCCTCTTCCTCTTAGATCTCACAAACTTTCCTTCCTTGATCAAGTTTTTGATATGTCCATTCCTTTTGCATTCTTCTACCCCAAAAAGGACGGTGACAAGTCGTCTGATGAACCTAGTCATGTGTCTCAACTACTTGAGAACTCGCTTTCCAAAGCGCTTTCATACTATTATCCTTACGCAGGAAAGATAAAGGATGATTGTATTGTTGATTGTAACGATGTGGGAGTTGAAGTCTCCAACGTTCGTGTCCATTGTCCCATGTCCGAAATTCTTAAACACCCTTATACTGATGCTGAAAATGTAGCTTTTCCACAACAACTACCTTGGAACCATCCGAATGAAGGAAATCTAGCGGTAGCTCAAGTTAGCTATTTCGATTGTGGTGGAATAGCGGTTGGTGGATGCTTATCACACAAGATTGGGGATGCGTGCACTATTAGCAATTTCTTTTATAATTGGGGGATTTTGAGTCGTGACAAAAGTGTAATGCCATCTCCTCATTTTGTAGGAGAATCTATTTACCCCCAATCTAATGATCCTTATGTAGTTTCAAATATCAAGCCTGAAGAACCTACGAAATATTTAGGGAAAAGGTTTGTTTTCCCCGCCGCTAAAGTAAATGCTCTCAAAGCCAAATTTTCGTTTGATTCAGGAGTTCAGAATCCAACTCGCACTGAAGTTGTGAGCACGCTAATTTACAAATGCGCTCTAGCTGCAAGAACAAGGAATTTCGGTTCATTTAAACAATCTTCTTTGTTTCAAGTTTCATATATGCGCGAAAGGCACAACCCACCTCTATCACAAGATGCATCGGGTAATATTGTATCAGGCTTTTCTGTGGAAACAACTAATGAAAGAGACGTAAATTGTCCAAGACTAGTAAGTGAATTGAGGAATGAGAAAGAAAAACTTGATCAAGACAAAGCGAGGGCAATAGAAAATGCATTTATCTCAGAAGTAGTTGATTCAATTGAAAAAGGGAGATCGCCATTCAACAATGACATGCTTGATTATTATTTTTGTCTTAGTTTGAATGCGTTCCCCCTTTATAAAACAGACTTTGGTTGGGGGAAGCCAACTAGAGTGAGCTTGGCGACGGGTCCCTTCAATAGGTGGTTCCATCTAATGGATAATCAAAGTGGAGGTGGCATTGAAGCCATAATCATGTTGGGCGAACTAGACATGTCTGTATTTGAAACAGATCCGGCGCTTCTAGAGTTTGCCACTCCAATTTCAAATCATTAGTACTCTTTTTCATCTTCAGCTTTAAATATTTATTTATTTTAATTTCTCCAACTTCGATAAAATATTGTCCAAATAAAGGATCTATTAGTCATCCTCAATCGTTATTCGTTTTTTTTATATATATATAAAAAGTGTATATGCTGTGAAATTCATTTCAACTTGTGACCTATGCAAAAGTGATTTAATTTGTGGTTAATTTTCTAGTTCCTTTCCTAGGAAAATTCGAAAACTAATCGTCTCACCTATTTTTTATGAATACAAGTTGTAAAATAAATTCATTGTATTATTATTTTATATAGTTTAACCTATAATAATAGATTGTATCTTCTCATTATCATCTTTATGTGCCTCTTTAAATATATTATATATAAATTTTCTGCGTAATTTATGAAAATTAAATATTCTTAAAACATGCAGTGTCCTGCTCACAGTTTCTATTAGCTCATAGAGATAATATTTTTAATTCAACAATAAAAATATGTATTAATCAAATTCATATTTATCTTTCTGTTAAATAAGATAGATTGACCTTCAAACATTATAGATCAATGAACTTATAAATTATTAGATGCTTTTTTTATGAATGTTAACTAAATATCATAAAGTAAGATTTATTATCTTACTTTAATACATGATTTTGTCTTTTTGTATGTAAAAATGGAATCTTTGTTGGTCCCAAAATGATTTTTATCTCTTTTTTTGTCTATTCTTTAGAGCAATCATACCATGATATTTATGTATGATGTGATTGGTGTCTAGTGAGCGTTATTTCTGTCAAAATAATATTCCCTCCGTTTCACAAAAAGAATGACTTAATTTAACTTGACACGAAATTTAAGAAAATAAAGAAGACTTTTAAATTTTGTGATCCTAAATTAAAGTTATGTCAAATATACAAAATTGTCATTTAATCTTGTGGCCTTAAACATATCACGTGGAAAGCTTAAATTAAAATGTTACCAAAAAAAATAAAGAGATCGTTTTTTTAAACAGACTAAAAAAGAAAGGAGGTTGTTTTTTTAAAATGAAGGGAGTAGCTTTTAAGAAGTTTATATTATTAAAGTAACGTTCCAAGAGGAACACAAGTTAAGCCTTAGGTAAAAAAATAAATTTGCAAAGACACAAATTATTGTATGAACTTTTTAAAGTATAATGTTTTGAAATTAAATTTATGTCTTATAGGGCCTAACCTGACCTAGCAATTTATTTTTTGCCTTGCAAATTTTGCTTGCGTTGTGATTTTTTAATATTAGGGGCATTTTGACGGCAAATTTATTACTTAAAGCGTTGAATGACAAAAGTTAAAGATCACCTCACCTCAAAATAGAAGCATTCTTATGAATGACCCATTTTGCATTCCTAAAGTTCGAGCCCAAAACTCTAATAAAAAATAAAATAAAATTCAATCATCACATGACCACACGACTCGCCAGTGGAATTTGTGTTGAAATGATCTAACGAGTCCCGAATTCCCGACTAGTATATCAAACATGTCTAAAAGTTGAAACCAATAACAATCCGATAATCATAATAGCTTCAATTACTTGACTACTCAACCTTTCACTGAATTGAAAAGAGTTTAAGGAGCCCAAAAATTAGCGTGGGACATCTCGCTACTAAACTAAATTAATCAAATCCCAAAATAAGTATCAAACCCAAAATAACAAAGAAAAAAATAAGTAGACAATCTTAAGAAAATACATTGTCACATTATTATTATTATTAAAATCATAAAAACAATCCAAAGATCCTCTAATTACAATCAATTATTTTTTCTCATGATTCAATAGTGCCTTCCATATATCATATTTTATACTATCATCACCACAAGGAAACAAGTGTCCAGCATCTTGTAATTCATGATAATTTATCCATGGATTTTTTTTTGCAATATAGTTTTGTAATTTAACAGACACAATTCCATCTTCAACTCCATGCCATAAATGTATATTGCCATCATTATTATAAAATGGATTTTTCATATCCATTGGATCAAATTCAGGTTTACCAAAACCAATAATTAGGTCTCTATGGAGTGACTCAAATTCTCCTTGTTGTGTAACATATGCCTGCATATAATTAAAAGAGTATCAAATAATTTACAAATTCTTATATTTACTACCAAAAAAAAATAAAAACATTTTGATGTACGAAACATTACAATTTATATAGTGTGTGATGAGAAGGAGTGCACCCCGAACCCTAATTGATCGAGTAGATATTACTGACAAATCAATGTCTGTAGAAAATTCTTATTTTTTAGTAGTTGAATTTTATCGAGTAAATAGTGTATCGAGCCACAAAGTTTTCTTTTTTGTAAATATTGTAAGTTGGATGACCATTCAAGAAAATCTATAGTCTAGTGTGATAGGAGACCTGTCATGCCTCGTCATCTTTCCAGTTTTCGATAGAAAGTTGATTTTTCCATTAAATTTTTTTTCTGGGAGGGTAGGGTTAGTTAAGTTGGAAGATTTTATATAATGACAAAAAACAACGTGATCATTTGAGAAATAATTAACTCAACGAAAAGCTACATTGCTCTTGGAACTCCTGTGTCAGATCCTTAAAAAAAAAACATAACTTTCAAAGGACCTTACATGCACCCGATGATATTTATAATGAGTCTGAACAACAAAAGACGGTGATAAATAAATAAATTAAAAGGAAAGAATTATGTACCTGCTGAAGTTGCATCTCATCAAGTGAATAGGCAATTTTGAGATCTTTTTGAGACAATTTAAATTCCCCAGTAATAACACTAAATCCAGGAAAATATTGTTGTGTATTCCACCAATACATAAGCCATGGGGCATAATATGCAACTTTATAAACCCATTGATCTCTAATTAATTGTTTATCATAAGCTTCTTTAGTTAAATTTGATGGAAATCCTGGCCACCAATAATTAATTGCTGGTGCTAATAATGCAGCTCCTGCTAATCTATATATGTATACCAAAAAAAAAATGTAAATATTTCTTACGTCGATATGTGTATAGAACTTAAACTCTATAAGATTAATCAGAAGAAACAATGATGTTGTGAAGTAGCAAAATAATAACAAATGTGATTTAAGTTGTATACACTATACACTGATATAAAGGTTATTTTACGCTATCATTGAAATTTAATATGTGATAACATGTTAATTAGTTATCAAATTTATCAGAGTTTACCAAGAGACTTACTTGTAATTTCACCTAAGTGACCAAAATTAAAAAAATAGCCATTTTCCTTACTTGTAATTGAAAAATAACTATAAATTCAAAAAATCATTAAAAAATAGCCAATTTTTTTTAAATTCAAGAAATTATTATGAATTTGAATTTAAAAAGGCGAAACTCTCATCACAATATCCTAAATGAATTTCAAGGCATGGTTATGAAGTTTCACTTCTTGAAGTTCGAAATTCATAATAGATATATTCTGATTTTTTTCACCTACTTAAGTTCGAAATCCATAAATAAACTATCATCATGTTTCCACATTAAAAGTGGCTATTTCCTAATGAATTTTTAAACACCGTCTACTTTTCAAAAATTGATATGAAAAATGGCTAGCCGATACAATATTCATGCACTTCATCTCTCAAAGTAAACCTTTCAACACAAGATCCATACTAATCAAATCCCACAATAAATATTGAACATCGAAAAAAACAAATATAACAAGAAAATGACATATTAGTAATAGTAAAATTTGATGTTACCTATGAGGTATGTACTTAAGGCAACCCCAAACGAAGTGTGCACCCATTGCAAATCCAATAACATAGAATTTATTTCCAAGTTCCAATTGATCAGCAACTTCTTCAATATCAAGAGCTAAACTTTTAAAACTTCTTTTTGGATGAGGATCACTTTTACCATAACCTGGTCTATCAAATGATACAAAATATACCCCTAGTTCTTCAATTGCTTGCTATGACCAAAAAAAAAAAAAAAAACATTAGTCTAATTTTTTTTTTAAAATCTTCAATCAAGCCTTGAAAAAATGTAAAAAATTCAGGGTATTTTTGGTATGAGAGGAAAAGAAATTGTGTCTTGAAGACTCTATGAGACTAGCAAAAACTTATCATTAAAATCCCTGTAGCCAAGTAGATTCACTTGTATCTGGAATACATAAACAAATCTCCCTCACTTCTTTCTCATTTCACTTGTCACTCTCATTCTCGCTCACGTATCTGGTAATCCAGATCTGGTGTGATTCACATGTATCTGGGATAGATAGACAAATCTCGCTCACCTCTCTCCCTTATTTCAGTGTATTTGATAGCCAAAAACATGTATCTAAGTGTATCTGACATATGAAATTATTAATTAGTGAAATAAACTATAGAGAGATTCTAGTAGTAAATATGATATAGGTATGTTTATGTTTATGTAATTATGTAGTTTCTCTTTCTTCTTCTTTTTAATCGTGAATGACTTCTATCATATCAAACACTCGAAATAATTCAATATATATAAGTTTTTATACATACCGGAATTATAAGTGAAGCTTCAAATTTGCTACCACCAAAGCTATGAACATATATAACATTATACTTAGCAATATTTTTTGGCACACCATATTCTTTGTACACCAAATTTCTTCCATCTCTTAGCTTGATTTTTGGTGTTTGTGATGGAACACCAGCAGTACTACAACTTCTTGGAGGAGGGGGGACAATAGCTCGATAAATTAACGATAAAAGTACAACCGGTAAAGCCAATAGTACAACTCTCTTCATCACGATCACAAACACGAACACGAACAAGTACTAGTACAACTTAGAATTTGTTGTTATAATAACTAGTTATATAATAATAGCAAAGTTTTTGAAATAATAACATAAAATAGCTAGTAACTCAAATGTGTTTGTCGATATATAATAATAATAAAGTTTTGGGAGCCCAGTGTTTTTATTTTATTATATGATACAGTTGGTAAGTGGGACTGTGGGAGTACGTAAAAGGAGTCCGTCCATGCCCCCCAACCACCCTGCGGGATATATAATTAATTTAAATTTATATCGCGTAACATTTATTAAAACGAAGAGTGTTCTTTATTAGGATTATTAATCTCACCACGTCCTTGATGGTATCAATATATCCAGTGAAATCTTACTAAGTGTTGTTTGATTAGGATGGTAGTGTATACACAGATCTTACGACTCAAGTG
This sequence comes from Solanum verrucosum, assembly GCF_900185275.1. Lineage (NCBI taxonomy): Eukaryota > Viridiplantae > Streptophyta > Magnoliopsida > Solanales > Solanaceae > Solanum > Solanum verrucosum. The sequence continues at coordinate 1,321,298 of NW_026020006.1, forward strand.
TATTAAATTCATGTAAAAGAAAAAAACATAGTCATTAATAAGAAAAGTAGTTCAAAGTCTAAAAAAAGGAGTATAATAACAAAACATCAAAATAGTGTGAGATATAATTGAAAACACAATTAATTAATGACAAAAACTATAAGAATACGAATAGTACTAAGATTACTATCCTTTTATCCTAATACACGACCTCTACTTCTTTCTTATCTTAAGTCATTTCTTCAATAGTATGAAGATGTGACAGGTCATTGATGGTATCAAACGTTATAATTAAATATACATTTGTTGCTATCTTTGATATAGGTACCCTTCAACTTTATTAATGCTAGTGTAAATAAAATATTTCTTTCCTTCTATTTTATGTAAAATTATTTTTTTGTTACTTCATTTTTATAAAAAAGATTTAAATCTTCTTTGAAAAGAGTTCTTCTCAGGAGGACTGATTACCCGCTGTTCAAGAAAAATTTAAAATATTTAGAAAATGTATAAAAAGTATTATAAGTGATAATTTTACTCATCATGTCATTATGATGTTGATGAAAATATAAATTTAAAACATTAATTAAAATTTAATTAATATGAATTCCGAAAGTAATATTATATAATATGAATTTCGAAAGTAAAATTTATATAAATATAAATTCCGAAAGTAAAATTTATATAATATGAATTCCAAAAGTAAAATTTATATAATATGAATCTCGAATGTATGAAAAGTATTATAAGTTATAAGTTTCATTTCATTGTCAAGTTGCTCTTGTCTCTTAGCTTATATATATATATATATATATATATATATATGTATTTTTTATTTTTTTTTGGAAATGATGAGTAATTATACACACAGAAATAATTGGCAACGACAATAATTTGTGATAGAATAATTAATAATCCTACGTTATGGCTATTTTTTTCTTTTTCATCATTTATATATAAGAAAAAAGTAGTGTTCGAGTCAATTTATACACACTTCGATAATTTTATTGGATACGTATTACCTCCCAAATAACATGCGCGTGTACCAAATAATTTGCAGCGCGAAGACTTTAGTTTACAAATATTTCTAATGGTACAACAACAATGTAACATATCCAATATATTACTGTAAGTGAGGTCTGAAAAAATGTGACGCGCGTGAATGCACATCTCACATCGAGAAGTCATTTTTAATTGATAGACCCTCGACTCAATTAATGGATCAATATTTTCTTTTCATATTCATAATGAGGTTACATACAATTTCTTTTCGTATTTGTAATGGTAATAGACCAATATTTTCTTTTTATATTCGTAACGAGTCTACAGTACATATATAGTTGCTAAATATTATAAGTATTTGAATATATATATATATATATATATATATATATATATATATATATATATATATATATTCAATTATTATTATCATATTAATTACTTGATCAAGGTCGATGCAGGAAACAATAAACTTCAAATCCTTAATTCAATCCTAATTAACTCTAAAATCAATTTGAGAAATGAAGTTTATTGACATAATTCTAGAAGTGTACCAACTAAAAATTAAGTAACCAAAAAAAGAAAAGAAAAGAAAAGAAAAAGAATGAAGATTTAATAATTCAGGTGATATATATAGACAGATGAATATGGCAAACAAGAAATAAAATTTTTTATACCACTTGGTACTACTAGTGATATATCTTTTATTTGTATTTGTATTTTACATTCAATAACTTATGATTAATTTTCATAAGATTTATAATTTTAGTAAGTTAATATGCGATTAGGTGAAATAAGCTATTTTTTCATCGTATTATAAGTTAATTATTGGATGTAGATGTTGTTGACGAGTAACATGTGTTTTGGATGCAATTTTTAGGTGACGGATATCTGAATCTAATATTTTTTTATATTGAAATTAGATATATGTAAAAAATAAAATAAAATACTAAAGTAATATTTTAAAAAATTAAATATAAATTCATAATTTTAAAAAACAACAACTTTGGCATCATTGAATTAATAAAATATAATTCAGGTAATTTACACCATGAAGTTATTCAAATAATATCTACAGATATAACTTCATAAGAATATAAGATTTGAAATCTTGAAAAAATATGATATGTTACCTGCTACAACAAGTCGTCAACAACAATTATATACCCATTGAAATTCCACAAGTAATATGTACGTACACGTAGTTGTACCCCTATTTTATGAATTACAGATCGATTATTTTCGATAGACCATCGATCAGTTCATAAAGTAAATCATAACAAAACAAGAAGAAAAAAGAAAATATGTTACCTTCTGCACCAGATGAAAAATGACTCGATATTTACACTGACGGAATGTATTACTTAAACTCTTGATCTTTATTCAAACTTAATATTAAAAAAGAAGTATTTAAACATCCAAATTAAAAAACTAAGACTTGACTAAACAATTTTACTCAAAGTTAATTTTTTTCCAGCCAAAAGGGACTTCCATATAACATCTTTTACACTATGATCACCATAAGGAAAAATATGTCCAACATTTTGTAGTTCATGATAATTTATCCATGGAAGATTTTGCGCAATGAAGCGTTGTAATTTAACAGACACAATTCCATCTTCAACGCCATGCCATAAATGTACAGAGTCTTCGTTGTTAGGGAACAAGTTCTTTAGATCCATGGGATCGAATTCGACTTTACCAAAACCAATAATTAGGTCTCTATGGAGTGATTCAAACTCCCCTTGTTGTATAACATATGCCTGCATTTACGTATTGTCATGAAACAAATGAAAAAAAAAAAAACATCAAATTGAACGTACTGAAAATCTTATGAGAAAATATTAGACGACTTTCAAAAAAATTATACATTATTACAAACGTTAGACACTAGCCTTATATTTTGTCTATAAGGTTGAGAAATATATGAGAAAATAATAGATCGATCCGAGTATAATTTTGTTATAAGGAAGGGTAAGTTTCTAAGGACTATATTTGCGTCTTTTAAAATAGGACAAAATCTAAATGAGAGCCTAAAAAGGGACATTTTGGTAAAATCATCCAACCATAGAAGTCCGCCCAAAGTTAAAAGCAAGAGATGGAAAATTTAAAACCCGATATCCTCCATAAATTCTCCGATCCAAATGACAGAGAAGTCTCCATATTTAGTCCTTCTCTAATTTTGTGTTTGGAGGGGTGATTGTACTTTAAACTACCAAAGAAATTAAACCAGGATAAACTAATATATGATCGATCATGACATGTCGAGCATTTAACAAACCTATCCTCAGGATTTAAGACCACGTCTTTTGGTACATTCTATATGGACTCAAAAGTCTGCTTTATTTTCGTAAATACCGTGTCAAGTCAAAACCAGACAAACAAAATTGAAATGTAGGGAGTAACAAAAAGAATAATAGGTATGATTTATGCACCTCTTGAAGTTGCATCTCATCAAGTGATGTATCAATTTGAAGATCTTGTTGAGACAATTTGAATTCCCCACTTATAACACTAAATCCATGAAAATATTGTTGTGTGTTCCACCAATACACAAGCCATGGGGCATAATGTATAACTCTATAAGCCCATTGGTCTCTAAGTAACTGCTCATCAAATGCTTGTTTAGTGAAGTTTGCTGGAAATCCAGGCCACCAAGGATTGATTACTGGAGCCAATAGTGCAGCTCCAGCTAAGCTACCAATCGATAATCGAAGAACAAAAAACCTCAGAGATAGAGAATTTATTGGATCAAATTTGTTCCAATACTATTTGAAATTGAGCAACTTAGTACTCTTTCTTAAACTTTTGGTCTAATATTATTCGATGGTTAAGGAAAAAACTCATTTCCCCCCTTACGCAACTATGTCAAAAGTTGAAGGGTAAATTTGTACTTTTTTCTTGAAGAATTTGGATATGTGGGGTCTACCTATGTTGCTACGACTCTTCAAACATGTTGATATGTGCATGTCGGATCTGATATTAATCACAACTTTTTTTGGAGAGTTTCAACTTTCAAGCAACATAGAAGTCCATCCATTTTATGCTATAATTGTAAGACTGAGGCCAAACATAAAACGATTTGCTAACAACCAGGGTATAAATGAATGTACTAAAAGTGTAACGGAGAGCAAAATTTAGCATTTTTGAATAGGAAAAAAGGGCAGTTCAGTGCACAAAGACACAACTCACAACTGAAATCAGGAACTTAATTATGATAAGAACAACAGATTTTCAATGTAGCCCCCTTGACCTGCTCAGAAAAGCTGATACATTCTTTTGAATATTAACTAACAGCAAACTTTGCTTTATCGAAGTCTTCATCTCATAACTGAGAAAAACAAATAACTGAGATAAACTACACGCGAAGTGATTAGCACAATCATCAACACAAGTTGATTTTAGACCAGTTCAATCTCCATAACATATCCAAATACTTAGATCCATATCTAAACTAAGAAGTTACTTCTAGTTGATACAACAAGACACTAGAAATCTTTAACAGTAGAGGATTGCAGATTCAAAATAAAGCTCCGTCGTCTCTGCTTTAGTAGAAGTCTCATATGTTTCATCAGTATAGATATTCGCGGACTCACTTCCACTTTACCATACCTTCTGAACATGAGACAGTCTACCTTCTCTAACAATATGCATCATAAACAGGAGAACAAGGAGTGGCAAGAACATCTATCACCCTATTTTCTATATCCTTATAGAAAGGTATGCAACCATAATAGACACCTTCCCCCCTGGTTTTCGTGACAATATGCATCACAAAAAGATCACACCTTTTGCTATCTTCACACAAAGCAAAATGGAGTATAACATCAAGACATGTCAACAACAGCACCACAAAATTCCTTCCTAATCTTTTTGCACAAACACGATAACCATACAAATTCGAAAACCTAAAACTTTTTGCACAACATGATAACCATCTTCATTCACGAAAGGTTTATAACCTCTTAAAATTCAAATCTTTCAACAGATAACAACCAAACCAGAAGAAATTAACTAGATACCGTAAAATTAACACTGCATAATTCAGTTTTCTACACTCTTCTCAGTAGCTAAGACAAAAAATTGAATCACAAATCAAATTGCAGGCTGCAAAATGCCAACTTTTTCAGTTTAATTCCTTTCTGCAGATATCAAAATACCACTAGCAAAGAGAAAAGCATGTAAATTAAGAAACAAGCATACGCAATTAGCCCGCGATGCTCATCTCCATACGAAGCCAGCTCAACCAGAAGCCTCGTGCAAACCCGTGTTGACCATACAACAAAAACTCCGGTCAACACCTTGATCACCAATCCACCAGGCAAAAACAGTGATAGCGCCGATAATATCACAATGGGCAACATACAATAACCAATCAAGCTGACACATCTATACAAATTCAAGTTCCCATTTCGACCAGCGAGCATATTAAACACTACATATAGAAACATCGAAGCCATTACAACCCATCCCAATATTATCCCAAAATGGATCTTTCCAGCTAGCAATTGAAACAACCCAAACGCCATTAGAAATATGAACGGTCCAGAAAGGTCACCATCTTCGTGAAGATCTGGTTTGATTCGAAATGGGTTGAGAATTGAAAGAGTCTTCTGGTAAATTTGCTTTGTATTAATCCCAAGCTCCTCTAATAGCGGCGGTTCATCTTCAAATCCAATTGATCCACCGCCGCCACCGATGGTAGCGGAGGCGAACTGGGGAGTGGAAAATGAAGTTGATGCAGCTGCTGATCCAATGTCGAATGACATGAAAGGTATTCCAGGGTTTGAAGATCTCGGCGGCTGAAAAGGAGCCGTCGGTGGATTAGCCGGAGGACGGCGTTGCTGTACACCGGGATTTCCGTCGGAGGGGAATATCACTGGAGGAACGTTGAATTGTTTCGCCATTGATCGGAGATCTGAAATTGCAGGGAAATTAGGGTTTTTTTGAGAGAGGTTGAAAATGGAATTTGGGAATTGGAAGAGGAGAAGGAAATGAATATGACCCGAAATTCGAAGGTTCGGGTCGTCTCAAAAGTATAGAATAGATACAAAGGCACACTTTTCAATTTTATGGGAAGTTTGTTTTGATATCGTCATTTAATGTGTATTCATTTTTCAATTTTTTTTTGTTTATGTCCAATCTTAGATATACATGTTTGAAATTATGTCTAACAAAACTTAACTTTGGAAACAGTGTGTGCCGTTATAAATATTTCAAGTTCAGATGATTAAACTTCAATCATTTCTTATTTGAATTTTATGCATGTATGATTAAAATCCAAGAAAGAATAAATGAAGTCGGATAAAAATAATCGAACTTCAATTATATATATATGAATTTTAGTCATATGATAACTTCCGACGCAATAACTGAAGTTGCTCCTTTTCAATAGGCACTACATTCGATTTTTAGCGACAATAGCTTAATTGCCGTTAAATATATATTTTTAGTGGCAATTACTACTGACAATTATATTTTAGCACTTTTTATAAATGTTGCTAAAGTCTATAGCAACATTGAATCTAATGATAATTAACTAATGTCGGTAAAAAAATTATTTTTGTTGTATTGAAGCTTTACGTACCTTTCTTTTTGTTTTTCATCTAGTATCTTATATTCGCATTGAAATTCAATAATATTCGAATTTGTTTCAAAGGAATTCCACCTTAGTAACAAATGTAATTTCATACTACAAATTAAAGTTAATTTTTTTAGCCGAGAATAAAATACTTTGTATTTATCATTTCACCACGGTATATATCTATAGCTTCATTATACATGCTAGGAAATGTTTTATACAATATGATATATAAACATATCAAAATAGTAAGTACGTACTAACAAATTATCTAAATTATGGAAGACCATATATTATAAGATAGACTTCTGGCGTATATTAGTGCCTTATTTCAGTTGAGGAATCCTTTTCGTCGAAAAATTATATTGTATAAACAAAATAACGAGTTTTTACACCTTATTAGGGTGGATGTTATATATCGTTTTATAATATATAACATTATATTGTATTGTATTCAGGGGTGTATTTATGGAGTTCCTCAGGATCACGTGAACTCATGCTCCTCTCCCTAGATCATACTCCCTCCGTCCCTATTTACTTGTCCATATTTCCTTTTTTAGTTGTCCCTATTTAGTTGTCCATTTTGACAAATCAAGAAAGGACAACAAATTTTTTCCTATTATACCCTTATTTACACTTCTTGAAAATTGTAAAAGTGTATGTTGTTTCCCTCCAATTTATTTCACTTGAATTCAAATAAGTGGTTGTAATTTTGAAGTGAAAAGTTGTCATAAGGGTAAAATTGTAACTTCACTGTACTAATCATTGTTGCCTTAATCTGTGTGCCATTTCTAAAGTGGACAACTAAAAAGGGACGGAGGGAGTATATAATAGTGTCATATTTGTTTTAAAATATTTAAATATAGATGTGTGAATCCACGCTCAAAATATCATATAATGCGATAATGGTTGAGTGCATCTTTGTAAATGAGGTCAGAAATTTTAATCTTATACTCCCTCCGTCCCATTTTATATGTCACCTTTTTACTTTGTACTTGCATTAAGAAATGATGTAACTTTACCCTTCTACCCTTATTTAATGTTATAAAATGACAAATATTGTGGTCAACTATTTATAGAAAAGAATGACATAAAATGGGATGGAGGGAGTATTTTTTTCTTTCTAAATTTGGGCAAAACCTCTATAAATGGTTATTGATAACATTTTTGGAGTTTTAATTAATATAGTTTTAAAAGTTTAACGGGTTCTTTAATAAAAACCTAAAGATCAAATAAGACAATTTATACCTTCGATCTACTTTTTTTCATAATAGTATACTCATCCTCTTGAAATCTTAGATACACCTATGTCCTAACTCATAATTTATTTAATATATATTTTTTAGAAAAATGATGCCTAAAATTATTATTCCTTTATTTAAAAATAAAAAAATAAATCTTAGGTACCTAAAAGAGAGTGTTGAAAACATGAAAGGAAGAAAACGCATTTGTCTCATGCGATTTATGAATGATGCGTTTCATTCCTTTGTTTTCTGTTTTATTTCTTTTTACATTTATTTATTACTTTTTTTGTTTACTTTATTTGTTTATTATTTCAAAAATATATTTTTACTTTTTTGCTCGTCACTTTTAATCTATTAAGATAAGATAATTATTGATTTTCGATTTTATACTCAATATTAATTACTTATTCACCAAATTATTATCAATATCTTAACTATTCATTAATTAATATGACATATCTAGGGAATTTTCTGGGCTCATGTAAACTCATGCTTCCTTCTCGAGATAAATATAAATGTGTGAACATGCTTAAAGTATCATATAATGCGACGATGATGAGGTGGTACCTCCCCAAGTGAGGTTTGAAATTTAAATCTTATATCTTTTTTATTTCCTAAACATGGGTAACACCTATAAATAGTTATTGATAGCATTTTTGGTGTTATAATTAATTAACTTTTTTTGCTTTAATTTTTTCAAAATTTTCACGTTTGTCACATTAGATTTTATTTATTTATAATTAAACTAAGTATGTATGATAAAATTAGTTGTGCTTGATAATATATCATACAATCAATCTCAATACCTTAGACATGGAAAAATTATTTAGACCTATAATTTTAATAGTTTGACGAATTAGTGATAAAATCCTAAATGTTAAATTAATTAAATTTATATCTTAAATTCACCGTTTCATAAAGTGTACTCATCCTTTTAAAATCCTAAATTATACACCTCTAATTATATTATATTATTTTGATAAATACATAAAATATTTGGATAAATTATAAGTATCATTTTTTATATTTCATAAAGTCAAACACCAACAATGTGAAATATAAAACTTACCAGAGAAGTATGGTATATGAATGTAGAGCTATTAGATAATAAATAACACAAGATCCATTCTAAAATGAAACTTTTTATCGTTACATAAGAATGAATTTAATAATATAATAAAAAAGATTTTTTACTTTCTATATCAATCAAAAAACTATAATATTCACAATACAATATGTAACAAGTTGTTAAAGATTCCAAAATATGTGAAATAATGATAAATTTATGGTCCAAAAAAAGTTTCTTTCAACTCCCTAATAAAATGGAGAATAAGAATATTCTTATTTATTATTTATATATTTTATTTTATATATATTCACGACCTTGTACTGCATGAAGTACTACATGTACTACCATAGAAAATTAAATAATAATTGGATGATTGTACTGCTTTAAAATCTGATCTAAAAAATATAAGGTAAGAAAATTATGTTTTTACTTTACAAAAATACAAAAAAATAGTCTTTATCTTTCTTGACAAAATTTATTTATTTATCAAAACGCAACTCAATTATGAACAATGAATCATATTTAGGAAGGAAAATATAAAAGTATAAGTACGATTTTTCTTAAAGAGGTTTAAAATAAACGAATTAGCCTAAGAAAGTTCATCAACTATTATTTATAACTAAAAAATAATTTAACTATGTATAAATAGTGTAATTTTCCATCAAAAGGAGTTCCATTGTTTGGATAAACCCCTAGCCCATGCTGGCTCCGCCCCTGGAAAAATCGAATGATTGATAGTTGATTATGTTTTAATAAATAATAAATAATAAATAATAATAAAATTAGAAAAAGTAAATATATGATAATTTGAACAGAGACCTTTCCGGATATAAAAACAAAAAACGCACACACAATATAGAAAGAATCTATTTTTTTTCTCCTTTTCTCTTTGTATAAATTAGCTGCCTTTCACACCTCTCAAATCACAGAAAATCAAAGGTCAATTTTTTTCTCTCTAACTTTGTATAGCACCATTTTTCTTCTTGAAAAACCTCACAAGTTTCTTCTCAAATCAACCTAATCATGTCTCAGGTACTTTGAATTTACTTTCCTTTCCTTTTTATGAAATTTTGAATCTTTGATATGTGATATGAATTGGGTATTTTTCAAAACATGATTTTGAATTGATTCTATGAAGGGGTTGATGGATTTTGCATTGTTAGTGGGAATTTTAATTTGGGTTGTTTTTGTTTTAGCTGAATGTAAAAGGGGTTTGAATGAATTTGTTAATGGATAGAAAATCCCTAATTAGTTTGAGATTCAGGTGTAGCTCATTGATTGATTGATTGATTGATTGAATGGGGGGTGAGGGGTTGGGTGGGGTGCGGGGTGCTGGTCTATCGGAAACAACCTCTCCGCCTCCCAAGGTAGGGATATGGTTTGTGTCCTACCCTCTGCGGACCTCACTTGTGGGATTATATTGGGTATGTTGTTGACTTCTTGTTGTCTTTGATATGTAAAGAAGCTAAGTTCAACATTCAAGTCTTGTTTTTGATGGTAATTTGTTGAAGTGTTTGATAAGATTTGCTTGTTTAATAGGAATTTTGATCTGGGTTGTTGTTGTTTTACCTTAAAAGATGTGAGCTTGGAATAATTTTTTCTTTTAATTGGAAAAAATTGAAGCTTTACATGATTTTTGAGCTCCGACTGTTTGATGATGGATGAGTTTGTTTGTTTACTGCTGTGCCTGGTGTGAGCTAGAACAACTGGTCCGTTAACGAGTGTATTGATCGTTTCAGTAATTTATTGAATTGTTTAATTATTCCTTTTCAGATGTAATGATAGTTTGATCATTTTCCTTATAAATTGGTTGATTGATTATGAGCTTTTTTCCTTTTGTTGCGATGTTTAGGCTTCTGGTTTTCCTCTTCCATATGTAAAGAAACTATGTTCAACAGTAGAATCTTGGTTTTGATGATAATTTGAAGTACTTTGTTGAAGGGCTTGATTAGATTTGCCTGTTTAGTAGGGATTTTGATCTGGGTAATTCTTGTTTTAGCGGAAAAGATATGGGCTCGGAACATTTGTTTTGCTTAACGGGGAAAAAATGAAACTTTACATGATTTTGAGCTATAAATGTTTGATGATGGATGAATGTGTATGTTTACAACTATGAGTGGTTTTACTAGGAAAGCAGATCCATGAGTTTTGATTAGCTAAATTCAAGAATTCATTAGCTAGTTTGAGTATTTTCCTCATTAATGAGCTAGTTTAATACATTACCTTCTGTTTTTGGTGAATATTTATTTCAGATTAGATATCTAAAGATCTACGTTCTCCTTTTTTTGAATTTTTCTGGTTTAAGAGTTGGTCCAAGTCATCCCTTGAGTGGCTAAATATCATTGTTGATCTAGAATAGAAAGAGAACTCCCCTGTGTCTATTTGCATCCATGAGGGAGATCTTTCAGTAGTATCATAACAGAACTGAATTTACTGATTCAGAAGAGTGCTTTTATAATAAGAGTTTTTCAGAGAAACGAAATATGAATTAATTGATTGAATTTGAATGAATGAATTCTTTGTTTTTTGATCTGGCGTTTGGTTTGGGGGGAGGAACAGTTCTTGTGAGTGTTGTGACTCCGTTGAAACCTTAAAATGTAAGTATGTTAATCTGGCAACAGCTTCATGATGTGCTGCCTAACAGCCTAAGTGATGAGTGTGCTATTTTGCTTATGATTTATGTTATCATAACTCTACATCTCTGCAACTGTCAATCTAACACCGATACTTTTACCCCTTGCCTAGCAGACTGTTGTTCTCAAGGTTGGCATGTCATGCGAAGGCTGTGTTGGTGCTGTGAAAAGGGTTTTGGGGAAAATGGAAGGTAAACAATTTTACTTAGAGTCCTAGTGATTTACAACATTTAACTTTACAGGATTGCCTTTCTCATAATTCCTTGTTACAAATAGAATATATTACTTCCTCGGTTTCATTTTATATGGCATTCTTTCTTCTCATGCTGTTCCAAAAAGAATGATACTTTTCTGTATTTACATACTTTCGACTTTGAGCTTCTTATTTTATTCTTAATGGCATGCTCTTATAGTCATGTGCCAGTCAAAACACCACCATATATAATGAAATTTGAGAGTGAAGATTGTTGTTCCGATTTTATGGACGCTTCTATTGTGTTCTGCTATCACAGCTGCTAAGCTTTGGTTGGTTCAACCATCTTTGGGTAAACTGTGAAATGGTTGTTGCTAGTCTATTCCATGAGTAGAAGTTTAAGACCTGACCAAGAACATTCTTCGAGTGTGCTCATCATCTTTCTGCGACCTAACAAATTTGCTCTGGTATTGACTAATAAATCGACTTATGTCTTCTTCATAAACCATATTTAGGTGTAGAAACTTTCGACATTGATCTGAAGGAGCAAAAGGTGACTGTGAAGGGCAATGTTCAACCAGACGCTGTTCTCAAGACTGTGTCGAAGACTGGAAAGCCAACATCTTTCTGGGAAGCAGGCGAATCGGCTCAAACAGAAGCTGTTAGTACAGCTTGATGGTGTATAATGGCTTGGAAGTGTATGTTAAGGCTTGAGCAATATATGACTTTATCAAGAATTCCCCCATGTAATAGTTGAAATCAGAATTGCAATAAGTTGTTGAGAATTTTAGCGTTATTTTCTATGATATAGATGGCGAGTACATTGATGCAGGGCGGCTCAATGCCTTTTAAAAACGAGGCATACACCTTAGGCCCTCAAATTCGAAGGCTCAATTTTAGTAATAATAAAATTATGATCAACTTGTTATGATCCAACTTCTCCAGTCATGATGACACCTACTATAACCAGTAGGTAAGTTAATCCGTACCCAGGACGACAAGTAATGCCTACAAGGGTAGGATTAAACAACATATAACACTAACAATAGGAAAAGATAGAAACAGAAGCAAACCAAAAACTATATATAATGGAAACCCTCCTAGAACGTAGAAGTTATGAGTACATAGTTGTCTAATACGAACAAATACAAGTGTGGAACTTGGAATCAATAAACTAATTAAACTGAAATCGAGATATTCTTGTTTCGTGAAAAAAAAAAAACTCCAAGAAAAGCGGTGTTGGTCGTTTGAAAATAATGTGTATCATTTAATAGGTTATCACCAACGGACACATAGAATTCGAGCTCAAACAGAGTCGGTCATACATATTCTGGATCCTAAAATCCTACTTTGTGACACATAAACCCTAAAGAGAGTGACTTCCGCCCTTTACAAAAACAATGAGTATCATTTGATAAGACCCTAAGCTCAGGGGAATTGGAAACTATTGTTTCTTTTCTAAAACGACACTGTCCGTTGATTTCCACGACAATGTTTGCTTATTGTCACCAGGGGACCCACAAAGTTTGAGCTCAAACATAATTGGACACACATTTTGAAAAATTTATAGATACACATGAAAAAGCGAGAAACTCATGAATTCCTGTTTCGTGACACATAACTCCAAAAAGAATTCCTATTTCGTGACACAACTCCAAAAAAGTGACTTCCGCCTTTAGAAAATAATGATCATCATTTAATAAGTCAACACCTATGAACCCACAAAATTTGAGTTCAAACAGAGTCAGTCACTGATCTTTGACGTATTATACACTCAAGTGTCGTATTTTAACCATGTTTTAGCTTAAATTTCGAGAATCAACTCAGGTATATTCACGTGTTTTGAGCATTATTGATATGATAAACTAATATATGTGATTAGACATGTTTCAGGTTAAAATACAACAAGAATCAACCTAAAATAGCAAAAGTAGAGCATCGTGGACGAAAAAAAGACTTTATATGCGGTGAAAGAGTTAGGTAATTGAAAACACAATTTCAAAAAAGAAAAAATAACTTGTTTTATATGTTAATTACAGTAATATATTTAAATTAATCATAATATAAAAAGTTAATTAGGAGGAAATTAATTAGTGATCACGATTCACGAGTGAGATTCCTGTATTTATCCCAACATATAAGTCACTTATTTAGTCAACAATTTATTGTTGTGACCTTGACTTAAAATCTTAGAGCATGAAGTGCACAAATCAACTTATAAAAATGACCAAATATATTAAGCTAAGCATGAAAAATAGGAGTAATAAATTACATAAATTCAAAAGTAATAACATTGTAATCTAATTAACAAGGTGATTGTTGCGATTCTGGCCTTTGAGGATGAGGTAACACATCAGGAGCAGTATATATCATGTATCTAAAGATACTTAAATACAAACATAAGCTCAACGCCAAGATTCTAGCGACCAATGGTCCACACGTCAAAAAACAAAGAGCCTGCATTGCATATCCCAGTATAACATCTAGTGCACCAATATCATATGCTAAGTGCATGTAATAGACAAAGAGATAAAATAACCCGGTGATTGCAAGCACTAGACATAGAGGACCAAACTTGGAAACGTAAATTTCTTCTAAAGAAAGACCTCCATGCTTGACCACCAAAAAATGATGCCATGTTGAAAGAATTAACGCGGGAATGAAGTCAATAATAAATATCCATATTCGACCAATTAATCGATAGGGAGTGTAGAGGTTACATGGAATAACGATAGAGAATATTGCGCATTGAACTGCGAATATAATTGGCATGGCGAAAAAGAGAAAATTTTTACTAAAATTGTGAGGAATAATCACAAAATTTGCCAAGGACAAATATGCAAACCAAGGAGGGAAGACAAAAAAATTGCACCAAAAAACGCCAATTTTAACTTCAGGAGTGGGAATATTGGGAGATATGTTATCAACAACTTGAGGCATGGTAAAACGCCAAATTTGATTTGATTAATATATTTGACTTCATCGTTGGTGGTTGTTATATAATAGTGAAAAATAATGTTATCCTTCTCCTATTATTATTATTATTATTATTATTATTATTATTATACTTTGGGATATTAATTTTATCCTTCTCCTACTATACTTGGGATGACACATATAATAAATAATAAATTACCAAATTCAACCTTTTGTTATCACTTCCGTATTTGAATTGAATTTATTATTGCCATATTTGCCGTGTTGCCTATATTCTTATATTAAAATAAATATTCCTAATTTTATGGAAACTTCTCTTCCACTAAAGTTGGCCATTGGTTGTTAAAGTTGTAAGTATTCTAATTAATTTTTTTTTTTACCTATTATATTCTCAATTAAATGATTAATTATTATATTAAAATAAATTTGCTCTGGTATTGACTAATTATATATCGACTTTAAGTCTTCTTCATAAACCACATTCAGGTGTAGAAACTTTCGACATTGATCTGAAGGAGCAAAAGGTGACTGGAAAGCCAACATCTTTCTGGGAAGCAGGCGAATCGGCTCAAACAGAAGCTGTTAGTACAGCTTGATTGGTGTATAATGGCTTGGAATTGTATGTTTTTGCTTGAGCAATAGTTGACGTTATCAAGAATTCCCCTATGTAATAGTTGAAATCAGAATTGCAATAAGTTGTTGAGAATTTTAGTGTTATTTTCTATGATATAGATGGCAAGTACATTGATGCAGGGCGGCTCAATGCCTTTAAAAACGAGGCATACACTTTAGGCCCCCAAATTTGAAGGCTCAATTTTATTAATAATTCAATTATTATCAATTTGTTATGACCCGGCTTCTCGAGTCATGATGACGCCTACTATAACCAACCAGTAGGTAAGTTAATCCGTACCGAGGACGACAACTAATGAGTACAAGGGTAGGATTAAACATAAACAACATATAATACCAACAATAAGAAAAGACAAACGGAAGCAACCAAAAACTATATACAATGAAAACCCTCCTAGAACGTAGAAGTCATGAGTACATAGCTGTCTAATACGAACAAATATACAAGTCACAACTAAAATGGTACTACCCCCGAAACAGTGGCGGTCAATCCTAATACATAGTTTATAAGAAGGAAAGCAAGAATAGCTAGGTACCTGCCCCTAATTCGCACTAATCATCATGAATTCACACATTCATGCTCAATCTAATTAGAAAGAAAGTCGTAGCATGCTTGTAGGCTGACCGCGTGCGCTCCAAATCACAAGACCAGAGCTTTTCCTTTCTGAACGACCTTCGAACGCTGCCACACTATCAATAAGTATGATCACAACGTTAGTACGGTCGCTTAGACACCAAAATCACATAAAACGGAAACATACCAATTTTAGAGTCAATCGGGAAATGTGGGACCACGCCAGAATTTCTGGAATTGACTCCGTTAAGAGGTCCTAAGCTATGCCTCTAGGTGATGCAGAGTGCTAGTACCAACTACCAGCAGTGATCGTTCGTGCCATCTTTTGCAACTTGTGGATATCAGAGACGAGGGTGAGCACTTGTCGCCTGGATCATCCTGTCTCCTTTTGTATATATATTAGCTAGTCTTTTGCCTTTGAGACAACTTGTTGTGGTCCACTTTTGGGACTTGTATTTGTTCATATTAGACAACTTTGTACTCGTGCTTTCGAGGTTTTGGGAGGGTTTCCATTGTATGTAGTTTTTGGTTTGCTTCCGTTTCTATCTATTCTTAGTGTTGGTGTTATATGCTGTTTAATCCTACCCTTGTACTCATTACTTGTCGTCTTGGGTATGGGTTGGCTAATTACCTACTGGTGGGTTATAGTAGGTGCCATCATAAATCGAGAAATCGGATCGTAACAAGTTGATAATAATTTTATTATTACTAAAAACTTGACTTTCGAATTTGGAGGCCTAAGGCGTATGCACATCAACATATAATGACAATATTAACCACTACCAGTGGCAGTGAATTTACATTTGATAAACACGTAGAGAAGGTAGCAGAAAATTACAATTTTTGAAAACACAAATGTAACGCAACAAAATAACAAACAAATTCAAAGCAAACACTATTTTACATACGACTAGACCAGACAGAAAAGTGTATGCAGCATAGGACAAACTTTTTTAAAATATTTTTTTCTAAATTCATCAAAGCCGAAAATAAAAGAGGCAGACTTTTCAACTAGACGATTACCGACTAAACACATGAGAGACTACATGAAAGTTTGAATTTGATTTACTAGCAAAACCTGAAACATCAGGTATTTACATTTGATTTGAAAAAAGAAAACGTGTCTAGCTACCTCGAGCGTGTCTGCATCATCACCATGCATTATCACCAAGATCAGAAGTATGCATCACTGCCACGAGTCTGAGCCTGAACCGCCAATCTAACCACCTCGATATCATATCCCACAGATGTCCTTGCATGCGTTCTTCAAGCTGCTGCAGATTGTGTATTGTTAATTGAAAAATAATCCACCGATAATGGTCGAAGAAATAGAGAGGCAAACAATGCTGATCCAATAGCATATATGGATGCAAGCATAGCCCAATTATTGTAGCCTTCTTAAAAAAAAGGGCACAGAGATTCCCGCAACAATCAATTGGAAGATTGTGTATTGTTAATTGAAAACTTGAAAATTGAAAACTTCTACTTGATATATGTTAATTGGAAAATATAATATAAAATTGTTATCACTAGAGAGAATTGAAAAATTGAGAGAGAATTAGAAGATTTGAATGTAGGAAAAATAAAGAAATGTGTTGGTATTTATAGGAAAAAGATTGTGTATTGATTTTTTTTAAAAAAAATACAGTTTTGGCCACTTTTTCAGAAAGTGACCGATCTGGGCCAGTGCACCGGTGGACCACATACCGGTCCCTTATCGGGACGGCCTTATCGTCCTAAGGATAAGTAATATCCGGACCGACCACCCCATTACTCCATTAGTATAAGGAGCCGACTGCCGATTCGGACTATACCGGTCTTGGGTCGCTACTTTAGTAATAATTTGCACGTAATTCGTCCTCAGAAAATATGTTTTAAACCCTATCAAATTTTTGTATGTGTGATCACTAATTAGTACACATTTATGAACCCAAAAGTATAATTTGATTAAAAAAAATTATTTTCCCAATCTGCATCAGATGTGGCAATTTGTTGTACTCTAAACTAAATTATGAGACTTTAATTACAACTTTGACATCTACTCTCAAATTTAGATTATTTAAATAACTTGATGTGTAAAATATAATACCAAATTAAAATACCGACTTGACAAAATAAATTGCAAATAATATAAAACGAAAGAAAAAAAAGATTAAAATAACAACTTGTATGATTATTAAATAAAATAATAAAATCACCTGGTGCAAACATATAGTCCAATTCTTATACTGCACACATGTAAAACCTTTCATTTTGTATCAATTGGAAACCTTATAAATACAAATATCCAGAAAATCATACAAAATTTATAAAATAAAAGGTCTAGAGCTTTACTAGAAAATAAAGAAAGTAAGTATTCAAACAATGCTTAAACTTGACTATAAGAACCTGATGATATACCGATTTCCGAACATCCCAAAAAACGTATGTTGACCTCTTCATTAGTTTTCCAAATCAAATCTGACCCATCTACAAACCAAAATAATTTGAAAGCAAGAACATATCAATTTAGAAATGAAAAAAGAATAACTATTTATAATAATATCATATAATGATTATAAAAATATTCAAAGTTCTAACATTTAAAGGAAATAAACGGAGAATTCATCTCATTACTGCTTTCTCTAAGAAGAGAAAATGATGATTAACAAAAATACGTAAAAAATGATATTTCGATAAACATAAACAAATAATTAAAAGGATAATAAAAGAAAATGAAGATTGTCAAGCTCTCACAATAAAAGATATAAACTTGGTAAGAATATTTTTGCCCAAAAATAAAGAGGGTAAAACAATTGTGTTATAGCATACTAATGAGTGTAGATTATTATTTTTTATTTGATACACCATTTAGGCTAATTAAATGTAAAACACGAGAGGAAAAAAAACAAGGAATAAATGAAAAAAAATGGAATATGAAGAGGCACAACAATTAATTAGTAGTATGATTGATTTTTAAGAGATTTATACACATTACACAAAAAAATAAAGAATGAAGCGGCACAAAAATTAGTTAGCAGTATAATTATTTAAAATTAATACACATTAAAAATCATTTTATTATAAATTATGAAGATGAAGGAAAGGCTAATAAGAAAATTTGAAATTTTTGGATGAAGAACATGACATGGAAGAGACTAAAAGACGCCGAAAATGCAAAAATATGATATTATAATTTATTGTAAAATTTTCATTTAGGGCCTTTCCACTTGTCAAAATAACTATTCATGAGCCTTGATTTTCAAGTCAAACTAAAACATAATACTACGATAAATACAACTAATATTATTACTTTTTTTTTTTTCAAAAGAAACATATTGGATAGCAATATTATTATATGAAACTCATATATTTAGATGAAAATCTTGTGTCAGATGTTAGAAGTTTGATATTTTTAATGTTTGATGAAAAATAAACCTTTTATTATATCAGAGGAATTAATATATTTTAATTACTAAACATAAGTTTTAATAATAAAAAAAAATTAGCTATAGAAAAAGATACGTATAAAAAAATATATTACAAAATGTCACATTACTTACACTTGACATGTTAATCAAATTACGTATAATTGTCAACCTAATAAAAATGGTAACCGATTCACTATACCAAAGATAAATTCTAATGACAGTGCAATTATAATGTATGTGTATATAACTCAAATTTATTTATTATCAGAAAAAAGTCAAGACCTTATAAAACTTATAATAATGAGTTGACATTCAAATATTTTCTATAAAATGAGATCATAGTGGTTAGTGGCTACCAAGTAACAACTAATAAAATAAAAAACCAAACTCAAACTTCAAATGGGATTTGTTTATCCATTTTCAACACTTAAGATGCTACCAACTATTCAAAATAAAAAGCATACTAAACTTAAAAATTGAATATTTTTTTTATCCATTAAGAAATGTATTTAACTTATATATATCGACAGTATAATAAACTTTTACCTTATCAAATGTACGTTAATTAACCTATTGTAGGAGGTTACTAGTCACACTTATCATGGACCATTACATGTAGTTTACAAGTTAAACTCGAAAAAATTATCAGTTTTTGATCATTTAGAATATATGCACTTTACAACATGAATCATTTGAGAAATAGACGTATGTGTTCTGTAATCCCCTAGTATGTGAAAGAGTGAGAAAGTGTTTTCGTATCCAGAGGTTGATGAAAGATTGACTTTCTGCAACAACTTAACGGGATTCCCTTCTTTGTTTGTTTGACTCGAAGGAGAAGTGCCCGTTGAGTTCTTAAGAATCTAGTTGTGGAACTCTTCAAAAGTCATACAAATTACAGGTAAACATGTTCTGTTTTTAATATTGACAAAAGATTCCATAACAACATATTTGCAAACTATAAAATGTTCCATGGTGTTACATAAATTATCCATCATTCACTTGATTAAAGCGCGAAAAAAAGACATAGTAGCTAGCTGAAAAAAAGAAGAAGATGGATTCCAAGTGCTATAATTGTTCTGTTTTTGTACTTGTTTCTTGTTTGATTTTGTCTCTTTCAGTCTCTTCGTTGGCTAAACGACAACCCTCCTGTCCGCTTGAAGTAGGTTACTATCGCTATACTTGTCCCTCTGCTGAAGCCATTGTGAGAAATGTTGTGTATAAAGCCGTTACTCGTAATCCAGGCATTGCTGCTGGCCTTATCAGGTTGCATTTTCATGACTGCTTCGTGAGGGTACGTTGATGTCTTTGTGTTCTAATGTACTAATGTCCTCTTGATGATCTCATACATTTTGTCTGCGTGTTGAACTGTGTGATCATTTCATCTGAACTGTTAAACTGATAGCGACTGTAGCACACATTTAGTTACTATCTAATGTTATGTCTCAACATGCCTCTTTACGCGTGGCTCTAAGTTTTCTTATGTAACAAATACTTGGAAACACTTTTTTTACTTGTGTTACCGTCTCATTAAGCTTTTAGATGAGGTGATCATCACAGAGTTTTACGCTTGATAATTTCATCAACTTAATACTTTCTTATGTACTTTAGGGATGTGATGCATCTGTGCTATTGGATGGACTGAATTCAGAAAAGGAAAGCATAGCAAACAAGAATAGTTTACGAGGTTTTGAGGTGATCGATGAAGCTAAGAAGCAGCTCGAGGCTGCATGTCCAGGAACTGTCTCGTGTGCTGACATACTTGCCTTTGCAGCTCGCGACAGTTCTTACAATGTTGGGAAGATAAACTATGATGTCCAAGCAGGACGTCGTGATGGACATGTTTCCATCAAGGACGAGGCCTTAGCCAATCTCCCCTCTCCGTTTGTTGGTGTCAAGGAACTAATAAAGAGCTTTGCAAGAAAAGGTATGTCAGTTGATGAAATGGTAACACTCTCTGGTGCACATTCTATTGGTATTGCTCATTGTGCTGTTTTCGCGAATCGTCTATACCCTCAGAACAAGCAACAAAATCTACCAATTGATCGCGAATACGAGAGGATGTTGAAGTCTATTTGTCCACCAGAATCACTTACAAATGGAACAGGAGTAGCAAATCCTACTAATTTTGATGTTATAACACCAAACAAATTGGATAACAAATACTATATGGATTTAAATAGTAAGAAGGGACTTTTAGTTACTGATCAAACATTGATGAGTGATCCTAAAACCGCGAAAATGGTGAACTTTAACGCGAGATATGGACGTGTGTGGGGTAAGAAATTTGCGGATGCAATGGTGCATATGGGAACTTTAGACGTCCTCACAGGACAGAAGGGTGAAATCAGGAAGAACTGTCATTTTGTGAACTAATTTGTTGCTTTTTTTCGTCTTTATGAGTTTCGTAGAGCTCGATTTTCGAGTAGTATTTCAGGTTTCTTGTCATTGTTAATCATTATGAGTTGTAGACATTCCATGTAGGTAAGTGAGGATGTTTCAATCTTTGTTCAATTGTGACAGATGAATCTTCTTAATAAAAAGTTATTCTTGATTGAAAGTTTCTCTGTGTGAAACTTGGAATTAATAAACTAATTAAAAGTGAAATCGAGATATTCCTGAATTCCTGTTTTGTGAAACATAAACTCCAAGAAAAGCGATGTTCGTTGTTCGAAAACAATGTGTTTTATTTAATAGGTTGTCATCAATGGACACACAAAATTTGACCTAAAACTGAATTGGTCACACATATTTCAGAAAATTCATGGACGAATACACGAAAAAATTGAGATAATCCTGAATTCTTGTTTCGTGAAACATAAATTCCAAAGAGTGGTGTTTGTTGTTAGAAAACAATGAGTATTGCTTAATAGGACGCCATACACAAAATTTGAGCTTAAATAGAGTCGATCACACATAATCTGGAAAATTCATGAATTAATATACATGAAAAAAATGAGATAATCTTGAATTCCTATTTTGTGATCATAAACTCCAAAAAGGAGGCTTTCGCCTTTCGAGAAAAATGAGTATCATTTAATAGGTTGTTACCAATAGACCCACAAAATTTGAACGCAAACATAGCTGGTCACATATTTCGAATAATTAATGAACTAATATACACAAAAAATAAAGATACTCTTGAATTCCTATTTCGTGATACATAAACTTAAAAAAAAAAAAAACTTTCGCCTTTTGAAAATAATGAGTATCATTTTATAAGTCGTCACCAATGAACCCACAAAATTTGAGTTCAAACAGAGTCCGTCACTTATCTTTGGTTTTTGGCGTATTCATGCGTTTTGAGCATTATTGATACGAGTAAGTTAATATATGTGACAAGACATGTTTTAGATTAAAATACAACAAAAATCGACCCAAAATAGCAAAAGTAGAGCATCGTGGACGAAAAAAAAAACTTTATACAGTTAAAAAGTTAGGTAATTGAAAACACAATTTTTTCAAAAAAGAAAAATTAACTTGATTAATATATTAATACAGTAATATATAATAATAATAATAATAATAATAATAATATAAAAAGTTAATTTGGAGGCAAGTAATTAGTGATCACGAGTGAGATTCCTGTAATTTATCACAACATATAAGTTACTTTTTAGTCAATAATTTATTGTTGTGATCTTGACTTAAAATCTTATTAATTAATTTACAATGATGAAATTGTTGTTATTTAGTCAATAATTAATAATATTTATTTGATTTAGTTTATTTTACAATCAGTTTTCATCACAAGACATAACGTAAGGGTGTGAAAAACAAATTAAAAAAAAAAAAGGTAACTGAAATCATTGTCAAATATCTTGGCTTTAAGGCACCGTCAAGCAACAACTAAGCATTCAAACTTTGACGATACATATCTAGACACATTAATTCATTTTCGTTATGACAGTTAAATATTTTAATTTACAAAATGATTATCTAGACACCTTCAAAATTTATGTGACACGTCAGTGTTGGATGTCTACGAGACACAGTCGAAACGAGTTGAGATGTTTAAATGTGCATTTTTTAAATTGGAGTGTTTGATTGTCCGTTGAGGCGAAGTTAAAGTGTCTATTTGTATATTAACTAGTAAATGGACCCGCGCTTTGCGCGGTTAGAACATTCTTCTTTAAAATTTAATAAAATAGAAATTTCTTGTATTTTGATGTTATAGTATTTTTATATAAATTTGTTTTTATGAGTATAGGGGTTATTCAATTGTAATTTACTATTTGTTTTATTAAAAGAAAAGGCAACATTACAAATCATAACACTATTTCTCCTAGTTTACATAATTTCATTTTACAGATTCATTAATTTGCTTTTGAAATTTTACAGTGGTTAGTTTATTTTAATCATCTATATGCATGGTTACATAGTGTCTTTAATTAGAGAGTCAAATAAATATTTTTCTCAATTTTCTTCTTTGCAAATTTCATTAGTATAACACTATCAATTACTTCCAAAATATTAAATATTTTAAATATATATATATATATATATATATATATATATATATAACTGTTGTGTTTGTCAAGAGCAAAGGTTTCATAATCATATGATATACAAATAAGTAATATGTAGTCATTATGTGTTTTTAAATTAAAATGCAATCTTTCAAAATCCAAATTTCATATGTAATATAGTTATGATAGTGTTTTGGAATTGAAGTTGCGCACAAACAAAACATTAAATTTAAAACACATTAGTTATTGGAATTGAAGTTGTGCACAAAACAAAACATTAAGGGTGTGTTTGGTATGAAGGAAAACATTTTCCGGAAAATGTTTTCCAATTTTCTCATGTTTGGTTGGGCTAAATGTTTTCCAAATCAACTCATTTTCCTCAAATTTAAGGAAAATGACTTCCCTTCTAAACTTAAGGAAAACATTTTCCAAAACTCTCTTCCAACTTCAAATTACAATTATTTTTTTGTTGAAAAAATCAATTTATTTTGTCCCTCCCCTCAAACCACCCTCAACCAACTCCCCCCCCCCCTCCCGAAAAAAATAAATTTTAAAGCTTGTTTTTATATTCAATTTTTTTACTCCACCCCCACCCCTACCCCCACCCCCTCCCAAAAAAATATTAAAAATTGTTTTTAAAAGATATTTCTAATTTCAATTTTTTATTTTTTTACCCCCATCCACTACCTTCGCCCCCCCCCCCCCCCATCAGCCCCCCATTAGCCCCCAACCCCTTCAAAAAGAAAAAAATTAAAGTTTGTTTTTAAAAAATATTTTCAACTTCAAATTTTTATTTTTTCATCCCAATCCTCGATCACCACCCCCCCTACCCCGAAAAAAAAATTGAGTTTGTTTTTAAAAAATATTTACAAATTCAAAATTTCATTTTTTCACCCTACCCTCGACCCACCCACCCACCCTACCCTAACCCCCCCCCCCCCCCCCCTACCCAAAAAAATAAATTTAGTTTGTTTTTAAAAAATATTCTCAACTTCAAATCTTCATTTTTTCATCCTACCCTTGAACCCCCCACCACCCCCACCCCACAAAAAATTTAAGTTTATTTTTAAAAAATATTTTTAATTTCAAAATTTCATTTTTTCATCCCTAGAACCCCCACCCACCCACCCCCTACCAGCCCCCCACCCCCCCCTCCCCAAAAAAAAAATAAAAACTTTCAAGTTGGTTTTTAAGAAATATTTTCAATTTCAAAATTTAATTTTTTCACCCCCACCCTCGACCCCCACCCACCCACCCCCTACCACTCCCCCCCCCTTCACCCACTCCCTACCACCCCCCACCCCCAAAAAAAAAATTTAAGTTTGTTTTTAAAAACTATTTTTCAATTTAAAAAATTATTTTCTACTTTAGTAAAAATAAAAGATATTTCTCAAAAATATTTTTCATTCATAAATCAAACACTAAAAATCTTTTCCGAAAAATATTTTCTACTCACCAACCAAACATGAGAAAATAAGTCAAAAATCAACTTGTTTTCCAGGAAAACATTTTCCTTCGTACCAAACACACCCTAAAGGATTCTTGAAAAGGATGAAAGAGAAGTAAGGGATAATGGGAAAAAAGTTCAAAAAGGTACTTTGGTTTGAGAGTATAATCATCATTGTGTATCTTATAATTGTAATTAATTGCTAATTTTAATGCTATTATTTGACTTTTTTTTTTTTTACTCATGTTAGTATTAACATTATTATGACAACAAAAAATCATATAAATTTTTATGCTTGATCTCTTGGAGAAAAATGATTTCTTTGGAGAATATTCTAAATAAATGTATTTTGCAAAAAGTTATTTGTGAATCTGCAGTAGTTGAATTTATATAGAGTTTGTACTAACAAATACGTATAATAATAACTTTACAAAAATATAAACAACAAAGTTTAAAACATGTACTCAAAAATTAGTATCATTAGCATAAATTAATGACTGTAAAAAAACATACCAGGACCTGTAACAATAGAATGAAATAGAAAGGAAAAATCGAGCCCACTGAATGCACAATGTCTCCTTAAGAAAATCATTCCCCTCTAGTACCCGAGGTTTAAAGAAATAGATACTCTCAAGGTGAAACAATTTTATTCACCAATGTAACGATACAAAAACAATAGTGTTAGTGAGTCACTCAACAGGAACAAAGTATACAAATATTTAATTGTGCAGAAGAAGAAGAAGAAGAAGAAGTTTATTATTTTCTTTGTTTTAAAATGAGAGGAAATCTCTTTATTTAAAGACAAAAGGGTAATGTAAACAAATGCTTATTGTGTCTTATCGAAAAAGTCACAATTCTTTGAAAAAAGTCACAATTCTTCGAAAAGGTCACAACCTTTCATAAATGTTACAACATTTCATAAAAGTAACAACTCTTCATAAAAGTCACAACTTTTCAATAAAATTCACATTTTTTTATAAAAATCACAAGCCACGTAGGCGGGCCTAAAGTTCTCTTATATATATATATATATAAATGATATGATATGATTATGAATTTTGAAAAATTGAAAGTGCAATCCCTATAGCATAAAGTACAAGCCTTGATGTTGAATTCTAATGATTTTTTTTCTTTTAATTTACATTTCCTTATATTTGAGCTCAAGAGTTGAATAAGTGAAACAAATGTCATTTGTCAATAAATATCCAATGTTGTAGTAGCTGGACTAGACTACGATAGTTTTAATGAATTCTGACAAATAAGCATAGATATTTATTTCTTTCATAAATATTAACATTGGGATTATAATTTATAACCACGTGTCGAGGTTGTGACGGATAGGATAGTATAATCATAAAATTTGAAGAAGAAAAAAAGTCATTGGCACCATGCATGCATTACATATGGCATTTTATTGTATGACTATCCATCCTTGAAATTAAATGAAAGTACTATACGATAGCGTAAATGAATTTTTATATTATCAAATTACTGAAATAATAATTATAAATATTAATAAATAACCTTAAATAGATCAAACAAAATGTTATTACGTTAGTCTATTAAAAAGAATAATTCAAAGTATAACGTCATACGATACACGAAGCAAAGCCTTAAAACTCCATCGCATCGATTCAAACTCAAATTCGAAATTTCTAACTCCGCTACGTTACTTGGTGGTGAGTTACAAATAGATGAGATAAGGCAATAAGTTAGTGGGGAAAGCACCTTGAGAGAGAATAGTATGAGTCCGTGGGTCCAAGAAAATTCATTTGTCAAACATTAGCATTTATTTGACTCCACACCTTTTTCACACGTAATATAGCGGTGACAAAATCAAATCCGACTCATTAAATTTGTTCAAGTTTAAATAGATTATTGATCTGCCTATTTATAGTTCAATTTATTTCAGCTCACTAATAATCGAGTTAATATGTAGTCTAAATTAACACAGGAAATGTATATTTTAAAATATATTTTTTTAATTTGATATAATATATAATCATGATTAATTATTTTTTTACGAAGTAGTAAATTATTTTATAAAAGAATAAATAAAGCAATTAGAATTTAGTAAAAAATTTGACGAATTGAGTTATGATCTACATTTTCGTTTATTACAGCCCAAGTATCTTTTGAATGGTTCGATATCTCGCCCATTTATTAACTAGGCCTAATTTAACCTACTGAAATTCTATTCAATCCACTTATTTAACAAATATCTTATATTATACACTTTCATCCAATCATAACTAACCTATTTTTTAGTCAAATAAAGTTAATGCTAAGAAATAAAAAGTCTGTTAAGAAATCATTTCTAGTAATAATTTTTTCCAATTGGAAATACACCTAACTCCATATAATATGCATATTCATTGGTTCCTTTCTCACACGACAATAATAATATATTCAGTATGATTATATTTTATATAGTAAAAAATTATATTAGAATATTATTAAATTAAAAATAAATTAGTAAAAATATTTTTACTAGAAGGAGTATGAAATGGAGAGAATATAAAAAATTAGTCGAATTTACTGTTTACTTTTTTCTAGAAAATATATATAAATCATATAAATTTTGATATCTAGAAAAAATCATGTCATTCTATTTAATTTAAGCGATTGAGTGGACGACTATTTAGCGTTGCATGATAAAAGACTCCTCCTTTGTTTTTTTCTTTTCAGAATATATATATATATATATATATATATATATATATATATAAAGATGAAATCATCAAAAAAAAAGTGATGTGTATACAAACAAATTGAGTTTTTTTTTCTCTATAATGATACTATCCAACTTCTTTTTTATATACTTCTTGTTTTAGAGACTATCCATAATCTTTTGTGTGTATCAAGTTGTTGCTGAAATGTACGGCAAGACTGCGTACAATAGACTATTGTGGTTCGGGAGCAGGAGCTTAGTGCATTGGACTGTCTTTTGTAGGTATCAAGTTGCTGAACAAATCTTGAATTAGAAGCAGGGGATTACAAAGGTGAAATTTTTTGAGTTTTTGAATTATGAAAAAGGGTATTTGATTCATTGAAATTTAATCTTTTTTTGTATATGAAGAAGGTGCAATTTTGAGTTTAATGTGTGTATATGAAACTTGAAAGTAAGTAAACTTTATTCAATGTGTAATGGTAAAAAACACACCTAAAGTATCCTGGTTTTTCGAGTTTCGTATATGAAGTATAGAGTATGTTGTGAGTTTCTTACCTGAACTATGACCAATTATTTATCAAAACACGCCTCAACTATCAATTGTTCCCTTTTCCTCCTTGAAATATCATCATCGTTTAGGTAGAAAGGAATAACCAAGAGTTGAGGCGTGTTTTGATATGTAGTTGGTGGTAGTTCAGGTAGAAAACTCGTAAAAATGTGATCTTTGGTGAAAAATCTTGAACTGGAAAGGGTGTTTGATTCAGAAAGTTTAAATCTTTTCTGGTTATCCTAAAATATTGAATTGACAACAGGTGATTCCAAAGGTGTAAATTTGAGTTTTACATAAAGTGAAAATGTCAGCAACTATAAGCAAAGATGAATTGAACAAGTCTCTAAGCCGACGATCGACGAGTAGGAGCAGGAGAATGAGTTTTGGATCAACAAGTGTAAGAAGCTGGACTTCAGCAAGTGTTACAGAAGTTTTAACTGCACCAGGAGGTGATGTTTTCCAGCGAAATGGGAGGGAAAACGACGATGAAGACGAGCTAAAATGGGCTGCAATCGAGAGACTTCCAACATATGATAGGCTGAGGAAAGGGATTTTGAAACAAACATTGGATGATGGAAAGATTGTTCATCAAGAAGTTGATGTAACGAATCTTGGATTGCAAGATAAAAAGCAGTTGATGGAAACTATACTTAGGATTGTGGAAGAAGATAATGAGAGGTTTCTTCTTAGGCTAAGAGATAGGACTGATAGGTAAAACACTTTAATCTTTCTTGATATTCATTATCGGGGTTAGTTTTTGCACACCTCGACTGTTTTATCAGGTATTTGCTACCTCATCTACCATCACAAGAATCGGATAACTCTGTCTATTGAGGACATTGTGTCTCATGGTTTTCAATAATATCTTATTTTGGTGTTTTGATATTGTTCCAAATATGGAAATTATGTGTATATCAATAGGATTTTTTTTTGCATGATATAGGGTTGGGATTGATATTCCAAAAATTGAAGTTCGGTACGAGCATCTTTCCATCGAAGGAGATACATATGATGGATCTAGAGCATTACCTACTCTGTGGAATGCTACCATCAACTTTGTAGAGGTATTATTTCCTTTCAACAATTATATTGATTCTGAGGTTCTATATTGTTTAATTTTGCTAATAGAGTGAGCACTTTGTGCAGCAAGGTACTTGTCTTAATCAAGTTTCTTTTTTATGTTCAAATTTCATAGGGGGCTCTTGAAAAAATCAAGCTTGTCCCTTCGAAGAAAAGGGCCGTCAAGATACTTCGTGATGTAAGTGGAATTGTAAAACCATCAAGGTATGTTCAATAAATGACATTCCATCTGTAGTCTTGGCGAAGCTTCCAAAATCTGCTTATTTTAAAAAGTGTGTTTCGTCAAATGGACATTCCATCTATAATCTATTTGGTGAAGTTTCCAAAATCGACTTATTTTGAAAAGTGCTTTATCGTCAAATGGAGTCAGAAAAGTACATTGTGCTTGTTGTATCTTATAGGATGATACTACTTCTTGGGCCTCCGGGAGGTGGGAAAACTACATTGCTAAAATCACTTGCTGGAGTGCCAGACAAGGATCTGAGAGTATGTGATTCTTCAACGTTGAGAAATTACAGCGTGAAGTGTTTAATCTATGATGTATATCTAACTACTAGTTCGTGTGCTTAGGTTGCCGGAAAAATCAGTTATTGTGGTCATGAGCTCTCAGATTTTATTCCTCAAAGGACTTGTGCTTATATCAGTCAGCATGACCTTCATCATGGAGAGATGACAGTCAGAGAGACGTTGGATTTTGCCGGACGTAGTTTAGGAGTTGGAACAAGATATGATCTCCTCACAGAGCTGTCAAGGCGCGAAAAGGAATTGGGAATCAAACCAGATCCCGAGATAGATGCATTTATGAAAGCTATAGCAGTTGCAGGCCAAGAATCAAGTCTGGTCACAGACTATGTTCTTAAGGTTAGATCTTGATCTTAGTCATAATAATTCGGTGCATTTAAGAACCGGATTAGGGGTATCTTATTATTGAGGAAATCTGCAGATTCTTGGGCTGGATATATGTGCTGATATAATGGTAGGTGATCAGATGAGAAGAGGTATATCAGGTGGACAGAAGAAGCGGCTGACGACAGGTTTCTAAACTATTGCTCCATCCATTTCCTCAATATTTGGAAATTCTTCAACTTTAAACTTCTCACTTGCCCTTAATGATATGGTTTTAAAATAAATGTTATGGCATGTTTAATTTATGAGTTCTAAGAGAACTTTTAGTATGTGATGAAAATGTTTCTTTCATTCTTGAATTTCATGTCGAGTCAAACAAGTATATCATTATTTGACTAGTTTGATCAGTTTCTCATGGCATATTCACTATATGACATTTGTCTCAACTTTTTATTGAATACAGGAGAAATGTTGGTTGGTCCTGCTAAAGTTTTCTTTATGGATGAAATCTCAACGGGCCTCGACAGTTCTACAACATTTCAAATTGTCAAATACATGAGACAAATGGTCCATATAATGGATGTAACTATGATAATATCCCTTCTTCAACCTGCACCTGAAACTTTTCAACTTTTCGATGACATTATTTTGCTCTCGGAGGGACGCATAGTCTACCAAGGTCCACGTGAGAACGTGCTTGAGTTTTTCGAGAGTGTTGGATTTAAATGTCCAGAAAGGAAAGGAATTGCTGACTTTCTCCAAGAGGTTACTTCTCTAAAGGACCAAGAACAATATTGGTTCAGGGAAAACCAACCTTACAGATTCATTACAGTGGCTGAATTCGCAGAACATTTTAGCAATTTTCGTGTTGGACGTGACCTTCTCGATGAACTAGAAGCTGCTTATGACAAAAGCAAAGCCCATCCTGCTGCACTTGTCACAGAAAAATATGGTATCTCCAACATGGAACTCTTCAAGGCATGTTTATCAAGGGAATGGCTATTAATAAAGCGAAATTCGTTCTTATACATGTTCAAGACATTCCAGATTACTGTCATGTCAATAATAACCTTTACGGTATTCTTTAGGACAGAAATGAAAGTTGGACAGATTGCAGACGGAGGCAAATTTTACGGGGCATTGTTTTTCAGCCTAATCAATGTGATGTTTAACGGTGCAGGAGAGCTTGCACTGATCATTTTCAGACTTCCCGTATTCTTTAAACAAAGAGATTCTCTATTTTATCCTGCCTGGGCTTTTGCTCTCCCCATTTGGCTTTTAAGAATCCCCCTCTCCTTCATGGAATCATTGATATGGGTTGTCCTTACTTATTATACCATCGGTTTTGCTCCTGCTGCAAGTAGGTATGTACCACCGTTCACTCCTAGAAACCAAAATATGATTCATGGTCAGTATGAATATATAGGAATATAATGAGCTCAAACTGATCAAACTTCTATTATCTGGACCTCGGAAAATTTTCAGGTTTTTCCGTCAATTCTTGGTATTTTTCGCTCTGCACCAGATGGCGTTGTCTCTCTTCCGCTTCATTGCTGCAATTGGAAGGACTCTAGTAGTTGCAAGCACTATTGGCACTTTCAGTCTACTGATAGTCTTTGTGCTTGGTGGTTTCATTGTCGCAAAAGGTTCATTATGACATCCTCTAGATTGATAAATTTCTTTATAACAGAAGACTAGTTCAGTTACAGATTGTTAATTTGTACATCAGGGGTCTATAGGTGGACATAAATGACCAATATTCTTAATGCAATTGCTTATTTATTGTTGTTAGATGACCTCGAACTATGGATAAAATGGGGCTACTATGCATCTCCAATGTCATATGCACAGAATGCAATAGCTATCAATGAGTTTCTGGACACAAGATGGAGTACTGTAAGCTATGCAATTATGTTCACAAACAGTGACTACCATCAAATTTTCATTATCTTTACATACCGATCTTTTTTTTCCAGCATAACAATGACACTAGTTTCTCCGAGGAAACGGTGGGAAAGGTTCTTCTTAAGTCAAGGAGCATGTATTCAGATGATTATATGTTCTGGATATGTATCATTGCCCTATTTGCCTTCTCATTTCTCTTCAACTTATGCTTCATCTTGGCGCTGACTTACTTAAACCGTAAGCTAGAGATTCTCTCTTCTATTTAAAATTTTGGAAACTTATTTGTTGCTCTCTCATCCTTTCTTGTAAATAAAATGCAGCATTTGCTGATTCTACATCTGTTAGTATGGATGACGACAAAAGTAAGAAAAATGAGCAAAGAAACCGTAGCCCCAAAGAATCAACAGAGAAGAGTTCAGCATCTACCACCACAACATTTGAAGGTTCAAAAATTTATAGCTTGGTTTAGACACTGAAAAATATATATAAACGAAGGTTATTGTACTGATCATGATAAATTTGGTCATATGCTGAATGATTGTTGCAGGTATAGATATGGCTGTGAGGAACAACTCGAGTATTGACAAAAGAGCATCCAAAAAAAGAGGAATGGTGCTTCCTTTCCAGCCATTGTCACTTGCATTTAACCATGTCAATTACTATGTCGATATGCCAGAAGTAAGAAACATTCTTCGCGCTGTAAGCATTGATACTGTTATGCTTAATTTATTACTCATCATCCGGTTGTATGCCTGTCAGGAAATGAAATCCCAAGGAATTGAAGAGACTCGTCTCCAATTGTTACGAGATGTTAGTGGCGCTTTCAGACCTGGAGTCCTTACAGCCTTAGTTGGTGTAAGTGGAGCTGGGAAGACTACTTTGATGGATGTCTTAGCAGGAAGAAAAACTGGTGGCTACACTGACGGAAGTATCATCATTTCTGGTTATCTGAAAAACCAATCAACTTTTGCTCGGATAAGTGGTTATTGTGAACAGAATGACATTCATTCTCCACATGTTACTGTTTATGAGTCATTGATATATTCAGCGTGGTTGCGTCTCTCCCCGGATGTCAAAAAGGAAACTAGGAAGGTATTTGCTCCCATCGTTGCTGTCCCTTTTGTTTTTATCATGTTCATGTCCGCAAAAGTTTCATTTTTGCTTCTGCTTCAAAACCTTGCAATATCCATTGAATAAGCATCTTTCTGTTAAAGCAATTTTAAAATAAATCTGCCAGTGTGAGCTTGCTCGCATTGTCTGTCCCAAGTCCGATAAAAAAGGAGGGTCACGATAGGCTGACAGCCAGCATAAAGCCATTCTATTATGATGAATCATCACAATACAGAATAGATAATCCCATCTTTCTTTGGATTGAGGCAAATAGCCCTGTTAATTTTCAGCGAAAAGAAGGTGAAGGACTAACTTGCCTAGTGTTTTTGTTCAGAATTTTGTCGAGGAAGTAATGGAACTAGTCGAGTTGAATCCTCTCCGGAATTGTCTAGTTGGCCTGCCAGGGGTAGATGGTCTCTCAACTGAACAAAGAAAAAGACTGACCATAGCTGTTGAACTGGTAGCAAATCCATCTATTATTTTCATGGATGAACCTACATCAGGACTTGATGCTAGAGCAGCGGCAATTGTTATGCGAACTGTGAGAAATACAGTAGATACAGGCCGAACTGTCGTGTGCACTATCCACCAGCCAAGCATAGATATCTTTGAAGCTTTTGATGAGGTAAATGATTGGAATATTGTCTTATGCTCCATCGATTCTATTTTATGTGTCACTCTTTTCTTTTAAGTCTACCAAAAAGAATGGCAACTTTCTCTATTTGGAGTCAGTTTAATTTGAACTTCCCGTTTTACTCATAGTGACATGATTTTATAGCCGCGAATACGTCATTTTTAGACTACAAGTTCCAAAAGCCTTTCTTTCTTTATTAAACTTCGTGCTCAGTTAAACACCTTCACATAAAATAGAACGGAAGGAATATAACTTTCACAAATCTGCAATTCTTGTGTGCCACTGTTCTTCTCACGCGAATGACTACCTTTGCAGCTGTTGTTAATGAAAAGAGGAGGACAAGTCATTTATGCAGGGCCTCTTGGGCATCATTCTCGCCTATTGATCGAATATTTTCAGGTCAGTATCATCTCATTCAAAAATTTCAAGGTGTCGCGGCATTACTGTATAGATAAATCAGTAACAAAAACCGTTTTTTTTTTTCAGTCTGTTCCGGGGGTTCCTACAATCAAAGAAGGATATAATCCAGCTACTTGGATGTTGGATATCACAACTCCAGCAGTTGAGGGTCAACTAAATGTGGACTTTGGAGACATTTACACGAACTCGGATCTATATAGGTAATAAGAAGATAACATTGTCTTTTTCATTTTACTTTCAGTACTGTGTTACTAACTAGCTCACCGTCGTTTATAACTCAACTTTCACAGGAGGAATCAAGAACTAATCAAACAACTAAGTGTTCCAGTACCAGGGTCCCAAGACCTTCGTTTTCCTACGAAATATTCACAACCGTTTGTTGATCAGTGCAAGGCTTGCTTTTGGAAACAACACTTATCCTATTGGAGGCATCCGCAATATAATGCCGTAAGGTTTTTCATGACAGCAATTATAGGGATCATATTTGGAATTATCTTCTGGGATAAAGGGAACAAAATGTAAGTCATCATCTTGCACTAGTACTCGTTTTGCTCCTTCTGTCATCAGTGTTTTAATCGACGAATCAATCAACTAGGCCTCATTTCATGGAACCCCTTGCTCATTTAACTTGATGGGATAATCATGATAACAGGTACAAACTGCAAGACCTATTGAATCTACTTGGAGCTATGTATGCTGCTGTTATGTTCCTTGGCGGAACAAACACTTCAACTGTGCAGTCAGTTGTGGCGGTAGAAAGAACAGTCTTTTATCGAGAAAGAGGAGCAGGGATGTATTCTGCGCTGCCTTATGCATTCGCTCAGGTAAGAGAAGCACCAACAGAACATTACTTGTATAGTATAAGTTTCCTCTTAGAAAAAATATGTCTATAGGCATAATACATACACAAACACTCTAACTTGGCCTCACCTGATAACTGACAAGTACGCGTTCCAACTTTAGTATGCACATCTAGACACATCAACTCATCACCACTATGTTAGTTGAACACTCCAACCTACAAAATGATCATCTAGTTACCTCCAAAATTTATGTGTCTCTTCAGCATCAAGTGTCCACGACACACCGTGGGTTTTGGTTAGAGTGTTTAGTTGTCAGTTGAGACCAAGTTGACAAGTCTAGATGTGCACTCTCAAAGTTGGAGTGCTTACTTTCCAGCTGAAGCCAAGTTTGAGTGTTTGTTTATGTATTATGTCTATGTATAGATATGTAGAATCAAGTCGTCGTCAAAGAACTAAATCTTTTCTTTTGCCCTCTCCAGGTGGCCATAGAGACTATCTACATCGCGATCCAGACTGTTATTTACAGCCTCCTTCTGTACTCAATGATCGGTTTTCACTGGACAGCTGCTAAATTCTTTTGGTTCTATTTCTTCATTTTCATGTGCTTCGTTTACTTCACAATGTATGGAATGATGCTTGTAGCACTCACTCCAAACTACCAGATTGCTGCCATCGTCATGACATTCTTCCTCAGCTTTTGGAACTTGTTCTCTGGTTTTCTTATCCCTAGACTGGTAAGTACAATAGCCCCTACAATATCAAAATGAGTTTCATTTCTATACATTTAATCATCCCCAGAGAATGGAATCAGTAACCTAGAACAAGCTTAAATACACTACTAGTGTAAAACTCTTTACACTATCGGTGTATATAAGCTAAATCCTACTCTCTCCATTTCAATCTGTCTTACTTTCCTTTTTGGTACGTTTTAAAAAAATGTCTTTTATTGGCAACTTTTTAATTGTAACTTTCCACATTGCATGTTTAAGTAATAAGATGAACGTAATTTAGCAGCACTGAAACAAATCCGACCTATGAATCTTAGAAGTACTATGCAAACACACAATTTTAGTCTAAAAGAAGCAGAACAACAACAACAACATCTATGCCTCGTACACTAACAAGTTAAGGTCCGCTATATGAAACCTTCTTGTTCCATTTGAGCTCAATTCATGTCATCGTCACATAAAAAATAAGCAGAACACTGGACTGAAATCTATAACATGGAAAAAGATCTTTGCATCTGATAACATCAAAATGTTTGCTTTTGCAGCAAATTCCGATATGGTGGAGGTGGTATTACTGGGGTTCTCCAGTAGCATGGACGATATACGGTCTTGTAACATCTCTTGTAGGTGACAAGAATGATAACGTTGAGGTACCAGGCGTTGGCGAAATACCATTAAAGCTATTTTTAAAAGATTATTTGGGATTTGAGTATGACTTCTTGGGAGTTGTTGCTGTTGCTCATGTTGCTTGGGCTGTTCTGTTCTCCTTTGTTTTTGCTTATGGCATAAAGTTCTTGAATTTCCAAAGGAGATAAATTAACTTGAAGACAATACATAGTTTTGTGTACACATAAATGTTATCAAACTCGTGTTGGATCCTCCAAGAATGCACTACTTTTGGAGGATCTAACACGTACCTGGCAACATTTTTAAAGAATTCGAGCAATATAGATCATATATTTATTTAATTTTGATGTATAAATTTCTCTTCAACTCTTGTGATGTTAAATAAGTAGAATACACACATACAAGGTATCAAATGGGCGGGTTGTGTTACATTTGTATGGATTAATATCAGCATTCAACTTAAATACTTTTTTTTTTTCATTTGTTTGTTCTTGAATAATTTGTTTAGTTACCAAATCAAACTAATATAAGTTTTTTTTTTTCCTTTTATTTATCATAACTAAATCAAACTAAACTTTTTTTTTTTTTAAAAAAAACTTGTATTTCTATGTTTTGATAGGTTTGTTGACGAGTTTGATCCAAACTTTTAGATAGACTGACTTGAGCTATTTCCAAGTTTAGACGAGTTATATTTTCATAGGCTAAAATTTGATGAGAGGAATTGATAAATGCAAGTAAATTTGACGAGATGATCCAAACTTTTAACGGATGACATAGATGAGCATTTTCTCAAAGTTCGATGGCATATTTGAGTCTTTTCCCTTAAATAAATTACTAAAAAAAATGTAGAGTTCTACTTACTTAACATCACAAGAGTTCAAGAGAAAATCTCTTACAGAAGAAATTTATACGTCAAAATTAATATATCATATACATGACACAAAATGAACTATCTTGAGTAGCATGGAAGAAATAAATAGTATGATGATCTATGTTGCTCGGACTTTTTGAAAAATATCGTCATGTGCATGCCAGATCCTTCAAAAGTAGTGCATTTTGGAGGATTCGACACAAGTTAGACAACATTTTTGGAGAGTCTGAGCAACAATTGTTTTCTTTGCTTAGCTTTATGTACATTTTATGTGTACACTAAACTTTATCAAGTTCATTTTATCTCCTTTGGAAATTCAAGAACTTGATGCCATAGGCAAAAACAAAGCAGAACAGAACAACCCAAGCAACATGAGCAACAGCAACAACTCCCAAGAATTCATACTCAAATCCCAAATATTCTTTTAAAAACAGCTTTAGTGGTATTTCGCCAACGCCTGGTACCTCAATGTTATCGTCCTTATCACCTACCTGAGATGTTACAAGACCATATATTGTCCATGCTACTGGAGAGCCCCAGTAATACCATCTCCACCATATCGGAATTTGCTGCAAAAAAACAAATTTTTGACGTATCAGATGTTGAGATCTTTTTCCATGTTTTAAATTTCAGTTAGTTGTGTTTTGCTTCTTTTGATGTGATGATGATATTAGTTGAGCTTAAATGGAGTCGCAAAGATTCATATAGCTGACCTTAACTTATTTGGGACTGAGATGTTGTTCTGCTTCTCTAAAATGTGTATTTTTTCATACTATTTTTGAGATTTATAATCATCCTTATTTCTAAATTTGAGTTACAGGATATAGTATCGTTTCGTTTCAATGTTACTAATGACAAGAATTCTTACATTTATCGGTGTTTTAAGCCTGTTATAGGAGGTAACCTGTCTTATTTTTGGGGATACTAGTCCCACTTTTTATGGAAGGTTACTTGTAGCGTCTTTTGAGTGACCTTATAGTATAAAAATGCTTTGACTCGGTCAGTGTAGAGAAGTTAAACTCATTTCGATAGTGCAGAGATTATTGTACTTACCGTTCTAGGGATAAGGAAACCAGAGAACAAGTTCCAAAAGCTGAGGAAGAATGACATGACGATGAATGCAATTGGGTAGCTTGGAGTGAGTGCTACAAGCATCATTCCATACATTGTGAAGTAGATGAAGCACATGAAGACGAAGAAATAGAACCAACAGAATTTAACAGCTGTCCAGTGGAAACCAATCATTGTGTATAACAGGAGGCTGTAAATAAAAGTTTGGATCGCGACGTAGATAGTCTCTATGGCTACCTGCAGAAGGAAAAATGGAACATTAATCTCTTCCATGATGAAATATTAGTCCAAAATGAAACTTTCACAAGTTATGTTCTGTTAGTGATTCGTTTACCTGAGCGAATGCATAAGGCAGCGCGGAATACATCCCTGCTGCTCTTTCTCGATAAAAGACTGTTCTTTCTACTGCCACAACTGACTGGACAGCTGGAGTATTTGCTCCGCCAAGGAACACAACAGCAGCATACATAGCTCCAAGTATATTTAATAAATCTTGTAGTTTGTACCTGTTATCATGATGATCACATCAGGTTAAACGAGCAAGGATTGAGGCGTACTTAATTGATTCATTGATAAATCAGTGATGATAGAAGGAGAAATGAATTCTTCAGTAAGCTGATGACTTACATTTTGTTCCCTTTATCCCAGAAGATAATTCCGAATATGATTACAATCGTTGCTGTCATGAAAAACCGTGTGGCATTATATTGTGGATGCCTCCAATAGGACAAGTGTTGCTTCCAAAAGCAAACTTTGCACTGACTGATAAACGTTTGGGAGTATTTCGTAGGAAAATGAAGGTCTCGGGACCCTGGTGCTGGAACACTTAATTGTTTGATTAGTTCTTGATTCCTCCTGTGCAAGTTTGAGTTGTAAAACAGTACTTGAAATATAATCAAAAGGACTAGTTTATCAGTTCTAAAGTTACCTGTACAGATCAGATTTCGCGTAAATATCTGTAAAGTCCACATTAACTTGAGCCTCAACTGCTGGAGTGGTGATATCCAACATCCAAGTAGCTGGATTATATCCTTCTTTGATTGTAGGAACCCCCGGAACAGACTGAAAAAAAAAAACGGTTTTTGTTACTGATTTATCTATACAGTAATGCCGCGACACCTTGAAATTTTTGAATGAGATGATACTGACCTGAAAATATTCGATCAATAGGCGAGAATGATGCCCAAGAGGCCCTGCATAAATGACTTGTCCTCCTCTTTTCATTAACAACAGCTGCAAAGGTTATCGATCACATAAGAACAGTGGCATCAAAGAAAGAGTGTCATATAATTGCTAATGTTCCAATCATTACCTCATCAAAAGCTTCAAAGATATCTATGCTTGGCTGGTGTATAGTGCACACGACAGTTCGGCCTGTATCTACTGTATTTCTCACAGTTCGCATCACAATTGCTGCTGCTCTAGCATCAAGTCCTGATGTAGGTTCATCCATGAAAATAATAGATGGATTTGCTACTAGTTCTACAGCAATCGTCAGTCGCTTCCTTTGTTCAGTTGAGAGACCATCTACCCCTGGCAGGCCAACTAGAGAGTTCATGAGAGGATTCAACTCGACTAGTTCCATTACTACCTCGACGAAATTCTGAACAAAAACACCAAGCAAGTTAATCCTTCACCTTCTTTTCCATGAAAATTAACATGGCCTCAAGACAGATGAGATTGTCTATTCTGTATTGTGATGATTCATCATAATTGACTAGTTTTACGCTGGCTGTAAGCCTATCGTAACTCTCCTTTTTTATCCGGACTTGGGACCAAAATGCGAGCAAGGTTTAGAAACATATGCAGGAACAATAAATGAGGCTTTTGCGGACCAAGGGACGAGATGATAGGAGTAAATACCTTCCTAGTTTCCTTTTTGACATCCGGAGAGAGACGCAACCAAGCTGAATATATCAATGACTCATAGACAGTAACATGTGGAGAATGAATGTCATTCTGTTCACAATAACCACTTATCCGAGCAAAAGTTGATTGGTTTTTTGGATAACCAGAAATGATGATACTTCCGTCAGTATAGCCACCGGTTTTTCTTCCTGCTAAGACATCCATCAAAGTAGTCTTCCCAGCTCCACTTACACCAACTAAGGCTGTAAGAACTCCAGGCCTGAACGCGCCACTGACATTTCGTAACAATTGGAGACAAGTCTCTTCAATTCCTTTGGCTTTCATTTCCTGACAAGTCATACAACCAGATGATGAGTAAGAAATTAAGCATATCAGTATCAACACTTGGAACCCAGTGAATGTTTCTTACTGCTGGCATATCGACAGAGTAATTGACGTGGTTAAATGCAAGTGACAATGGCTGGAAAGGAAGCACCATTCCTCTTTTTTTGCCTACTCTTTTGTTATTCCTTACATCCATATCTATATCTGCAATGATCATTCAGTTTTCGCTTAATTTTACACGAGTATCTCTCTAAAGGAATCACATTTAGAAGTCTAAAGGCATGGAAAGTGGATATGTATATGCTTGTCAAACCTTCAAACGTTGCGGTGGTGGATGCTGAACTCTTCTCTGTTGATTCTTTGAGATTACGGTTTCCATGCTCGTTTTTCTTACTTTTGTCATCATCCATAGTAACAGATTTAGAATCAGCAGATGCTGCATTTTGTTTACAAGAATGGATCAGAGAACAAGAAATGAATTTCTGAAGTTATAAATAGAAGAGAGAATTTCTATCATACGGTTCATGTATGTCAGCGCCAAGATGAAACAGAAGTTGAAGAGAAATGAGAAGGCAAATAAGGCGATAACACATATCCAGAACATATACTCGTCTAAATACATGCTCCTCGACTTAAGAATAACCTTGCCTACTGTTTCCTCAGAGAAATATGTGTCATTGTTACTCTGAAAAGAAAAAGATAGGTAAGTAAAGATAATCAAAAGTTGATGGTAGTCATTGTTCGCGAATGAATCGTAGAGCTTACAGTACTCCATCTTTTGTCCAGAAACTCGTTGATGGCTATTGCATTCTGCGCATATGACATGGGAGACACATAGTAGCCCCATTTTATCCATGGTCCGAGGTCATCTACAACAATAAATAAGCAATGGCATTAAGATTATTGGATATTTATGTGAACGTCGATCTATTTTAGTATTCTAACTTCATTTTACAGATCCCTGATGTAAGAATTGACAATCTCCAACTCCCTCCGTTTCAATTTGTTTGTCCTACTTTCCTTTTTAGTCCGTTTCAAAAAGAATGTTTATCTTACTTTCCTTTTTAGTCCATTTCAAAAAGAATGTTTATGGCCACAAGATTAAAGTACATTTTGGTTCATTCTACATATCTTTAGTTTAAGACCACAAGACTCAAAAGTCTTCTTTACTTTCTTAAACTTCGTGTCAAGTCAAAACCTAACAAACAAATTGATACGGAGGGAGTATAAAGAAATTCCTCATAGAGAACTGACCTTTAGCAACAATGAAACCACCAAGTACAAAGACTATCAGTAGAGTGAAAGTGCCAATAGTGTTTGCAACTACTAGAGTCCTTCCAATTGCAGCAATAAAACGGAAGAGAGACAACGTCATCTGGTGCAGAGCGAAAAAAACTAAGAATTGGCGGAAAAACCTGAAAATTTTCCAAGGTGCAAATAATGTAAGATTGATCACTTTGAGCTAATTGTTCATTGTGTATTAAACATTTACATTGATCATAGATCATATTATTTGGTCTCTAGGAGTGAACGACGGGTACATACCTACTTTCAGCAGGAGCAAAACCGATGGTATAATACGTAAGGACAATCCATATCAATGATTCCATAAAGGAAAGGGGGATTCTTAAAAGCCAAATAGGGAGAGCGAAAGCCCAGGCAGGATAAAATAGAGAATCTCTTTGTTTAAAGAACACGGGAAGTCTGAAAAGGGTCAATGCAAGTTCTGCAGTACCGTTAAACATTACATTGATGAGGCTGAAAAACAATGCCCCGCAAAATTTGTTACCGTCTGCTATCTGTCCAACTTTCATTTCTGTCCTAGAGAATACTGTAAAGGCTATAATTGCCATGATAATAATCTGGAATGTCTTGAACATGTATAAGAACGAATTCCGCTTCATCAATAGCCATTCCCTTGAAAAACATGCCTTGAAGAGTTCCATGTTGGAGATACCATACTTTTCTGTGACAAGTGCAGCAGGATGGGCTTTACTTTTGTCATAAGCAACTCCTAGTTCATCGAAAAGTTCACGTCCAACATGGAAATTGCTAAAGTGTTCCGCGAATTCAGCTACTGTAATGAATCTGTAAGGCTGTTTTTTTCTGAACCAATACTGTTCTTGGTCCTTTAGAGAAGTAACCTCTTGGAGAAAGTCAGCAATTCCTTTCCTTTCTGGGCATTTAAATCCAACACTTTCGAAAAACTCAAGCACGATCTCATGTGGACCTTGGTAGACTATGCGTCCCTCTGATAGCAAAATAATGTCATCGAAAAGTTCAAAAGTTTCAGGTGCAGGTTGAAGAAGGGATATTATCATAGTCACATCCATTATATGGACCATCTGCCTCATGTATTTTACAATTTGAAATGTCGTAGCACTGTCAAGGCCCGTCGAGATTTCATCCATAAAGAAAACTTTAGCAGGACCAACCAACATTTCTCCTGTATTCAATAAAAAGTTCATACAAATGACATAAGAATGAAAGATAGACTAATGACACTCATTGCCATAACATTTATGTTGTTATAAAAGCATGTCATTAAGGGTAAACGGGAAATTTAAAGGCAAAGAGTTCCATCAAATTTAGAAAAATGCATTCTTTTCGGAACAGACTAAAAAGAAAAGAGTGTCATGTAAAATGGAACGGATGGAGCAATAGTCTAAAACCTGTCGTCAGCCGCTTCTTTTGTCCACCTGATATACCTCTTCTCATCTGATCACCTACCATTATATCAGCACAGGTATCCAGCCCAAGAATCTGCAGAACATCTCAACAATAAGATACCCCTTATCCGGTTCTTAGATGCACGGAATTATCAGGATCTAACCTTAAGAACATAGTCTGTGACTAGGCTTGATTCTTGGCCTGCAACTGCTGTAGCTTTCATAAATGCATCTATCTCAGGATCTGGTATGATTCCCAATTCCTTTTCGCGCCTTGACAGTTCTTTGAGGAGCTCATATCTTGTTCCAACTCCTAAACTACGTCCAGCAAAATCCAACGTCTCTCTGACTGTCATCTCTCCATGATGAAGATCATGCTGACTAATATAAGCACAAGTCCTTTGAGGGATAAAATCCGACAGTTCATGACCACAATAATTGATTTTTCCAGCAACCTAACCGATGAACAAATAGTTAGATATACATCATAGAATAAACACTTTATGCCGTCATTTCTCAAAGTCAAAGATTCACATACCCTTAGATCCTTGTCTGGCACTGCAGCAAGTGCCTTTAGCAGTGTAGTTTTCCCACCTCCTGGAGGCCCAAGAAGTAGTGTCATCCTATAAGATACAACAAGCACGATGTGCTTTTCTGAGACTCCGACGAAAAACACTTTTCAAATTAAACAGAATTTGGAAACTTCACCAAATAGACTATTTGACTAAAAGCAATTTTTAAAAATAAGCAGATCTTGGGAGCTTCGCCAAACAGACTATAGACGGAATGTGTTTATTGAACATACCTTGATGGTTTTACTATTCCACTTACATCACGAAGTATCTTGACGGCCCTTTTCTTCGAAGGGACAAGCTTGATTTTTTCAAGAGCCCCCTATGAAATTTGAACATAAAAAAGAAACTTGATTAGGACAAGTACCTTGCTGCACAGAGTGCTCACTATAATTGTTGAAAGGAAATAGTACCTCTACAAAGTTGATAGTAGCATTCCACAGAGTAGGCAGTGCTCTAGATCCAACATATGTATCTCCTTCGATGGAAAGATGCTCGAATCGAACTTCAATTTTTGGAATATCAATCCCAACCCTATATCATGCAAAAAAAAACATCAAAATATTCCTATTGATATACACATAATTTGTATAATTGGAACAACATCAAAGCACCAAAAAAAGATTATTGCACTCAAGGATGAAAACCATGGGACACAAGGTTCAAATCTTAACAACGACAAATATGTGATTTCGTGTCATCTGACTAAGCCTCAATGAACAAGTACTCAATAAAATAGTTGAGGTGTGCACAAACTGAACGTGACACCAATGAATCGAGAAAAAGAGACTGAAAATCAAGAAAGATTAAAGTGTTTTACCTATCAATCCTATCTCTTAGTCTAAGAAGAAACCTCTCATAATCTTCTTCAACAATCTTAAGTATACTTTCCATCAACTTCTTTTTATCTTTCAATCGAAGATTGGTAACATCGACTTCTTGATGAACAATCTTTCCATCATCCAATGTTTGCTTCAAAACATCTTTCCTCAGACCATCATCTGTTGAAAGTCTGTCCATTGCAGCCCATTTTAGCTCGTCTTCGTCATCATTTTCCCTCCCA
Source organism: Solanum verrucosum (assembly GCF_900185275.1). Taxonomy (NCBI): domain Eukaryota; kingdom Viridiplantae; phylum Streptophyta; class Magnoliopsida; order Solanales; family Solanaceae; genus Solanum; species Solanum verrucosum. The sequence continues at coordinate 1,366,276 of NW_026020006.1, forward strand.
TTTCTTTGGAAAACATCCTCTCCAGGTACAGTAAAAACTTCCCTAACACTTGCTGATCCAAAACTCATTCTCAAAGACTTGGACAATTCATCTTTGCTTATAGTAGCTGACATTTTCTGTAAAAAAAAACTAGAAAAATTTCACCTTTTTCAAATCCCCTGCTGTCAATTCAAGATTTTATCAAACACCTTTTTTTCACAATTTAGAAACTCACACTAAATTAAAGATAGAATATTTTTCTTGTACATACATCAAGAAAGTTATTTACTTTCTTAATGCATGATTTCTAAAGTTCTTCACACACAAAAAAAACAGTCGTTTGATACATTGGTGTGTTACTAATATATCTCTTCTTTTCACTTAATTTTTTTTCGTCAATATATAATGATGAGATAACTAGTGCAACTTATAACGTTTTGTTCGTGTTCAATAAGTTTTATATTGTTGGGAAGACAACAAATAAAAAATGTAGCTGAGGAAACTCAGCTCAGTTAATACCCTTCGCGATCATGGACTGGAACCAATCAATCGCGGAAGTCAATGTGGTCACTGTCTAGTACTCCCTCTGTCCCTAATTAATTGACTCCGTAAAAGAGAAGGATGAAGGCAATGAATAGTACCCCTCGATTTCAATTTGTCTGTCTTACTTAGTTTTTCTTTTAGTCTGTTTGAAAAAGAATGTTGCTTTCTATATTTAGTAACTCTTTACATCCGACATCCTACATAGCATATCTAAGACATCTTATTCATTCTATCACAATTTTTTCGACTCATATTCTGTTTTTCATTTACTCTTCTTTAATTTCCTCCAGAGACTGGGTTACGAGTTCAACAGAAACCAATAATTTTGTCTCAAACTTTGTATTTGTGTTAAAAAGTCATTTCATGTGTAAATAATCTCTTCAGAACCCAATATATTACGGACTTACGGTTAAGAAGCGAGAACTTATGAGCTAAAATTTTGACTCCGTCATTGTCTTTTAACAATTATAAGAAGTCAGTAGAAACTAGAAAGATCAGAATTCAGAGGTGAAATATGAGGAATTTTTTTTAAGGACAAATAATCATAGTACAATGATTCAAAACAAAATTAAAAATTAAAAAAATACAATGAATGTATTCAATTTTTAGGTGAAAAATAGGGTCACTTATGACATTACCACATCACAATTTAATGTAAAAATTCAATAATTGGGCATGCATGGTCCCAATGTTCTTTTTTTTCATTGGTCTAACCAATTTTCAGTATTTCTTTTGGGCCTGATTAATTTGAATATGTATTGAGAATTTGTTTTATTATCGGGATAAAGCTATTCCTATAAAGAAAAAACTATTTTATTCTTAAAATTTAATTCTACATGTATATCTCTTAATTAAAAACTTGTGAAGACAATTACGAAATGAGGTGACATTTTGTTGTTTTAACTCTTCTAACGTCTATTAAGAAAAAACAATTAATATAAGATCTTGGAGATATTATAAAAATTGTAAACATTGTGCTATTAAATGTTTATTCAAAAAAGAAATATTTTTTTTATTTATGAATCAATCAAATGCGACAATACTTTATTATTAAAAAAAATCGAATTGAAATTGGAATGTGAAACTCGTTTAAAATAAGATAAATAAATGGATGTATACGGAGGAATGAGAACCAAAAAAGAAAAAGAAAAAAGAGGTAGAGAGGGGTAAATACACTAATTAATAAAAGATATTTAAAAAAAAACTTATTTTGCTTACTAAATCGAAAAAATTGAACCAAATCCAACAAAAGAGAATAAAATTTAAAATATTTTAATAATAATAATAAATAGATAGTAAATAAATTTTTGGGCTTTAACAATGTTGAAGCCTAACGCTGATATTTTAGGAGTAACTTTCACATATAGCAAACATAAAATTCATATTTGTATGCTATAGCAAAGTTTGCATAATTGCGCTCCATAGCAAACATAAATATGAATATTTCGCTATACATATACAAAAGAAAGCAGTTGTATAATCTGCTTTGGTATACATATACAAAAAGATCAATTGTATAAAGTGAGAGAGGCGAGTGAGCGAGCGAGATCTGGGAGAGGGGAGAGAGGGGAACGAAAATATATGTACATATACAATTTTCACGCATTTTATACATTTGCGTTTTTGTATAAAGTGAGAGAGGCGAGTGAGAGAGAGAGATCTGGGAGAGTGGCGAGCGAGATCTGGGAGAGGGGAGAGAGGGGAACGAAAATATATGTATATATACAATTTTCTCTCAATTTATACAAACAGAAATGCATTTTATACAATTTGCGTTTTTCGTATAAAGTGAGAGAGGCGAGTGAGAGAGCGAGATCTGGGAGAGTGGCGAGCGAGATTTGGGAGAGGGGAGAGAGGGGAACGAAAATATATGTATATATACAATTTTCTCTCGCTTTATACAAACACAAACACACTTTATATACTTGCGTTTGTATAAAAAACGAGAGAGGCGAGGGAGAGAACGAGAGTGGCGAGCGAGATTCACCAGGAGAGAGGTGAAATAGCAACAGTTTGCTATGAGGTACAATTAAATCAAATTATATTTATAGCATTTAATTTGAATTAATAATTTGCTACTATATACAATTTTCCCTTCCCATATTTTAATGGTTTTATGGTTGGGCCGATCCTATGATGACTATTGTTCAATGCCCATGTTTTTTTCCTGCTAGAAATTAAATAGCTAGCATTTTCAACCTTTTCCCTAAAGAACATAGCGGCATTGAATTAAAAAAAGGCATAAAAAATTGTTTGCTTATAAATATTTATATATTATTGATAAATTTCACTATAAAAAGAAATCGACTTTTGTTTTGTTTGATGTCTACTTGTTCTCATCTAAAAGTATATTAGGATGCAAATAATTCACATCCCTATCGATGTGGGAACTCAATGGTATATTTTACTTACACGTACTATTGTTGAATAGTTAAATAAATAGTTAATTAGTTGATTCTTTATCACTATAGTTAGTAGGAGAGAAAATTGAATTTAATTCTTTTAGTTGACTTTTTTATTAGACAGGCACTTATGGTTATTCCTTTAATTTTATTTCAAGCTAAATTTTGTTTTTTCATGTATATATTTTTTATTTATTACCTTATTATAACACATAGATCAAGTTTATTTTCTTTGATTTATGACTTTATATTTATCGAATAGTGTGGCTACTGGCCACTATTCATAATAATTGGTAATTAAGTCTCAGAAGTCTTAATTATTATATTTACAAATCATGAATAGCTAAGTTAATTTAATTTTTTTTCTTATTTAAGCTCGGTTTTTCTTTTTATCAATTATTTTGTCAAGTTGGTAAGACCATCATGGAGAACTCATGAAATTTCATTAGTCGAGCTTGTTATGTTAGCCAACTTTGACTCACTATCTCTGCTTCTTCAAACTAATTATTAGTCCCTCCTGAGTAGATATATATGGGACCTAGGCCTTAAATGTACTTGCCATAAACATAAATTAGTATTTCAAACCTATTGATAGATCTATTAAACTATTAAAAGTGTTGGTAAATACGTGTTAAAATTGCTAAAACCAATTTATAATTGAAGAATTCAATATGAATACGATAATATTTTTAGAAAGTTTGAGCAATATTCAATGACATTGCTTCATTGAATCCCGAAATGTAGGCAAATCTTTTATACATGAAATATATTAAATTATTCCTTTAAAACTACATTCCATGTTGAATTATTATAACTTTAAAAGTAAGACAAATTACCTATTATAACATGTAATTAATGTACAGTTGAAAAATAAAAAAATTGAATTAAAAAAAATCGAAAGATTAAAGTACCGTTACAATGTTTTTTTTTTTAGTTTTTAATTCTAAATACTGCATAATTTAATTTGGTTTTGGCTTTGAAAAATTAATTCAAGTTTAATTAAGAGGATTTGGAAAGAGTTGGCATATCCTAGAAGGAACCAAAAATGAAATGTTTCTTTTTTTAGGACAAAATCCTAAGCTGCTATATATATATATCATATATGTATAATATATGTTACAATAATTTTATATGTATAATATATATATATATATATATATATTATTATTTATTTTGCTTAGCTAGAAGAGTAGAAAATTTCTTCAAACTTAGATTAATGTTGGATTTGACAAGTTCAAAAGTGGCAAACTAGAATTGGTTAATACTGGAAAAATGTGACATGGATTAATAATTATTAGTCCCTCAAAAATAGATATATATGGGACCTAGGCCTTATAAATGTGACATGGATTAATAATTGTTAGTGATATAAATTTATATAATAATAATAATAATATGGTTAGATTTATGATGAGAACAACTAGTGAGATTGAAAATATTACTATTTTGACTTTAGATGATTGTCCTTTTTAATATTTTAAGTTTAATGCAATGTGTTAAATTAGGTCTTAGGCCTAACTCACACCCCAAAAGCTAGCTCAAAAGGAGGAGGATTGCCCAAGCCTTATAAGGAGTCCACCCATCTCATTAATCACCGATGTGGGACTTTTGTCATTCTTTAACACCCCACCTCACGCCCAGTGTTTAGTATATGGTGCGTGGGCTATTTTGATTTTGGAGGCCCCAACATGGGTGAGACAGGCCCTGCTCTGATACCATGTTAAATTAGGTCTTAGGCCTAACTCACACCCCAAAAGCTAGCTCAAAGGGAGGAGGATTGCCCAAGCCTTATAAGGAGTCCACCCATCTCATTAACCACCGATGTGGGACTTTTGTCATATTTTAACACCCCACCTCACGCCCAGTGCTTAGAATCGGTGCGTGGGCAATTTTGATTTTTTTGGGGCCCCAACATCGGGTGAGACAGGCCCTGCTCACCCTGGAACCTGATGTGCTGAAGACTGGCTAGAGCTGAGGGCGAGTCGAAGTCACTGATAACACAAGTAGGGCTCAGTACAGGAAAACATGTACTGAGTAGATATCATTGGCCAACCAAAAATAGAAACTAATATGTAATGAATAATAGTATAAAATCAACTATGACACTTAGCAGGTGGCAAGCAACAAACACATGAACCAGTGTCAACAACACTAAAGTAAGTACGAAATTAGTCAACAATATCAAGATCACACATGAGGACTCATGCCTCCAAACCAAACTAATTTGGGAATTGAGTTCTTTAAGATTGGGTACATCAAGTTAATTCAATATCTTTTTCCTTTAATGTTACCGTGTCGGAACGTGACACTCTGATCCAATTATACCATGTCGGAACGTGACACTCTGATCCAATTATATCGTGTCGGAACGTGACACTCCGATCCAATAATATCGTGTCGGAACGTGACACTCTGATCCAATAATATCGTGTCGGAACGTGACACTCCGATCCAATTATACCGTGTCGAAATGTGACACTCCGATCCAATAATATTGTGTCGGAACGTGACACTCTGATCCAATTATACCGTGTCGGAACGTGACACTCCGATCCAATAATATCGTGTCGTAACGTGACATTCCGATCCAATTATACCGTGTCGGAATGTGACACTCCGATCCAATAATACTGTGTCGAAACGTGACACTCTGATCCAATTATACCGTGTCGAAACGTGACACTCCGATCCAACAATATCGTGTCGTAACGTGACATTCCGATCCAATTATACTGTGTCTGAATGTGACACTCCGATCCAATTATACCATGTCGGAACGTGACACTTCGATCCAATAATATCATTAATTTATCATTTATTATCACCACTTTTCAATTCATTAACAATATTTCATCAAGCCTTCTTTATTCAAGGCATCACTTCGATAGAGAGGGTTCAAAATTATAAATTTCACGGTCTCAGGATTTCAGACCAATCACAAACCACACAACCAAGCTACACAATCACACAATCAAGTACTTAGAGAACTTCACAATATCATTCAATGCATATCAATCACTATTAAGAATCTATCTATCAAATAGAATAAACCATAACCTACCTCCACCGAAGAACCGAAGTCAATTGTCAATCAATCATTAATTGGTCATTAAGAAGTCGACTAACCACATTTTCCATACAATTTTTAATACATCAACACTAACAAAAACAACCAACCAATATTATCTAATCACTGTCGTATCCATTCTTCTCAAATAACAATTTCCTACACCACATATTATAAGCATTAACTTTCAATTCTTGACCAATACTATGCCATAATTATTCCTCAATTATTAACTGTCATTACCCAGACAAACCCACAACAATTTATCCCCACCATTTTCATATACACAAGTTGTCATATCGTCCTTCCAATTCATTATTATCCAATTAATTACACCCATATATATATATTACCTTCCCCCTAATTATTACAAACTTTGCACCTTTCAATTCTTTAATCTTTTTCCACTATTCATCATACAGACCCACTAACGATAATTAACCAATAATATACAATTAGAATGCTGGAAATATTTCGGTGAAAGAGTTACCTGAAGTTGTCTTTCCAATCTTTGCGACTCTTTTGTTTTTCCTTTCTTCTCAAGATTAATTATTATTATATGACTAATTATAAAAGAGGTAAAAATTGCTCACTACTAATTTTAGTGTTAATTCTTTAATTACCAACTAAATTAATTATTAAAACTACCCCACTAATTTAATAATATATTTACGAATAGTCCAAAATACTCATTTAGAATCTATCGAAAGAGTCTTTTATGCAATAAAAATCTCTAGTACTCAAAACGACCAAATGAGTCGTTACAATAAAGAAGTAGAATGACGAAAAACGAGAAGAAAAATGAATTTGACGAAGAAATAAAACTGTTAAATATTTTATTAGGTGGGATTCAAAATATTAATCTTATCAAAATAATAAATGCTTTATATAATTTACTAGAAAAGAGCACGCCTTAACTTTATTTCTTTATTTTGAAGGAAAAAGGTTGTAACTGTCTTTTCAAAATTCTGGCCAAAATTTTCTGACTGTTTAGCATCTCTCAATTAGTATTTCAAACCTATTGATAGATCTATTAAACTATTAAAAGTGTTGGTAGATACGTATTAAAATTGCTAAAATCGATTTATATTTGAAGAATTCAATATGAATAAGATAATATTTTTAAAAAGTTTAAGCAATATTCCATGACATTGCTTCATTGAATCCCGAAATGTAGGCAAATCTTTTATACATGAAATATATTAAATTATTCCTTAAAAACTACATTCCATGTTGAACTATTATAACTTTAAAAGTAAGACAGATTACCTATTATAACATGTAATTAATGTACAACTGAAAAATCAAAAAATTGAATCAAAGAAAATCGAAAGATTAAAGTACCGTTACAATGTTTTTTTTTTAGTTTCTAATGCATAATTTAATTTGGTTTTGGCTTTGAAAAATTAATTCAAGTTTAATTAAGAGGATTTGGAAAGAGTTGACATATCCTAGAAGGAAATAAAAAAGAAATGTTTTTTTTTAGGACAAAAACCTAAGCTACTATATATATCATATATATATGTATAATATATGTTACAATAATGTAAACTTAATGACAAGGTTTCTGTCAAATTTCCCAAAAAATGCAAATACAACAAAAACCTCAAGTCTCGATAAAATTTTATGTTTAATAATATCCATTTTTCCTATTAAAGAAGTTGTAGCAACTAGTTTATTATCGAAACTTTAGAGATTTTTATGGAAGTTTTTAACTCAGCCTTTATTTTTATATAAATGATGATGAAAGGATTGATGAAATCGACGATGATGATCATAGAGGAGAAAAACTATATATATGTCCATGGTACTTTGAAATATGACGTATTGAAAAAAAGTCCATTGTGGACAAGTTTCTTTTGTCACAAATTGGCTACGTCAAGAATTTTCAATATTGCATCACGACCTCCCACAGTATGGAACGTTGACATGCGGGAAAAAAATCAAGGAGATTTCACTTTCTTGCGATAGAAATAGTACAAAGTGTTATTTGAAAGGTGGGTTGTTCATGTTCATCGTTGCAAAAAGTTTGTTGTAAGAAGCATTATACCGATATGCGCATTCAAGACAAGATTTCTTCATGTGGTGGAATTAAGAGATTATATATTAAGAGATGTGTCACCCTTTAAAGGTTGCGTCAATGTGAAAACCCTAAAACTCATTGTGTGCAGTGTGAACGAAGAAACCCTAATCAATGTCCTCGATAATTGTGAGTTGTTGAAGAATTTGAGTCTTGGTGGTTCTAACAAGTGGTTGGTCCCAAGAATTCGAAGATTCGTCACAAAGAACTCAAGTTAATAGAGATTCTTCATATGCATGTATGCGAATTTTACCTATTTTGTGAAACCCTAATTAAGTTGGTGTTGCGAGATTCTTTATATTAATCTAAAGTACTATCTCATATTCATTGTCCAAATCTTCAGGTTAACCTCGAGTCACGTATACCTTCCACCGACGAATAACCCTATATATCCACCAAGGTTGTCATTTAGACAGATTCTCTTTATTCGATTTTTGATTTTCAAGTTGAGGTTTCGAATATGTGAAGTTATTTCATATTATTAGAGAATATGTTGTCCTTCATTGAGTGTATAAGTTCACCTTATATACACCGATTGCATTAGGATTTTTCTAGAGATTTATTGTACTTTGCTAATTTTACATAAGGTGGAGTTTGATTTTTCGGGGTGATAGTAGAAAAATTGACATAAGTCATTCTTATACCACTTTATACTCCCCTGAGTTGTCCGGCTTGTTTTTTGAAAGTCAATTTGACTTATCTTTGAAGTTAAGTTAGCTCAGATTAACATAATATTTTAAAATTATTATTTAAATATTTTAAAATTATGTACATGAAAAGTATTATAAGTTACACTTATTCTCGTATTAATATAAGATAGTAAAAGTGGATAGAGGAAGCATTTGAAAAGAAAAAAATAACTTCTTTGAGTAAAAGTGAATTGTCTAAAAACATAGACCAACTTTTTAAGTTTGAATTCTTTTTAAAGACAATTTTAAATTATAATTCAAAATATTTGGTCAAACAAATATTTTAAGAAAAATTATTACAATCTGATCTTAAATTTATTATTATACTTATTTTAGCCTAAAAACAAATACTTAAGAATATTTTTTTGTTTTACTGATACATTATAAAAGTACTTAAAGTTGTCTTGATTTAGTCTTCCTAGCATAGCATTCTTTCAAAATGCATAAGGGAAAACGTCAAAAGCTTAACGATATCACCATTGATGGAGAAAACGAACTCCAGACTTGAGTAGCAAACTTCCGGATGAACTTTTACACTCAATCATCTCATTTCTTCCAACTAAAGAAGCTGTAGCAACTAGCGTATTTTCCAAACGCTGGAGATTCCTTTGGAAATCTCTGTCTCGATTGTATTTGGATCTATACCAAATCAACAATCACTATGCGAGAAGTCTAGCCATTGCTGACAAGATTGTTTCATCACTCTCTTTTAGTGTTGAATTTTTTCACCTGCATCACTACCCAAGAACCTGGGTGCGCTTCAATTACATGCTCCGATGGATTGATTTTTTGAAAAAAGAAAAAAAACTAAAAGGGATTTCTCTTTCATGTGATAGAATTACTGCAATGAATTTTATCAGGTGGTTTGCGTATCGAAATTGGGAGAGCGTATTATTCATAAATTTGTTATACCAAAAGGAAACATATTTAAAGGGAGATTTCTTCAATTTGTGGAGTTAAATGAATATGTTTTAAAAAATTATTTACCTTTTAAAGGTTGTGTCAATATTAAGACCCTAAAACTCGGAGGTTGCTTATTGGGCGATAATACCCTAGTTGAAATCCTCAAATATTGCAAGGAGTTGGAGAAATTGACCCTTCGACATTGTTCCTGCATGTCAACCGATGTGAGCATTCGTCACCAAAACTTAAGTTATTAGAGATTTTTCATATGGAAGAACAGAGTTTTTGCCTAATTTCAAACAACCTAGATAAGTTAGTGTTGGAAAATTGTGTGTTTTCAACCACAAAATCTCGTATTTTGTGTCCAAACCTTCGAGTTCTCCAGACAAATGTCGCTTGGCTGCCGGGTTTATTGGTAAGATTTTTTCTCTCCCCCCTATTATATTTAGTACATTTTAATTTTGCATTTTAAGTATTATGCATGTTCTCTAGTATAATATTGGCCCGAGTAGAGACACATGTTTTCTTTCAATCATCACTAGTGTCCTTGATGCCCTACTTACTTACACTATGACAAACTTTGTAGGGAGTTCTAACGGAATTACAATAAGGAGCAGCGATAACATTTTCACTAGCAGGTACATCATTTACCATATATACATACAAAATATTTTATTCTTGTACCTACAATGTGATATTCCAATGGAAAAGATTTAGATGAATCCCTTTTCACTTTTCTAGCTATGCAATCTAAGTGCGAGAGATGTAAAATCTCGTAGCAAAAGCTTGATGTGCTAAAGGTTACGGAGAACTATAAATATTTGATTGTGAATTTAGTTAGAATAGTAATATTATTTTTTAAGTCATTATAAAAATTCACACTTTAAATTTTTAATCTGTATTTGATTGTAGGTACTGCCACTCTTAAAAGGAGAATTCACATGGGATAGTCCAGCAAACTTCAGCATAAAGCTCAACTCATTTGATCATATTTTGTACTAAGATCCCCCCCCCCCCCCCCCCAACAAACCCTCCTTTTGTTATGAAGCAATATCTAATTGGGATGAAGTATAGTATAGTAATCCCAATATTGTTTTTTTTTTAAATACAATGTTTCTTTTGATTGTTAATTTACTTGAATTTTATTATCATATTTTTAAATATGTTATTGTGTAACGACTGATTTAGTGTGATTGTGTCATTACTTTACTTTCCCCCTCATCTTGCCCTTTTACCCTGCCTCTTATAAAAATAATTGTATCCCATACCATACTTTTTTTTCTTTGTAATATTGTAAGCTTAATGATGTGAAATACATAGTTAATCCAAACATTATATTCATCAATAAAATACATTAGAAAATAACAGGTAACAAATTACATCCAAACAAGTTATAATAAAAATGGCAATTAGTTTGCTATGAGAAGTTCTTTTCCTAGAAGGAAACCAAAAACAAAAAAGAACTCGATGGGATTTCACTTTACTAAGTAATGCTTCACCATTTAAAGGTTGTGTCAATGTTAAAACCCTAAAGCTCACGACGTGCATTATATGCAAAGGAACCCAATGTCATTGTATGTGAAGGAACCCTAATTGACGTCTTCGATAATTGCACGTTGTTGGAGAATTTGACCCTTTGTGCTTGTAACACGTGGCTAGATCGATTCATGTATCGATCATATGCTCATGTAACATATATAGGTGGATCCAAGATATCAATTTGATGAATTCAATTTGCAGGTTTATATTTATGGAATTATAAGTTTATAATCTATAATTTATTATAATTTTAGTAATTTTGCATATATATTTTTATGTTTCGTATAAAAAACATTGGGTTCACTTGAACCCGATAATTATATTTTGAAAGATATCTTTATTAATCATTAACTTGTCATTTTTCCTTCTTGATGTGTTCCCTTAAACTTAATGAATTCCACATTCGTGAAAGTGTTTAACTTACGTGTATTGTCAGTATATAGATTTTTTACATTTTCGATTGGGTTAAGTTTAATAAATTATTACAATAAATAAATTTCACATCAAGTTTGATAAGTAACTTGGAAAATATATAAAAGAGTACTAATATGCTATTATCGAATTAAACATTACGAAATGGATTTGGGCTTGGGTTTGGGTTTGGGCTCAGGCTCACTACAACAAAAGAGATATTTAGTGATAATATTTATTATCACAAAAATATTTAGCGGCAATTGAATTAATGTCATTATATTCATAGTCACTAAATTAACGATATTAATATAGAGTATTAATTATAAATATTTATATTTATTATTACCGCAAAAAAAATAATTTGTTGTAGTGGCTCATCGGTATTAAAAAATGATCATAGAGGAGAAGAACTATGTCCATGGTACTTTGGAATACCGCGTATTGAGAAATTAGAAGTCCATTGTGGACATGTTCTTTTGTCACAAATTGGATAAGTCAAGAATTTTCACTTGCATCACCACCCACAATATTGGGACGTTGACATGCTATGATGAATTGAATTCTTGAAATATGAGAAAAAAAAAACTCGAGGAAATTTCACTTTCTTGCGATAGAAATAGTTCAAAGTGTTGTTTGAAAGGTGGATTGTTCATGTTCATCGGTGCAAAAAGGTTGTTGTAAGAAGCATATTTATACCAATGAACGCATTCAAGACAAGATTTCTTTGTGTGGTGGAATTAAGAGAATACGTATTGAGAGAATGTGTCACACCCTTTAAAGGTTGCGTCAATGTGAAAACCCTAAAACTCATCATGTCCAGTGTAAACGAAGAAACCCTAATCAACGTCCTCGATAATTGTGAGTTATTGAAGAATTTGAGTCTTTGTGGTTCTAACAAGTGGTTGGTCACAAGAATTTGAAGATTCGTGACAAAGAACTCAAGTTATTAGAGATTCGTCATATGCATGTATGCAAATTTTACCTATTTTGTGAAACCCTAGTTAAGTTGGTGTTGCGAGATTTTTTATATTCATCTAAAGTATCTCATATTCATTGTCCAAATCTTCAGGTCAACCTCGAGTTACGTATACCTTCCACCGGCGGATAACCCTATATATCCACCAAGGTTGTCATTTAGACAAATTATCTCTATTCGATTTTTTTATTTTCAAGTTGAGGTTTCGAATATGTGAAGTTATTTCATATTATTAGAGAATATGTTGTCCTTCATTGAGTATATAAGCTCAGCTTATATACACCGATTGCATTAGGATTTTTCAAGAGGTTTATTGTACTTTGCTAATTTTACATAAGGTGGAGTTTGATTTTTCGGGGTGATAGTAGAAAAATCGACATAAGTCATTCTTATACCTCTTTATACTCCCCTGAGTTGTCATGCTTGTTTTTTGAAAGTCAATTTGACTAATCTTTAAAGTTAAGTTAGATCAGATTAACATAATATTTTAAAATTATATTTTAAAAATTTAAAAACTTTGTACATGAAAAGTATTGTAAGTTACACTTATTTTCATATTAATATAAGATAGTAAAAGTGGATAGAGGGAGCATTTGAAAAGAAAGAAAAAACTTTTGTGAGTAAAGTGAATTGTCTAAAAACATAGACCAACTTTTTAAATTTGAAATTCTTTTAAAGTCAATTTTAAATTATAATTCAAAATATCTGGTCAAACAAATATTTTAAGAAAAGTTATTACAATCTGATCTTAAATTTATTATTATACTTATTTTAGCCTAAAAACAAATACTTAAGAATATTTTTTTGTTTTACTAATACATTATAAAAGTGCTTAGAGTTGTCTTGATTTAGTCTTCCTAGCCTACCATTCTTTCAAAATGCAAAAGGGGAAACGTCAAAAGCTTAACGATATCACCGTTGATGGAGAAAACGAAGCTCCAGACTTGATTAGCAAACTTCCAGATGAACTTTTACACTCAATCATCTCATTTCTTCCAACTAAAGAAGCTGTAGCAACTAGCGTATATTCCAAACGCTGGAGATTCCTTTGGAAATCACTGTCTCGATTGTATTTGGATCTATACCAAATCAACAATCACCGTGCTAGAAGTCTAGCCATTGCTGACAAGATTATTTCATCACTCTCTTTTAGTGTTGATTTTTTTCACCTGCACTCCGATTACATGCTCCGATGGATTGATTTTTTGAAAAATGAGAAAAAACTAAAAGGGATTGCACTTTCATGTGATAAAATTACTTGCAGTAATTTTATCAGGTGGTTTCGCGTATCGAAATTGGGAGAGCGTATTATTCATAAATTCATTATACCAAAAGGAAGCATATTCAAAGGGAGATTTCTTCAATTTGTAGAGTTAAATGAATATGTTCTAAAAAATGGTTTACCTTTTAAAGGTTGTGTCAATATTAAGACCCTAAAACTCGGAGGTTGCATATTGGGCGATAATACCCTAGTTGAAATCCTCAAAAATTGCAAGGAGTTGGAGAAATTGACCCTTCGTCATTGTTCCTTCATGTCGACCGATGTGAGCATTCATCACCAAAAACTCAAGTTATTAGAGATTATTCATATGCAAGAACAGAGTTTTTGCCTAATTTCAGAAAGCCTGAATAAGTTGGCGTTGGAAGATTGTGTGTTTTCAACCACAAAATCTCGTATTTTGTGTCCAAACCTTCGAGTTCTCCAAACAAATGTCGCTTGGCTGCCGAGTTTATGGGTAAGATTTTTTCTCTCCCCCTATTATATTTAGTACATTTTACATTTGCATTTTAAGTGTAATGCATGTTCTCTAGTATAATATTGGCCCGAGTAGAGGCATAAGTTTTCTTTCAATCATCGCTAGTGTTCTTGATGCCCTTCCTACTTACACTATGACAAACTTTGTAGGGAGTTCTAACGGAATCACAACAAGGAGCAGCGATAACATTTTCACTGACAGGTACATCATTTACTATATATACATACACAATATTTTATTCTTGTACATATAATGTGATATTCCAATGAAAAAGGTTTAGATCAATCCCCTTTCGCTTTTCTAGCTATGCAATCTAAGTGTGAGAGATGTAAAATCTCGTAGCAAAAGCTTGATGTGTTAAAGGTAATGGAGGACTATAAATATTTAATTGCAAATTTAATTAGAATAGTAATATTGATTTTTAAGTTATTATAAAAATTCATATACTTTAAATTTTTAGTCTGTATTTGACTTGACTGTAGGTGCTCTCACTGTCAAAAGGAGAATCAACATGGGATAGTCTACCAAATTATAGCATAAAGTTCAACTCATTTGATCACATTTTATAATAATTCCCCCCCCCCCCCCCCCCGGCGGCGCTTCCTGTTTTGAAGCAATATCTAATTGGGATGAAGTATAGTATAGTAATCTCAATGTTGTTTTTAAAAATACAATGTTTGTTTTGATGGTTAATTTACTTAAATTTTATTATCATATTTTTAAATATATTGTGTAACTACTGATTTAGTGTGATCGTATCATTACTTTACTTCCCCTTCATCTTGCCCTTTTACCTTGTCTCTTATAATAAATAATTTTATCGCATACCATACTCTTTTATTTGTAATATTGTAAGTTGTGAAACACATAGTTAATCCGAACATTATATTCATCAATAAAATACATTATGAAATAATAGGTGACAAATTACATCCAAACAAGTATAATAAAAATGGTAATTAGTATGCTATGAGAAATTCTTTTTCTAGAAGGAAACCAAAAACAAAAAAGGACTCAATGGGATTTCACTTTACTAAGTGATGCTTCACCATTTAAAGGTTGCGTCAATGTTAAAACCCTAAAGCTCACGACGTGCATTGTATGTGAAGGAGCCCGACGTGCATTGTATGCGAAGGAACCCTAGAGTGATGTTTTTAGGTGGATCCAAGATATCAATTTGATGAATTCAATTTGCAGGTTTATATTTATGAAATTATAAGTTTATAGTATTAATTATTATAATTTTAGTAAAATTTTGCATATATGTTTTTATGTTTCGTATAAAAAACGTTGGGTTTGATCACTTAAACCCGATAATTATATTTTGAAAGATATCTTTATTAACCATTAACTTGCATTGTCATGTTTCCTTCTTGATGAGTTCCCTTAAACTTAATGAAGCTTCTTCTATGGCAATTAAACTTTACAATTTAAAGAAGATTTTTCCATTCGTGAAAGTGTTTAAGTTACGTGTATTGTCAGTATATAGATTTTTTACATTATCGATTGGGTTAAGTTTAATAAATTATTACAATAAATGAATTTCATAGCAAGTCTGATATGTAACCTGGAAAATATATATAAAAGAAGTACTAATCTACTATTATCGAACTTAACGTAATAGAATTTTGACGTAGCACAAATGTGAAACGTTTCGATCGAATTATATATCAAAAGTCTCGAAATATCTAGAGATTTTTTTACCTAAATTTTGGGACTGTTTAGAGGTAATTTTGAGTTAATCGAAATTGAATAGTTGGTGTACACTTCATATATGATTAAATTATATTCAATTTTTTGAGTGTATCATAATATGTATAGTCAGTGTATAACTCATGTATAAGTAAGCTATATTATATAATCAATATATACTTCCTATGACTTTTGGCTATTTATTTTTTTATGTAAATACAATATGGTTATTTTGTTATAAATTAATTACTTTATTGTATCTAAATAAACTTTAAATTTTTCCATAAATTTGCAATGACTTATTTCTCCAGTTCAGAACTACCCTGGATTCATTGTTATATTGATATATGAATTTTTTTCTTCTCTTCTTCTACTTTTTCTTATTTATTTTTTGTATATATTAGTGCAGTAACTAATGCAGATTCAATGGAACAGTAATATTGATGAATAATAATCAATGGAACAGTAGAAAAAGGGAAATTCAGGGAATAGAAAATGAGGAAGACAACTAGTTGCTAAGCTAACTTACAACTAAGAGATATATGGCAAAACAAGATAATCCCCTTTCATTTTCATCAGTACAATATATATAGGACCACAACCCTAGCTGATTCATAGAGTATGCTTGCAACAGTGTCCTCACCTACTACTGCTTCTGACAGAGCTATGCCAGCTCATACAAAGATGACTAAAGTGCAATTAAACAAAATATAATACTACTATAACTTCAGGGATTAAAGTGCTAACTTAACAACTTCAGCCACTTTCATTCTGCATCATTCCTCCATCCTTACGAACTTCCTTGTCCTCAAGGAAGAACTCTGGGAACCTGATCTTCATAGCCATAAAATCTTCCCATGTAGCTTGCTCTTTGGACATCTCCTTCCACTGAATCAGAACCTGAACCACTGCCTTATTTCCTTTCTTAACCATTCTTCTTCCTTCAATGCTCTGGGGCTCCACACAAAAGGGACTTGCTATGTCAATGATTGGTGGATGATGGGTAGTGTCTGGTAGTTGATGGCATAACTTCAATTGAGACACATGTATAGTGGGATGGATGGCGACATGAGCTGGTAGAGATAGCTTGTATGCTACTATTCCAATCTTTTCTAAGATCTGATAGGGTCCATAAAACTTTGCTGACAGTTTATTGAATGCTTGTGGAGACACTGTCACTTGTCTATAGGGCTGAATCTTCAAATACACCCAATCCCCTACCTTCAATTGCCTATCACTTCTATGTTTGTTAGCCAAAGACTGCATCCTTTGTTGAGCTCTGTGTAGATGGAAATTGAGAAGTTGAGCCTTAAATTCTCTGGTGATCAGACTCTTATCCACTTCTTCTTCAATAGCTTCCCCTGGTAGATATGGCAAATGGATAGGTGGAGCTTGACCATATAGTGCTTCATAAGGGGTGGTTTGTATAGCTGACTGGTAGGTGGAATTATACCACCATTCTGCTAGTGGCAAGTATAAAGCCCAGTCATGCTGACTATCTGAGCAATAGCACCTTAAATAAGTCTCCAATGTCCTGTTAAGGACTTCAGTTTGACCATCTGTTTGTGGATGGTAAGCTGAAGATGTGCTCAATGTTACTCCTTGTAATGAAAACAGTTCTTGCCAAAACCTACTCAAAAATATGGGATCCCTATCACTCACAATATTTTCTGGCATGCCATGGAGTTTGAACACCTGGTCCATGAATGTTTGAGCCACAGAAACAGCCGTGTAAGGATGGCTAAGTGCCATAAAATGACCATACTTGGTCAGTCAGTCTACCACCACAAGGATGGTGGTTTTCCCCTTAGACTTTGGAAGGCCATCAATGAAGTCCATGCTTATGCAAGACCATGAGGTCTTGGGAATAGCCAAAGGTTGTAAGAGGCCCGGAGTTGCTGAGGCATCATACTTACTTCTTTGACAAACTGAGCACTTCCTAACATATTCATTTACATCTTCTCTGAGATTCTTCCAATAGAAAAGAGTAGCCAGCCTTCTGTAGGTATTCTCCATTCCTGAGTGCCCCCCATTAGTGTTATCATGCCACAGTTGCATGATGTCCTTCCTTAGCTGTGCATCTGCTCCAATAACCAGCTTACCATACTTCCTTAGTTGTTGGTTGGTGTAAGTGTATCCCTTTACTGTTTCACCTTGCTCCTCCAGCTTTTGAATAAGAGATCTAAGCTCTTGGTCTTTGTTCCAAAGTTCCATGATCCTATGAAGCAAAGTGTGATCTGCAGGTGCTACTGAAATCATTAGCAATTCAGTATTCACTTGTCTTGATAGAGAATCGGCAGCCTTATTTTCCCTTCCCTTCTTATACTCTATTTCAAAATCAAACTGCATCAATTTTGCTATCCATTTCATCTGAGTCCCAGTATGAAGTTTTTGCTCCAGTAAAAACTTCAGTGCTTTTTGATCTGTTCTGATTAAAAAATGTCTTCCCAGCAGATATTGTGACCACTTAGTCACGGCCATGACTAAAGCTAATAGCTCTTTGTCATACACAGATAAACCTTGATGCCTTGCAGAGAGCCCCTTGCTCAAATAAGCCAATGGATGTCCATCCTGCATCAATACTGCCCCTATACCGTAGTCACATGCATCTGTTTCGACTACAAACATCAATGTACTATTAGGCAAAGCTAGCACAGGAGCACTTACCAGGGTTAATTTCAACTTCTCAACAGCTGCAGTAGCCTTGTCACTCCAATGATACCCCTCCTTCTTCAAAAGATCAGTCAACGGCTTGCTAATGACCCCATAACCTTTGATTAACCTCCTATAGTAACCAGTTAATCCAAGAAAACCCCTCAACTCCTTTAGTGTTTTAGGCATTGGCCAATTTTTAACAGCTTCTATCTTTTTTGGATCAGTAGCTACACCCTCAGCAGAGATGAAATGACCTAAGTACTCCACCCTTGTTGCCCCAAAGGAGCATTTAGCCTTCCTCACAAACAACTTATGTTGTACCAGCAAGTTGAAAGTGATTCTCAAATGCTGCAAATGTTCTTCCAAGCTCCTGCTGTATACCAAAATGTCATCAAAAAATACCAAAATAAACTTCCTTAGGTAATCTTTGAACACATGGTTCATTAACCCTTGAAAACTAGAAGGTGCATTAGATGAGACCAAAGGGCATCACTAAATACTCATAGTGTCCAGCATGTGTCCTGAAAGCAGTCTTCTGTACATCTTCCCTTGCCATCCTAATCTGATGATAACCAGACCTAAGATCCAATTTAGAGTAGATCCGTGAACCACCAAGTTCATCTAACAACTCTTCGATAATGGGGATGGGAAATTTATCTTTGATAGTCATTTTGTTGAGTGCCCTATAATCTACACACAACCTCCAAGACCCATCCTTCTTCCCTACCAATACCACGGGTGAAGCATAAGGACTAGAGCTTGGCCGCACAATGCCTTGATCCAACATTTCTTGCACCATCTGATCAAGGACATCTTTCTGTCCTGATGAGTACCTGTAACACCTAGCATTGACTGGATTGCTACCTTGCTGCAAGGGAATCTTGTGGTCAAACACTCCTCTATGAGGTGGCAAGCCCTTGGGATCCTGAAAGAGTATCTGAAACTCCTTAGTTAATTCCAAGATATGATTAGCACTAGCATCGGCCTATGGTTCCTCTCGTTGTTCCTGATCAGTTGGCAATACCCTGATCATGAAAAGTTGACAGCCATTTTGGGCTAGCTTGTCCAACTTCTTGGCCTCCACAATTCTAGTTTTCTCTCTAGTACCTTGTATTACCACTTCCTTGCCTTGATACCAGAACCCCAGCGTTAACTTTTGGAAGTTGAGTTTGATGTCTCCTAGAGGAAGCAACCACTGAACCCCCAAAATCATATCGCAAGAACCTAGTGACAGCAACAAAAAGTCATCCTGGAATGTGAGCCCTTGCATCATCCAAATGAAGTTTCTACAAACCTCATTAGTCTGTCTATTGCCACCATCAGCTACATTCACAGACTGTGGTTTGATCAATTGTGTATCTCCCTGCAACTTCTTAATCAACCTATCATCAATAAAATTATGTGAGCTTCCAGGGTCAACCAATATGTTTAGAGGACCATCCTTAGTATAGCCCATGATTCTAAGTGTATTGAACCCATGGATTCCATTAAGAGCATGTACAGATATTTCACAATTCTGTTCATGTCCCTCTTCCTCTTCATAGTTATCATGATCCTCCTGCACTTCTAACATTTGGTCTTCCTCCCCATCTTCAGCCACCTCTAACAAATATAGTTGTTTGTTAGAGCTGCACCTATGACCAGGCACAAACTTCTCATCACAGAAGAAACACAGACCTTTCTGCCTTTTCTCACTCATCTCAGTAGGTGTGAGCCTTCTTGAAGTCTTCCTGTTCAGACTCACAGATGAGTCCTTAAATGGTTGGCCTTCTCGTTTGCTTCCTGCTCCCTTGGAAAATGAATTATAGTTCCCTGCCCTTGACTGAGAACCCCCTGCAACATATAGAGATGATCTAGTCAACTTCAACTGGGCATTTACCTGAGCCTCAGTGTTTCTTGCTAACTGGTAAGCTTGTGGTAAAGAATAGGGCCTATGATTCTTAACAGTAAATCCAATCTCAGGTTTCAAACCAGTGATAAAAGCACTAATAGCATACTCAGGGAGAATAACCAATCTGGTCATAATCCTATCAAACTCCTTTTGATACTCATCAACCATTCCAACCTGCTTGACTAGTTTAAGTTCAGACATAGGATCAGTATACTCAGCCCCAAATCTGTCCATTAGCGCATAAACATACTCCTCCCAAGCAGGGTAAGGTAAGTGAGATCTACTTTTCAGATAAGCCAGATGCCATTCTATAGCTATATCATCAAAATGAATGGATGCTACCTTAACCTTCTGATTATAAGCTACTTCATCCATCGAAAAGTATTGTTCCACCTTACACAACCATGCTCTAAGATTAGTTCCATTAAACCTAGGAAATTCCATTTTGGTGAACCTGGTCATTGATTGGTTTCCTGAGCAGTTTCCAGGTGATGCTCCAAATGATATCCCTCCATGAGGTCCTGCAACATGTGGTCCTTGATTCATCCCTTGTGAAACATGTCCTTGAGGTGTGGTTGTTTCCATATTAGCTTGAAAAGGAGGCACAGACCCCCACCCCAAAGGATTCATTCCTGGTGATTGTTGCATTCGATAGTTCTGATTCATCCAAGCTACAGGGTTCCCAGATGGAGTATAGATGTCTCCACCACCCTCTGTTACTTCTGCTCTTTTTCCTTTATCTGTCATCCTTGCTGCCTCTACAGATTCCTTCAAGACTGCAAAGGATTTTTCATGATGATCCTCCATTTGAGTTTGCCTCATGGAGACATTAGCCATCTCAAGAGTTATCCTCTCTAACATTGATTTGATCTCAGTCATATCAGTAGCCATGATAACACCCACAAAGCTCAAGACTATGCTCTGATACCAAATAATGCAGATTCAATGGAACAGTAATATTGATGAATAATAATCAATGGAACAGTAGAAAAAGGGAAATTCAGGGAATAGAAAATGAGGAAGACAACTAGTTGCTAAGCTAACTTACAACTAAGAGATATATGGCAAAACAAGATAATCCCCTTTCATTTTCATCAGTACAATATATATAGGACCACAACCCTAGCTGATTCATAGAGTATGCTTGCAACAGTGTCCTCACCTACTACTGCTTCTGACAGAGCTATGCCAGCTCATACAAAGATGACTAAAGTGCAATTAAACAAAATATAATACTACTATAACTTCAGGGATTAAAGTGCTAACTTAACAACTTCAGCCACTTTCATTCTGCATCAGTAACTTGAACCTATAATGTTGGGTTGATTGAGTTTGATAAATGTTGATCCAGGAAATCATATTAATTAGTTGAAAAACAAAGTTGAAGATAAAATTCAGTTTGTATACAATATTATACATCATTATACAAAAATATAATAAACGTATAATGTTGTATACCTAGTGTGTTAACATCGTCATACAATATTGCTTTTTCTTCTCTTTTTCGTTTTTTTCCTCATTTTTTGGGTGTATATTATTATACATTTCGTATACATGCCTATACAAAGTTATATATCACTACACATTTACTACACATATGGAATTAAAAAATAATTTTGTGTTTTCTTACTTTTTCTTGAACAATATCTATGTATAAATAAACTTTTCTTATTGATTTATTTGCTAAATAAGGAAGTTTAGTTTGTGTGATGCATATTTGTGATGTTTAGCCTGTGTGGAGGCTTGTGTGAAATGATTAATTATTGCTGAAAACTTGTGATATGTGAGTAATTGCCCAAAACGAGGGGCTATGTGACTTATCCTTATGTTTGATATTGAGATGCACGGGTTAGGAGCTTGAGTTAATGTTTGATCATATTAAAATGAAAAAGATCCTTGACGAATTGATTATGTCTTTGTGTTGTGATGCATTCATCCTCATTCAACATATCATTGTGCATGGGAATATGAGAAAGTGGAGAAACACCATCTTTTTGAGAAAAAAAAATGTGACATCTTACTTATATCCTTGATCACGCTGAGGTGGCAAGTTGATGAGACATTGAGATTGGTATATGAACTGCGAGTCTCCCATGGGTGCTCGTCTAAAAGCTAGAGGCTCGGCAAGGTGTATATGACAGGTTGTGTGACGACCTTGGTACCACCACATCATCCCATCATTTCATCAATTCTTTGCATCGCATTGGTCAACTTGTTGTGTTGTATAACTTGCTTATATGTTGATTTGAGTATTATCTGTACCCTCGTGTGTTTACTTTATTCTCTGTTATTACATAAATTGGCGTCACCGATGTCGGAATGGGACTTTTCTGCATGCAGGTATAGGCGTTTCATAGTTTATTTCCTAGTCTGATTAGTTGCTTATGCTTAGTCTGTCTAACTTAATGAGTACATGTGGGTTGTACTCACCCCCTACTTCTATTATCACTTTGATGTAGATCCTAGTCAGGGTGATCCTTGTAGAGGTTGATTGGATCCAACTGATTTATCTTTTTCGGAGTTGTGGTGAGACCCTGCTTTCCGGATCGCCATTAGTCTCCATCCATCATTAGAAGTCTATAACTTTCATTTCGAAGACTTGAGCTAGATTTCAGATTCTAGAATTGTATTAGATGCATGCACTTCACACTTATGCTACCAGGTTTTGAAATTCTTTATTGTTTTCTATCATTTGTGGCCTGACTTCCCTTTGGGTGTCTCGTATGTATTAGTTCTTTCACCTTACACACCATTTTGGAGTTCTTGGGGTGTGTGTCATCATGACCTCAACTTTTGGATGGTGACAATATGAGTCAATTAGTACTACAATTTCTTATTTGCTAAATCTAAGGTATTCTCCTCAAACGAAATTGTATTTAATTTTTGCCCCCTTGTATTTCATGTAATTATTTTGTATACACATTCTTCATCTATTGAAAATTTGCAAATTGTAGTATTCTTATTCAACATAAGTTTAAAGGTTTTTTAATCTTTGAAATTAAAATTTTTATCTTGCTCGGCATAAGTTGTGTGGCATTGTTAAATTTTATGGTTAATAATAGGGCATAATGGGACTTTTTTTTTCTGGTGGATCGAGTTTTTGAAGCAAATCATCATTTTTTTTTCCCAATAATACCCCTCTCTACGTAATATATATTTTGTTTTTTTTTTCTTAAACATTTCTTTTTCCCCAAAACCAAACCCTAAAACACAAATACAATTTAACTCAAATCCGAAAAATTCTTTCGATTCCTTCAAGGGAACAATCCAATTTGCGATCGGCGACTTCATAAGTTGAAGCATTTCTTCAATTTTCAGAAAAACGTACGTAATTTGATCCATATTTACGATTTTCTTGTAAACAGAATTATTTTATCATTTCGTTTTAATTTTTGTTTTGATTATTGAGATTTATGTGGATGTTTCGATCATTTGTTGAAATCAATTAATTGGGTTTTAATTATTTTTTTCAGATTTTTTTTTGCTTTTCTCACAAGTTTGTTTATGTATTTTGCTCAGTGCCTATGCAAGTTTTCAATCTTTTTTTAGATTTTTTTTTCTGATCAAAAGAATCATTTTGTTATGATTTTATGAATTTTATTTAGGTACTTCAGCATTTATGTTATTGGTGGTTTTTGTTAAGGTTGCAATATTTTTTAAAAGATTCCTTTTTGTTTTGGTGTGTGTGTATGTATGTGTGAGATCATATACTCAGACCTTGTTAATTTTGTGCTAGCAATCAGTATCGACGATTGAGTACTTTATAGATAATCATACTTTTGTGTATATATCATTTTGTGGGGGTTTTTCTATTGAATCAATTAAGTTTTAATTCGATTAATTGTTTGGGTATTGATGTAAAGATTTTGTCTTTTCATGTATATCTTGAGATTACTGATGATAATATCCTTTTCGTTCTTGATAGAATGTATCTCTACCAAGTTTTGGGAAGTTTTGATGTTGTTATGGTTTTGTAGTACAAAGTCTTGTGTTGTGTTATAATGTGCTTTTGAAATTACCAGGTTATCGGGTTTGAGCTGAGTTACAAATCATGAGGTTTAAAAGGGGAAGCAAAGTTGAGGTAATGAACATGAAGCAGTCACCTGCATTACAGCGTCGTGCAGAGATTCTCTCTGATAATGAGCATATGTACACTGTAAGGTATGATTACTATCCTGGAATGGAAAGTAAGGGGAGGACTGAGAGGGTGTCAAGAAAGAATATCAGATCTTGTACACCATGTGTGGAGGGTTTGGAAAATCAGGAAACTGGTCAGGTTGTGGAGGTATTTGACGAATCATCTTGGAAGATGGCTACAATTGTGAAGGTTCTGGATAGTGACTACTATTTGGTACGCCAAACTGGATGCCTGAAGGAGCTTTGTGTGCACAGATCAAACACGAGAGTGGTACAATGTTGGCAAGATGAGGAACGGGACTTGATAAGGAAGGTGAGTTTGTAGTCTCCCTCCCTCTCCATTTCCCAAGACCTTATGTTATTCTCTCCTTTTACTTTTCATTTGCATTCTTAGATTTTTGTTTGCAGATGTAGAATGATAGAAGAAGTTTAGCATTCCTCCTTTTTTTCCAATCTTCTTGGGTGTGTTGTGTCTAATAGAATTTCGCATTTATATTTGGTCTTTTCTCTCTTTATTTTGAGGATTTTTCCTTTTTATTTTTTATTTTGTGTTCCACTTATCTTCTTTTCATTTTTTCTTGATTCGTATTGTTGTTTGGTTCTTCATTGTCATCTTTCGGTATTGGTCTGAGTTGTTTAGTTTGTGTTTGTTGACTATATGTTTGTTTCTTCTTATAGGGATCTGAACTGTGTAGAAGATCTGACCAACTATCAGCTTTAAAACCTTCTAAAAAGGTGAGCAAGGTCCTGTCTTTTAGTGCAAGGAGTAGATTTCATGCTGGGGATGATCATTTAGCTTCTCAGGAGTGTACTGAGTTGCGGAAGTCTCATATTAGCTCTTCGTTATTGCTGAATAGGGTATCCCAAGTTGCCTTCTCTAAAAATGAAACATCTAGAAACATTCAGGATTTAGCGGCAACTGAGAGAGCTTTTAAGAGACGGAGGGTGGTCCCAGCTTCCTTAAAGGGACAGGTCAATGTTAATGCCAAGTGCAAAGAGAATATAATGGCTGAGAAGTATGTGCATGATTCATTGAACGATGTATCTGATGGATATTGTGCATTGGAGCAAACCAAAAGAAGTGGTTCTGTTGGCTATTTCCTTACCAGAAGTACAGAATCTAGTGATGCCTGTTCCGTTGGTAGTTGTAGTATCAACGAAAAATTTTCCAACTTATCCCCAGAAGAAGTCTATTGTCAAGGAACTGAGCTTCTTTGCAGTGATGCAGAGTCTTTTTATGATTCTGCAGATAAGGAGGAAAGACACTCTCTTTCTTCACCAGTGAAAATAGCAGCAAGTATTCATAGTTTGGAGTTACATGCTTATCACTGCACTTTAGAGGCATTATATGCGTCCGGTCCTTTAAGTTGGGACCAAGAAGCATTGTTAACTAATCTTCGCATCTCGCTCCATATTTCAAATGATGAACATTTAGCAGAGCTGAAGACTTTAATTTCTGCTGGAACTGGTACTCATGTCAGTTGATTTTTATTTCTGCCTCTCACCTTTCTTTTCATTGGTTGGATCTCATCCACATTTCGCCTTGGATGACATTGTAACAAGCATGAGAATAGGTGTTTTGTTGATATTTTTGACTATGTTGTTTACCTCCATTGCTGTAGACAGTTGAGCAATTGTAACTATGTTATCATGCCTTATATTCTTGGAAAGAAATAAACTTCTATCTTTTTCAAATGCATTTCTTTATGAACCTTGTAAAAGAGAGTGAACAATCATGTTGTATTATTCATGAAGAACCTCTGATATTTTACGATGATAATCATTAAAGCTGCTAGGAACATTTTTCACTATGTGACCGTCAACACTAGTCCTTGTATGGAGATGACAACTGTAAGTGATAACACAAAAAAAGACCCGCTGTTCAAGGTGCTGACGGCGGACTTAAACTATCTAAGCTTAGTCTTTATCTAGTCTCAGATATTTTCCTCAAGTAGATTTCTTTTGTTTTTTACTATGTAAAAATTGAAGCATGCAGTGAGGACGATTAAATTTTAGATTGTGAGTATATCATGATGAAGTTATAAACATCAGTATGATGTAAACTAAGTTTCCTACTTCGGCAGATACTATCTCAAATATAGATCTTGGTGCTTAATTTTTCATAATGTCGTCATATTGTGGATTTTAATTATCAATTTCTTTGGTTTTCTTGTTGGGTTCATATTCATTTCCCAAAGCGTATTATTCATAAGCATGTGAATTTTCCAGGGCAACAGTTGGATGTATACATCCTTTGCCTCCAAAAGTCAAAAGATGATGCTTGCATTTGCAGCACCTCTCCTGGCATTATATGGAGGACTCCTACAACAACTGTCCACAGATAAGACAATTCATGGCTTTTGTTGTTATTACTATAAAGCTTCATGATTTGTTTTGTCTGGATAACTTCAACATTGGCATGTTTTATCCTGAAAAGTAAAGTAATCAAATGCAACTATTTGTGTATAAGGTCTTATAATATCCTGTATCTATGTTTATGGATCCTCTGATTGCATATTGTACATACAGAAAGAATTGTTTCCTTTTTATCAACGGAGTTTTTTCTTGAGCTGAGGGTCTCAGAAACAACCTCTCTACCTCTGAGGTAGGGGGTAAGGCTTCCGTACACTCTACCCTCCCAACACTCCACTTTGTGGGATTACACTGGGTATGTTGTAGTCTTTTTATCAACTGAGCAGGAAGACATTTACATTTAGTTGGAGAATCTCGAGGTATTCGAGATGAATATAAATCAAAGGCACACTAAAATGAAAATGTGTAATCAAATTATTGGGTTCTCTCTCTTAGCAATTATACCAGAGTTTTTGGTTGCTAATTCTATGGTAAAGATTAATCTATGAAAGTGTATGCCTCTTGTGACAGCTCTAAACTGTTATTCTTGTCTCTAAGTATCATTTCTTAATGATTCATTGTGCTCTTAATCAACATCTTTGTAACTAAACATTGACAAATGTAATATAGCAACTGCAAAGTTAATTGACACTTTGTCATTCTGAGATATATCAACATTAACCTTGATTCCTTCCAAATCTTGTATTTCCCTCAATGAGGACATTGCTTCCTTAATTTCTGCTGTCTTGAGTGCTAGCTTTTTGATTAACTACAAACCGAGATTTCAAATTATCAAAATAAGTGTGTTTGTTGTTTGATCTTTTATTTTTTTATGGGATGGTGCTTCCATGCAAGAGGTTTGGATTTTTACCGAGAACTAATGTGATCTTTACGCTCTATTACTCATCCTTTGTTGGAACTTCATTACTCTTTGTGAGAATAACATGTGTAGCTCTGGGAGGTTGAAAGTCATGCTTGTGGTCTTCAGAAGAACTAAGGAACACATGGTTCATCAGTTCTTGAAGATGCTGTTGCAGGTTTGCTGCTTTTGTAATCCTCTGCAAGAATTTGTTTGATCACTTTATGTTTTTAGTTCATTGGTGCTTTTTGCAATTACCATCAGCTCTTTCCGTAGCAGGTGTAGAGTTCCAAATTACTTTCATTTCAAAACTCGAGCTTGGAGGTAAAAGAGAGGATATGTATGTACATCTGTAAAATAGATACAACAAAAGACTGCTGTTTTTGAAGAGCAACACATCTAATGATTAAGTACTAACATGATCTCTCTTCTTCTTTTTTTTTCGTGGAAGGAGTCAAGGTGATCCTCTTACTAAAATGAGTGACACATCTAATAGTTACTAAATTGATCGTTTTTTTTCTTTTTGAGAAGAAAGGGATATTATGTTAGTACTACCTCTGTCTCTAATTACTTGTCCACCTTTGAATTAACACACCTATTAAGAAAACAATTGTTGACATAGTGAATTTTCCATTTTACCCCTATTAATTATGAAGTGGATGAATTAAAAATTTAAGATTTTCAAGAAGTTCTACCTTTTTCAAAATTAATTAATTGAGGATATAATAGGTAAAAAAAAAATTGTCCTTTCTTGATTTGTAAAAAGGGACAAGTAAAAAGGGAAAATTGGACAAGTAATTAGAGACAGAGGGAGTACTTAATTATTTAGATATCTGGTTCTTCAAAATGGCAGTCCTTTTGATAGACGCAAAATCTAGAGAAGGACCGCACCTCAATGGAGTAGGCAATCTACCCCACGGAGACAGCTTTACTGTCACTCCAAGACTCAGTAGTGGAGGAAAAAACATTGGAAAATAAAGATAATGCATGTATGGAGATCTGCACACAGGTATGTCAGTTTATTAATTGGCCTTTTGATCAGTGCATTCATACAGGTGTGTGTGTGTGTGATTGTTTGTTAAGGTGAAGCTCTTTAAAGTTTCAAGACTATGAGTCCCAACGCTAAATTTATTACTAATAGGTTAGCTCATTAAAGTTTAGATATTCACAAATTATCTACAAATTGCAATTTTTCTCATATCAATATGGTGAAATGTTAGTTAAAGTTCATGTAATTCGACTCTCAAGAAACAAAATGTTACAAGCATTTGTGACGAAACCAGGAGCAGTGACCTTTTCTTCGCTATTTTCTGCTTTATTTTTGTTTTTTGTAAGAGAAAGTGAAATATCTGGCTTCTGAAAATGGAGGAAAAGAGAAACAAAATGAGTTTATTCATATCACCATCAAATGACATATGAAGTACTGCTAAAAACAATACTTCCAAATAGAGGTACAGGGGAGGTCATTCATACACACAATTTTTTTTTAATTTCTTTTTTGCACTAGTTGAGTTCGTTTTAGATCCGTCTTTGTTACTGCTGATACACTTTGTTATCTCTTAAATGCATCATGTTAGGCATTTTTGAACTGATTCTTCTCACAAAGCTGTTTTATCACCTCAGCAACTTCATCCATCTGTTCTTCTCTTAGCAATCTTATATTCTCACCAAGACTATTCATCCTCCTCCTCAAATCATCCCCAATTTTTTCGCCAAGTATCACTTCTTTGATAGTCTCAGCTATATAACCTCTATGAAGCTTCCCATTTCCATCTCTCGCAATCTCCACGGCTATTCCATTCTCCACAACCGATCTAGCATTCATAGGCTGATCTGAGCAAAGTTCATAGGCAGAGCTATGATTGGAACACCAAACTCTATGCTTTCAAGTGTGGAATTCCAACCACAGTGTGTTACAAATGCTCCAATACTTGCATGCTTCAGTATTCTTGCCTGTGGAGCCCATCCTTCAACTATCCTCCCCCTTTCTCCAATGCGGTCAAGAAAACCTTGAGGAAGTGCCTCTTCAAGGTTAACAACTTGTTCTCCTCTTGGAAACCTTACAACCCATATGAAATGAACATTGCTAAGCTCTAACCCATAAGCACCTCTTCCATTTCTTCCTTTGTCAAGACACACTCACTCCCAAATGAAACATACACAGTTGAATGCTCCTCTTTCTTCCCTATCCATTTAATGAGTTCTGTTTCCTTGATATCCCCTGCATCTTCAAAATCTTGAATTACTACTCCAGTAGGCAGAATGTTTGATTGTCCTATTTCAGAAAGATAATCTATATACTTAGCATCTATTGCTCTGGAGCTATTCAGCAGCATGATTCTCTCACCTTCTTCCACCACTTCAAGCTCAATATGACGCTCTATCTCTTTCTCATAATCCTTTAGATAGAGCGCTGTGAAAGGGAATTCCACCCCTGGTTTGAGCTGTAAATGGCCAAAATAACAACACGTAGCTGCACTCGCATTACAATATCTTATTGCTGGGATGTTGAGACTAGACGCAACCCTTACTGCCCATGGTTGCATTATATCAAATACTAACACATCAGGTTTTTGATCTTTCAGGATTTGGTAAAATTGTGGTTTTTCCATCATGAGGGCTTTGTAGAGGGTAGATTGAAGATGCAATGGGAGGCCATTTGTTGTGTGGTAATGAGGAGGAAGTTCAGGCAAATCTTGTAAATGGAATTCCAATAGCTGAATTGAACAAGAGTACTTGTGTGGCATTTTCTTCTTGATGTAACTAAAGATTAATGGGAGTTGAACAAAAATCAATGAAAAAGCCTCTATCTGAGAGTGTCTTGGCTAGCTCAAGGAAAGGTGTGAAGTGTCCATAAGCTAAGTATGGAAACATTAGAACTCAGATTTGTTGTTTCATGTTCTACAGCCATGACTTCTCTCTGTTTTGTTTCTCTTAGGTGTGTGTGAAAGTCATTATGTAATGAAAGCTCTTTATAGAATTATTAGATACAGAAGCACGTGTTAGCACGAGTCCAATATATGTTACTCACTCGGTCTTAATTCATGTACCACTTGTTAAATTTTAGTGTGGTACCATGCCTTGATCCTTTTTTTATCAATCCCAATAAATGACGTATTTCTATATTTAGTAGTCTAATAGTACTTCAATTATTTGATTTATTTTCTTTTTTAGTTCCGTTTAAAAAAGAATGACTCGTTTTCTTTATAGCATTTGTTTTAATTTTATGGTTAGAATAACTCCTTGTGAAAAAAAAATTATGTAAAAGTTTTCGATAATCAATATTAGTTATAAATAAGTTAAGATCGTTAAAAATGTACACCACAACAACATAAATAAATTTTTTAGAGACAATCTACTTGTCTGAGGTCAAATGTTCACTACTTTTCGTTATTGTTACTTTGTTACTCTAACAAAATTTATAGAAGGAGAAAAAATTAATTTGAAACAACAACAAAATAATATTGTCGACCCTTTTAGAAATTCATTTTTTATTGAACTGTTACTTTGAAGGCACTTTTTGATGCTTCATCAGTGCAACCTTACGACTTTTTCGGAAATATGTATGTATAATTGTTTCATTATGAAATTATAAGTAGATCAAATTATTGGATTCTAGACTCATGTTAAAGAAATATTCTCGAACATAAAAAATTAAAAATGAGTCTAACCTATATAACTCAAATGCTCAGCAATAACTTGAGACATAAAGGACAACAAATCTATGTTAATAGACATATATTTTGTAGTTTAAGATATTACTTTTATTTAGAGCAGGTTTTATTTCATATTCTTCAAATTAAGCTTGTCGAAAATAGTCATAACTCATATAAAAAATATTTAGAAGAGTGAATGAGAAGGGAAAAAAGAAAAACATTAAAAAGACGAAAGTTTTGTCCAAGTGAGATCTTGTCACTAAAACAAACTATTAGTGGCAACTATTATCGTTATTAGCAGCGACTAATTTTGCCACTAAAACATTCTTTTAGTGGCGACTATTATAGACATTGGCAGCGACTAATGTTGCCATTAAAATATTCTTTTAGTAGCGACTATTATAGGTATTAGTGGTTATTAATCTTGTCACTAAAAACAAACTATTAGTGGCGACTATTATGGGTATTAGCGGCTGTTAATCTTGTCACTAAAACAAACTATTAGTGGCGACTATTATAGGTATTAGCAGCTGTTAATCTTGTCACTAAAACAAACTATTAGTGGCGACTATTATAGGTATTAGCAGAGACTAATTTTGCCACTAAACCATTTTTTTAGTGGCGATTATAATATGTATTAGTAGCGACTAATATTGCCACTAAATCATACTTTTAGTGGCGACTATTATCGGCATTAGCAACGACTATTGTTGCTACTAAATCATACTTTTAGTGGCAACTATTATAGGCATTAGCAGCAACTAATATTGCCACTAAATCATACTTTTAATGGCGACTATTATCGGCATTAGCAGCGACTATTGTTGCTACTAAATCATACTTTTAGTGGCAACTATTATAAGCATTAGCAGCAACTAATATTGCCACTAAATCATACTTTTAGTGGCGACTATTATCGGCATTAGCAGCGACTATTGTTGCTACTAAATCATACTTTTAGTGGCAACTATTATAGGCATTAGCAGCAACTAATATTGCCACTAAATCATACTTTTAGTGGCGACTATTATCGGCATCAGCAGCGACTATTGTTGCTACTAAATCATACTTAGTGGCAACTATTATAAGCATTAGCAGCAACTAATATTGCCACTAAATCATACTTTTAGTGGCGACTATTATCGACATTAGCAGCGACTATTGTTGCTACTAAATCATACTTTTAGTGGCAACTATTATAGGCATTAGCAGCAACTAATATTGCCACTAAATCATACTTTTAGTGGCGACTATTATCGGCATCAGCAGCGACTACTGTTGCTACTAAAACAAACTTTTGGTGGCGACTTATATAGGCATTAGCAGTGACTACTGTTGCTACTAAATCAAATTTTTAGTGGCGACTATTATAAGCTTTAGCAGCGACTAATGTTGCCACTAAAACATACTTTTAGTGGCGATTATTATAACTATTAGAGCGATAAATATTGCCACCAAAACAAACTTTTAGTGGCGACTATTATAAGTATTAGCAGCGATGAATGTTGCCACTAAAGCATACTTTTAGTGGCGACTTTTATAAGTATTAGCAGCGACTAATATTGTCACTAAAACATACTTTTAGTGGCAACTATTATAAGCATTAGCAGCGACAAAAGTTGCAACTAAAAAATTCATTTAGTGGCGATTATTATAGGTATTAGCGGCAAATAAGCTTGTTACTACAACAAACTATTAGCAACGACTTATGTTGCCACTAAAACATTCTCTTTTATATATGTATAGTAAAATTACCCGCGCCTCGCGCAAAAATTTAATGTTACGAAATTTATAAAATAAAACTTATAACCTATTAGTCATTTAAAGTAAAACACTACAAAGTAAGTGATAATTATAACATCTTATCATTTATCCTTCAATCAATCATCTTTAATTTGATTTTATAATTTATCGTTTTGCTTCCAGGAATCACATGTATCAACCGGTAATATTAAATATTCTAATAAATAAATAATCGTTGGTGTAGAGATAAATAAATTGTAAAAGGTTGAAAAAAGTGAACAAATATTCTAATTATAACGTGTAGAAAGTTAAGCACTACCTTTTGTTTTACATATATCACTTTAAAGTTCCCATTTAAATGTATCAGAAGTAATTATTAAAATGAAAATTAAAGGGAAAATGTATCATATTGGACAACAATTCAACTTATTATATATACTTGAAAGGGAAAAATATTACACAAAACTATTCAGTTTGTTTGGGTGTTTTTTAAAAATCAACATACTGGAGTGATGAAGTTCAATTTGAAACTACACTTCTATTCCAATCACAATATCGAAAACACATCTACTACTTCAAAAAAAGTATTTACAACTTGCAGAAAATTTGAGAAATCTGTCCATACCTCATATTGAATATGAGCAATTAATTTATTGTGTAGTTATCTATTTCTTTAGGATTAATAGATGTTGCAGTCTAGTCATATTCCTCTATAGGTCATCCAGCACATCCTTGAACTTATGTCAAAAATTTATTAATTTTTGTCTTCTTTTCCTGGTTCACTTCGCACATAAAGGTGCGATAAAGTTTTTAAACTCTTTATGTGTTTACAATGACATACCAAATTTGAATTTTGTCTTCAAGATATGGTAGTACAGATCTTTAAGGAATTCTTTTACTCTACTTTCAACAATTTTAGTAGAGAAAACTAGCATGAATACTCAATTAACGTGTGTTATTTAATATGTACTAACAAATATTTATAACAATAACTTTGAAGAAACATAAACAACAAAGTTTAAAAGATATACTCAAAAACAACAATTAATAAAATAAGCATAAATTAATGATTGTAAAAAAAAATACCAGAATTTGTAACAATAGAATGAAACAAAAAGGAAAAAATCGAGCCCACTAAATGCATAGTGTACCCTTAAGAAAAATATTCTCCTCTAGTGCCAGAGGTTTAAAGGATAGATCCTCTCAGGATAGGACGATTCTATTCACCAGTGTATTGATACAAAAAACAATTGTGAAGTGAGTCACTCAACAGGAACAAAGTACACGAATATTTAATTGTGCTGAAGAAGAAGAAGAAGAAGTAGTTCAGAATTTTTGTTGTTTTAAAATGAGAAGAAATTCCTCTATTTATAAACAACAAAGAGTAGTGTGAACAAATATTTATTGTGTCTTATCAGAAAGGTCACAACTCTTTCGGAAAGGTCACAACCTTTCATAAAAATCACAACTTTTCATAAAAGTCGCAACTCTTCAAAACAATCACAACTCTTCAAAAAAGTTGCAACTTTTCATAAAAGTCATAACTTTTCATAAAAGTCACAACTTTTAATGAAAGGAGAATGCTAGTTTTAAAAATAAATAAATTAAAAAGGAAGCCTGAATTATGGTGACGCCACGTAGGTGGGCTTAATGTTCTCTTTTACAACATGCAAAACCCCCATAAAGATTGTTTCTTTGCTCTGCTATTGGAAGAGATGTTAGTAGCAGAAGAAAAAATATGGTGTTTTTCATTAATATGGAGATGGGGATTGGGATATGTGATTTGGTTGTTATATCTCTTGCTTCTTTCTGGTTCAGTTGTAGGGCTGTGCAAAGAAAGGGGAAAAATCTTGGGTAGTAGTGATAGACTCAGTATAATGATTCACCTAAGAGCTAAAACTTTTTTGTTTGTTTATGAAGTAATGAGCTTAAATGAAGAAGTGGGGGCTGACTCCAACTTGTTTGAGATTGTTGTATGAAGTAATAAATTGAATTTAATCTCTATTATTGTGTAATAGAAAACATCAATTGTGGAAACTATAAGGCTCTTGATGAGATGAAGTATTACTTTCCACTGATAAAGGAGAAAGACCCCAATTGAGAGGGAGAGGGAGTGGTGAGGAAGGGGATATCAATGTCTCTCATTGAGTTGTTGAAATGATCCGAACCGTAGTGATATGCTGTTGGATGGTTTATGGACTTTTTTCCATCGAGTGGTTATATCTTTTGATCCAGAAGCCTTAGTTGAGTGACATTTAGCTCGACTTTGTTCTGCAGGAAGGCATTTTTCACAAATGACACTATATGAATCCCCTGACTCTTGACCTATTTTGTTTTAGAGAAGTCCCTTTAATCGTCCGGCATGTTCAAACATGCCCTGCCAGGAAAACTTAGGAGATCCTTCGATCGCACAAAATAAGTTTAATAATATGCTTTGTTTCTTCATTATGCTTCTCGAGGGAAGAATATATTCTTTTTGGGATATTGGGAGGAAGGAGGGGCAGTTTCAGTTATGATAATGCTAGTCAATTCTTGATGCTCCCTCCATTTCAATTTGTTTGTCTTACTTTTCTTTTTAGTCCATTCCAAAAAGAATGTCGCTTTCCTTTTTTTTTTTGGCCAACTTTCCACGTAGCATGTTTAAGACCACAAGATTAAAGGACATTTTGGTACCTTCAACATATCTTTAATCTAAGACCCCGAGATTGAAGGTCGTTGTTAGACTGATATACTCAAGGACATAACCAGCAAATAATGTTGGAATTCCAGATTAATTTATTCATGTCATAGTTATTTTTTAATATGGATTATAATTAGTCCTATTCTGGTTTGTCAAGATTTTACATACTGGTTTTGGTGGTGTTATTCTAAAATAATAATGGGAATGCTACTGAAATGTTACGGTCATCTGTCCATGTTGGGTCTAGTCATGGATAAAATATATGTTGTTTACATGTGAGCTTCTAAAGCTCGGATAAAGGAGAAGGATTGTTATTAGGAAAACAAAAGATCCATATAGCCAGGGGCGAATTTAAGGGTAAAAAATGGGTCACCGTGGTCATCCGACAAAACTTTTGTATAATTTTTAAAATATAGTAAATATTAAATAAAGAAACCCATGATCACAAATGATTGGATGGCTCACTGGTTCAAGGGTTTGTTTTTGAAATCCTGAATTTGCCTCTGCATATAGCTCATTTCAAATAGTCCAAGATAGAGGTTGGTTGATCATATATTTCTTAACTTGTACTGTTAATTTTGCTTCTGTTTGTGGTCCTGATGCATTTCACTGCTTCTTAATTCATTTCAATTATCTTTCATTAACTACTCAAGATTCATGTGACCTTCTGCTAATCTATACACCCCTTGGAAAATAC
This sequence comes from Solanum verrucosum, assembly GCF_900185275.1. Lineage (NCBI taxonomy): Eukaryota > Viridiplantae > Streptophyta > Magnoliopsida > Solanales > Solanaceae > Solanum > Solanum verrucosum. The sequence goes on from NW_026020006.1 coordinate 1,402,987, forward strand.
TATCTCGTCTTCTGTAGGTAGCAGTTCGCAAGCTTTTGAAGGAACTTATGAACAACACTTGGTTTCTCTGCTTCAGATAACATAGGTTCTATCCTGGAGGAACTTGAACAAGCTATATTTGAGCCTTTTCCCTTTTACATATAAGTGATCTGAAAAAGGTCATTTTCTTCTATTCAAATTGTAAAAAGGCAAGAAATTTCATTTCCTCGAAAACAAAAGTACCACAAACTAGGTACTCATATGTAAGTTTTCTTACAAAAGATCAAAAGAATGGCTATGAATAAGCCCTATTGAAATATTATAAGTTTAAAACGATTCAGTTGACGTGATCTACGAATCTATTCTAATCATCTCGAGGTATAACTTTCTACTTCTCGAGGTATAATGACAGACCAAGAGGCTCAACTAGAAAGAATAGCTACAAGTGCATTGATTTGAAGCCCTCAGTTAAGGCAACCACTTTGGCTGATATCTGGGGTTGCAACTTCAATATACCTTGACGGATTTCCTGTAAATCGATGATGAAAAATGCTATTAGGAGATTCCGGGAGGAAATTTGCACACGTTCGATGTTTACACCAAATCAATAATAGCAAGATATGTGCATGCACTTTCATCACTTGACGTGTGTGTTTTCACCTCAAAATATTATCTAACCATAGAATTAGTAAATGTGGTTTGGTGTGGGACGGGGTTCTTCTTTCTATCAAAATAAATCGAATTTGAAAGCATATAAGCATAGGCGCAGGTGAGAAAACAGGGAAGATGTTGAATAAAACTGAAAACACTAATGTTGAGACTGAGTAGACTACCTCAATACTGTAGCGTGGTGAAAAATGGGTTAAAACGAGTGTTTTGTTCCGTATCCATTTTGCTTGCTCCATTATCTGCAACACCAAAAGTTGGAAGAGTTGTATCCAACATCATGATAAATATTATGGAAGCGTTTCAATGATTCAGGTATACCTCGTATAGATGGGTGTGACCGTGCTCTCGTGCATGCTCAACACTGCAGTTGTCATCCAAGAAAGTTGCCTGTCAAAGAAGAAATAACGTCCTCGAGATGAGATTAAAGCTCGATCCTAACTGCTGCATCAGAATGCTTCCATAAGGTACAACAACATACCCAGTGTAATCCCATAAGTGGGGTCTGGGGAGGGTAAAGTGTACGCAGACTTACCCCTACCTTGGAAGGTAGAGAGGTTGTTTCCGATAAGACTCTCGGCTCAAGGAAAAAATCAAAGCAAGTCGAAAAAAAGAATTGACAGGAGTGAAGAAGTCATGTCAAATGCTTCCATGAAGTGAGTTAGGATATTGTTCTAATTGCTTCCTTTATTGACCATTCCATTTTTCACTAAGCCAATAAACATTACAAGGATAAACCAGTTTGCCAATAAACTTTTTTGACAAAGAGTTTGCCAATAAACTATGGCATTAGAAACAAAAAAGGACTCCAAAAAAGTTGATTATGTATGCCGAAAGGAACAGGTCTACCTTTTTATGTAACCTTATCAAACAAATATTTCTACTCTTCGTGTCAACACAACAAATATATAGGTAACTTGACTCTCTCTCTCTTTTCTTATGACCGAGATATCCGTCTAAAGCTAATCCTTTAGGACAACTGTAGCCTTCAAAACTTGGGGAGCGCCCACCTCTGTACCCCTCTCCAGTTAAATACCAGAGTTAGTTCGCTTGGCGCAGCGCTCAAACCTGTGACCTAAGACAGAGTCCCTCAACCTTAGCCAATTCAGCTAATCCCTGGACACAGTAATCAGGTAAGTTGACTTTTCAGTATGTAGCTAAACACACAATCTCTAAAGGAACTCAAGTTCATAACCCAGTATGGACTTTCATCCTTCTGATATCATTTTTATTTTTGCTGCTGCTGCAACCTCAAGGGTTGTGTATTTGAAATCTTACAGCATTCTTGAGAGAAACGAACATGTTCGGTGGGTCAGTTAACTACTTAAGATGCTAGGGATATATATTATAGACATGCAGTCAAACGGAGTGAAAAACTATACAGATGTCACAGCATCATTTGCGTTAATTAATCATGTATTTCCACTCTATATGTCATTTAAGGACAAAAGTAGCAAATTGAACCCCAAAGCACAGAAACAAGAGGAAACTAAAATGAAATACTGTAACAGCAGCTAATTGATTTTCCATATCTATGGAAAACTAATAAAAACATCAAGGTAAACTACATAACTGTTGTTCAGACCACACACATGAGAAGCCACTTTGGTGTCCTTTCCTATTTCTTGTTACCTTATAGGCCTATAACGATTAAAACTCAACCAATAAAGTCTAGAAGGAATCAACATTAGCTATTTAACTTACAGTTTGGGTCTATCCTCAATGAACACAATATAGATCGGCCTAAATAAGATAATATTTAACCCTATACCTATACTTTTAGTCAGTCAAGGAGTTAGAAGGACCTTAATTACAAGATAACTCATCTGAACTAAAACAATCAGTACCAATTAAGCATTAGTTTGAGAGTAGAATATGTCAATTAATAAAATGCCGAAACCCACAGAGGACACTGCTTGAGCATGGTTATACCGATTAACTTAAATGCTTATCCATCCAGCTATACCTCAGTTATAAGAATTTTTGCCCGCAAGGCATCAGCACTGCGAGGATCAAGATAAAAATCTGATGCTGTATCTCCCGTGAAGGCTACTTCTGGACACAACACACTATCTGTAATCTAACAAATGAACATTTTCATTAGACAAGAAATAATTTCAGTCACCACTCTATCACACAAGTTATGTAACAACTTATGAACCTGAACACCCGATTTCTTCAGTTTCTCAATTTTTTTCCCCTCTAGATGAATGTATTGCTTCTTCAGTTTCTTTCTAACTGAGTATATCACATAGCCCTGGAAACCCCAAGAATGAAATAATAAGTCAATAACTTGAAATGAAAGGTTTCAAAGTACCCAAATTCGGTAAAGTAGAACTGATGCAAACAAACCTGGCTAGGAATAACATGGTGAGTTCTAACTGGCCTTACCACCAGGTCATTCCGCATCTCATATGTTTCCCCTGAGTTCAAAATTGCAAATACATTTTACATATGGAGATAAGAAAACTAAATGGAGAAGCAAAGCATGTAAAGAAAACAGAATATTTACCTACATCTAAAGCAATCAGATCCAAGTTCAGTTCCACCTGACTCATAGATCTATGAACATCAAGCAACTTCTCTACATCCTCTTTTATGGAAGGAGGCACAAAAACAGTCGGGGGCTTCAAGCCATACAAGCCACGAGTAGCAATATACATAGGAAGTCCACCCTGAATCAGAAGATAAAGCAAAAGTCAACACTGGCTACAAAGTTCAAATCAAGCCATAAGAAGATTTGTGTTTTTTGCACCAAGAATTGTGCATAGGCCCATGGATTATTACGTAACTAAAACAAATTTCTTCTTTCTGAGAACATTGAGAGAACATTGATTACTCAAAGCTTAGAATAAAAAGAAGAAAAACATACAATGTGGTCAAGATGCGCGTGAGTGATAAACAAGAAGTTTTGATGAACAGCCCTTGAAGGACATCTCCCAATATCAAAAGCAGCCTTTAGTTGTGGCACAATAACACAGGTCTCATGCCCACCAATCGAGTGTCCTTCAATTGAATAACCTTCAACATTTAACCCTTTGCGGATTACCTCAGCCCTGGCTTTTCTATACTCTTCTTCCTCTATAGCTCTCCCAATGGCAGACAAGAAGCCGGTAGAGGAGCTTTTGACAGCACATGGAGCAGGAAGACTGATGTGTGTTTGCGTTGAGATACCGTGGCATGGTTTTTGAACATTATATTGAGTTTGGTTTGAGGTGGAAGGGTAATATGTGGAGAATGAAGGTACTTTTGGTATTGTAGTGGCTAGTGAGATTTGCATTTTTGAATTGAAGAACACATACAGATGTACTCTGAGCAGGAGAGAAGGGGTCAAAATGGTTTTTGTGCTTCAATATTTGGATTACAACCCTACATTTAAACTTCATTCAGTTAAATTACAGTTTCTAAATCCAAAAACACCTAAATCTAACAACAAAAAACACAAAACATGACTACGAGTCTACGACACATGATATTAAGATATACATATTCAAGTTCAACTATGACCAAATCCCATACTAGTTGGGGCACGCTATATGAATTCGTTGTGTTAATTCTGCTCTATTCATGTTCATTACAACACAAGATACTCTGTCCTTTTATGCAAATTAATACTAATTCTCTAAAACTATGATTTTGATAAAATATCAAAAATACAAAGAAGTTGCACAGCAAGTTATGTTAGCACAAATTTCTATTTATTAACGCAGAAATTTGCTAATGTGCTATTTGTACTTGACTCAACCCCTTCAAATTCACATGTGGTAATTACTCCTACAAGAAACTATCACTTTTCCTGCATCACTTTAATCCAATTTACTAGCATTATACCTTCAATTGTTTCTTCTTATAACAAATATAACTCCTTTCCCAAACTACTCGTCACTTTTCGTATCTCGAGTGTCAATTTGACTAATCTACAGAGCTAAATTGGATAAGATTAACTCAACATTCAAAAACTAAACTTTAGCTATTTCAATAATATACGAAAAGTACTATAAGTTGCAATACTATACGAACATTCTTTAAATTGTAAAAAGTTGTGATTTTTATCATCTGTTTCATACATAAACCAAAACCTATTTCAAAAATATTAGTAGGAAACTTTCACACAGAAATTACAAACCATTAAAGCAAATGCAAATGATATAATAATTTTGGGGCTTATACCTGAAATGAAGAATTAAAAGAACCAAAAAATCAGTCTTTATACGAAGAGAAACTCAGTTAAAACCAGAGCGCCGGCGGCCGTCAAGTTTTTTCCGGTTTAATTTACTATCGGTGCCGGAAAGAGCATGTAATTTTCCGGTGATATTTTGTAAAAGTGGTAAATAGATAGAGAGAGAGGAGGAGGGATAAGGTTTTTAAAATGGGTGTTTTTTTTTAATATATAAAGCGCTAAGTTTACTAATAATATAAATATTTATCTCCTTATTATTTAATTTTAATTAAAAATATTGACCCAAACTCTCTTTAATATTCTCATAAAATAAATAACTTTAATATTACTTCAAGACTCACAATTAAAAAAAAGGAAGAATGAAAATTATATATATTTTTATCAAAAAATTGGAAACAGTGAAAGGAAAAAACGAATAAGGTAAGTATTAATATTCGTCAATTAACTGAGCTATTAAAATTCGCATTGCGGTGAATTATACAAGTTTTCTTCATTTCCAAAGCTACCCTTTACAAAAACTCATGCCAACACACTAAAGTAAAGCTAGAATTCAACTACTCCCTTTTAGGGTCTCAAAAAAACTGAAATCAGTTTCAATTTCAAGGTGGATAAAGTTCAAATCTTTTAACTAAGTATTCTTGTTTTCAACTTTTTCCTGAAAAAATCTTTGAATTTGTGTGTTTGGGTGCTGTTTTGTTCACTTCATTTATTTGCAGGAGCTGAATTTTGAGCTTAATTTTACAAGATGGGAAAAAAAGATCAAGATTAGAGGTACTGAATCTTTATGTATGGACTGTTAGATTTAGGCATATTTCCTATCTGGGGTTTAGTTTTGTTTGCTTTACAACATCTTTTTAGAGCAAATATCCAGTAAAAATTGTTTCTTTATTCAAGGTGAAGAAATTTCAAATTTTTATTCAATTATTTGTCTTACTGAGTTAACTAGCATTCTTGTTTTCAATTTTTTCCTGTAAAAATCTTGATGGGTTCTTTGATTCTTTCTGTTTGGGCATTCAAATAATTTTTTGGGTGCTGTTTTATTCAGGATTTAAATTTTGAGCTGAATTTTACAAGATGACAAGTAATGGGAAACAAGATCAAGATCAGAGGTACTGAGTCATATGTGCTTTGTAGACATTTCTATATGAGTAAATGTTCATCTGTGTACTTATGAAGTGTTAGATTTTGGCATATATTCTATCTGGGGTTTGGTTTTGATTGCTTTACAACAGCTCTTTACAGCAAAAAAAAAAAAAACAGTAGAGATTGTGTTTTTACTCTGTGAGTGCAACAAAAGTAAGCGGTAGAAATAAAAATGTTTTCTTTCATTAAGATGGAGATGGGGATTGGGATATGAGATGTGGTTGTTATATTTCTTGTTTTTTTCTGGTTCAGTTCTAGGGCAGTGCAAAGGAAGGGGAAAAATCTTGGGTAGTAGTGATAGACTTAGTACAATGATTCACTTAAGAGCTAAATCGTTTTTGTTTGCTTACGAAGTACTGAGCTTAAATGAAGAAGTGCGGATTCATACGTTTTTGGGACTGAAGCATAGTTGTTATTGTTGTATGAAGTAATAAATGGAATTCAATCTCTGTTGTTTTATAAAGAATATCACTTGCGGAAAGTATAAGGTTCTGTATGAGATGAAGTACTGAAATGCTTACTCTCCATTGATAAAGCTGAAAGATGAGAGAGGGAATCCCCAATTGGGAGGGAGAGGGAGTGGTGAGAAGGGGAATTCAATGTCTCTAGGTATATAATCTCATTGAGTACTTGAAAAGATCCGAACTCTAGTGGTGTTCTCATATGCTGTCGAATAGTTTATTCTCTTCTATCTGTTGAGTTAGTTGTTATTTAATAATGGATCCTAATATGTTATATTTTTCCATGATCAGGAAAATTGTTGGCATGGAAGATTCTAGCATGACAATTGAATTTCTCCGAGCACGATTATTGGCTGAAAGGTCTGTCTCACAAACAGCAAGGCAGAGAGCTGATGAACTAGCTGAGAGGGTTAGTCTTTAGTTTAACAGTGCCTAAACACCAAAATGTTGAATCTTTCTTCCTTCCTCTGCACATCACAAGCGTAGTTTATTTTACCGACATCTAATTGATCATTCCCCGTTCCAAGAGTTTCCACCATTGCAGTGGGAAAGATGAATGTTTGTAATTAATGTATTTTAGGTCTTGGAACTGGAAGATCAGCTAAAGATTGTGTCACTACAAAGAAAGAAGGCTGAGAAGGCCACAGCAGCTGTTCTATCCATCTTAGAGAACGAAGGAATATCTGATGCTTCGGAGGAATTTGATTCAGGCTCTGATCAGGAAGCAATATTCTCTAATTCTAAAGGTGCTGACTCCACTGACAACAGAAATGAGCGTAAGCCAAATCCATCAAATGTGAAAGAAAGAGAAAATGATGCAGACATCTCAAGCTCCGAGATTATATCTTCTCCATCAACTGGCAGAAGTTTGTCGTGGAAAAGTGGTAAACATTCTTTGCCATCTTTTGAGAGGAACAGATATACTGATTCTGCCTGGAGGAGGTCTGGTAGTTTCGCGTCAACTGGGTCTTCTTCGCCAAAACGGGCTGGAAAATCATGCCGACGGATAAGGCGCAATACCACCAAGTAAGTTCTTTAATAAGCTCACTGATTGGAGTATAACATATCATGATGCTTATATCTTTTAATTTGGAAGTCTTGATTGAGTGACAGGGTCACATTTAGCTCGACTTTATTCCGCAGGAACTTCAGGAAGGCTTTTTTCAGAAATGTCAATATCTGAATCCCCTAGGCCCTAACCCTTGATATCTTGGCCTATTATTATTATTTCTGCTCATACCTACTCCATTGCATTGTACTGTCTGCTTCCCGAGGGAAGAATATATTCTTTTTGGGATATTGCTTCGGAGGTAGGGGGTGAGAGGGGAAGTTTCAGTTACGATGATGCTTGGTCAATTCCTGATACATATTTTCACTAGCTACATGCCTATCTCCTTGTGCATTTAGATCACTAAAGTCACTTTAAGCATCTTTCTCTTTATCATCTTCCATTTTTAACCTCATTTCTTTTATGGACCAGAATGGCCACTGATGAATGCCCCCCCGAGCATCTTCCTTCTTTTGCTAATAATGGGCATCAATCCTTAATGGACAGTGCTGGCAATAATGATGTGAAAGATCAACGTCACTTACCTACTTCAGAAATGTCAGAAAATCAAAGGAAAGCAGATGAGAGTGATGAAGGCATGGAAAGAGCTTTGCAGCATAAGGCACAGCTTATAGGGCAATATGAAGCTGAGGAAAAAGCCCAAAGAGAATGGGAAGAAAAGTATAGAGAGAATAACAACTATGCACAGGTATATATGAATTTTTTATCAAGCACATGCATATTATTCATCTGTTGGCTACTTGATCTGTGCAAAGACACTGATGTTGAAGATCGTCGTTAGACTAATATACTCAAGAACATAACCGGCAAATAATGACTCTTGATTAATTTATTCATGTGATAGTTACTTTTTAGTATCATCTTATTTCTCCATAACTGGATTATATTCTGGTCCTATTCTGGTTTGTAGAGTAAGTTTGTCAAGATTTTATATACTGGTTTCGGTGTGTTATTCTAAAATAATTATGGCGATGCTACTGAAATGTTACTGTCATCTGTCCATGTTGGGTGTAGACGTGTAGTCATGGACAGAGATATGCAAATTACTTGTTTATTCATGTGAGCTTCTGAAGCTCTGATAAAGGACTTGGATTGTGATTGGTTGGCCAGCTTGAAAATGGTCAAACCATGATGAACCTCTATATGGAAAACAAAAAATCCTTATAGCTCATCTTGACTAATCTGAGATTGATGTGTAGTTGGTCGGTTGATCATATATTTGTTAACTTGTACTGTTAATTTTGCTTCTATTTGTGGTCTTGATGCATTTCGCTGCTTTTGCTTTAGTCCAGTACACACCTTCATAATTCATTTCAGCTGACTTTCATAAACTACTCAGGATTCATGTGACCCCGGAAATTACTCGGATGTGACTGAAGAAAGAGATGACATGAAGGCATTTGAGCAACCATATTCTGCTGAAATGATTAATTTGCAAAATCATGCAAACAAATTCCAGGAAGCTGATATTCACTCCACAAATGGAGTTACAGACAATGTTCCATCCACTCCGCATATCGGTACAAGCTGCAGGAAGGATCAGAACTGCAGCAGAATTATTAATTCTGAGTCCCCGGCATCAGAATTTGCACTTTCAAAGTCTAATGGGAGTTGTCCAGAAAATGATGCCCCGACACCTGCTTATAGTCGCCATCAGATACCGTCTGCTAATGGTTCCCCTATACACCCCTTGGAGAATAGTATCTCGTCTTCTGGAGGTAGCAGCTTGCAAGCAGGACATGCCTTGGTTTCTGGGGATGCTTCAGATAACATAGGTTCTATCCTGGGAGTACTTGAACAAGCTAAATTTTCGATTAGCCAACAGATCAACGTCTCGCCAATAGCAGAAGGCGATCCGTCCATAGAACATTCCATTCCTACTGCTAGAATTGAGGACAGATTAGACATTCCTCCTGGATTCCCCGGCCTTTTTAGACTACCAACAGATTTTCAACTTGAAGCAACTACAACAGCCAGCTACCAAGGTTTTCCGTCAAGGTTCAGTTCAGCGAATCATTTTCATGAAACTGGCTATGATCAATTCTCAACTACCCCTTACATGGAATCTCCATCAAACGCTATTACAGGTCTACCATATACCACTGGATTTGACTACGTTAATCTTCCCTCGAGTTTTGGTCATCCATTTTCTAGTAAATCAACCTACCCCACATATCCTTTTTGTCCGAATACAACAACTACTGTGTCTCAATCCCAAGCAAGTTGGAGTCCGCTATATGAATCATCACTAACCACATTAAGCCCTGTTGTAGTGCCAAACTTGTCCTCAGGTGAAGAAGTATTCTTAAGATCCCATCCGAGGAATGAGACAGGTAAACCCCCATCATTTCCTGTCTCACATTATGATGCTCATCTGAGACCAAACATGTATAGATAGCTAATATTGCTCAAAGCACTACATTTCATTAAGAGATAGGCTCTAGTTTCTTCATCCAATATGGTTTCTTGGACCAGTGTGAGTGGTGTAGCTATGTATCTAAGATATTTGAGTCTCTTGTTGTATTAGATGTGTATTCTGGAATCAATAAACTTAGTCAGCAAATTACCTTTAAATTGAACTCATTGGATTTCAACCTACTATTTGTTGCAATTTTAATGATCTTTTACACAAAAATTTATCTTTAGTGTCGAAAGCATTGGGTTTAGATGAACCTGAAACCAAAAGGGTTCTTCTCATTAAATATGTACATATGCTGAACAATTCCCTTCAAGGAGATGAAATAGAAAGAATGTTTCATCCTAAAACACCATGTATAGAATAAATGTTTTTTTTTTTCTCCAAAAAGATAAAAACTAAAACACCTCCAAGAATAAGAGGTTTATCGCCACATCATTGCTTGTTTAATTCGTAAATTCTCCCTTACTCCTTAGCATGAACTTTCCATGTTGGTCACTACTACTCGAGGTTGGATCGTCATTTTAGAATTTGCAGTCGGATACATTTCCATTACGTTACCAAACTAAATACATCATTTGCTTCATGAAATGACAAGTCAAAATATCAAAGTAAGTATCTTTGATAAGATTTGCTTAATATATAGTATATAATATCCCTGCAAGTCTGTTTACTCTTGACCAAGAAAACTAAACCACTACATAAAACAATTGTCATATGAAACATCCCAATTGAATTCTTAAAAATCCCAACTTCTCAAAACCTTTACTAGTCTTTAATCCAAAATCCCCTTTTTCCTTCATTTTCGTCACGAAAACATAGCCGCCATTATAAGAACCAAGAAAAGTAGCTAAAAGTACTCACTTCACGCCCTTGAATTGGGAAATCCAATAGAAAGATTCAATTCTGACTTCATAGAGCCAGTGTTGTTGTTGCATGCGCGTAGGGGGGTCTTAGATTGAATATGGTTCTAGAGTTCTTCAAAGACCTCTACTTGAGAATTGGAGATTTATACAATAATATAATGTTTCATAACAAAGATCAAGAAGATGAAACTCATCAAATTATTGATTTTGAAAGGAATTCTAGTGATGAATCATTGAAATACAAGAATAGAGGAATTGATGAATCTCAATTAAAGCTTGAGAGGTTTAAGGTGAAAACTCCACAGATTCTTTTTTGGTGTATGTATCTTGTTATTTAGATAAATATATGCTTCCTGTGTAATTATGTATTCCTCGTTGCAATTTGTTTGTCGTACTTCTTCTTTTTTCGGTCAGTTTAAAAAAGAACCTATCTTCCTTTTTTGACAACTCCTTAATTCTAACTTGTCACCTGACATGCTTAAGACCACAAGATTAAAAGACATTTTGATAAGTTCTACATATCAAGACCACAAGATTCAAAAGTCCTTTTTACTTTCCTAACCTCTATCAAATCAAAATCAGACAAACAAATTGAAAGAGAGAGTACTAATTACATATATGTGATTACAAAATCCAGCTTTCAAAACATTTGGGGGTCGTTTGGTAGAGTGTATAAGAATAATGCAAAATATGGTGTATTAGTAATGCTTGCATTAGTTATGCCTGCATTATTTCTTATACACTGTTTGGTTTGATGTATTAGAAATAACAAATCTTGCATAATTTCTATTAATAAATATATGTTTACAAAAATACCTTTCACACTTTATTTCTTTGTACACTTCCTTTGCAACAAGGTTCTTTGCTAAAACATCAAAAAAATACCCTTCCTCTTCCGTGTCAACTCCATTTCTTTGCAGAAGAGTAGCTAGTTAAAAGTTCATGTTGTTTTTGCATAATGATATGACAAATTGCATTTCAACTATGCATACAAAAATATGACAATGAATAAAATATGATAGACACCAAGACAAAAAATCTCTCAAAAGTTGAGATGAAATAAACTATTGTCCGTAAAGAATGGTCTTTTCAAACTATGTAAATGCTGATTAATAAAATTAACAATTCAATGAAACAATGTACTGTAGCTTTATTCTTAGCTCACGTATGTTAAAGGAAAATTAGTTTGCTGCACAATCTATTGTTCTGGTTGTTCAAAAAAATTATATTCAGTTTACCTTATATCCATAGACAAAGTACAAAGAAGATAAAAGGTTTCTAAAACAAGTACTATGGAAAATGTTTGTTTAAAAGACTTTGAGGATAGTTTTGTAATTATATAATCTAATGCAAGTGTTAAAATGCTATGTATTACTAATACCTAAAATTTCTTGGTATTAGTAATACACAACTTAATACACAATATAGTGTATAACTAATGCTTGCATTAGTTATACATGACATAAAAAAGTGTACCAAACAAGGTACATGCATTATTTTTCCTAATACACTCTACCAAACGACCCCTTGATGCATAAATGTCTGAGTTATCGTCCCCGAGGGTGCGGCCAAGTAGTCAAGGAAGTGAGTTGAGAATTATAAAGTCTGTGGTCCAAATCTCAACGGAGACAAAAACAGTAGGTGATTTCTTCTCATCTGTTCAATCGTTTAGACGATATTATGTGTAACACATATGTATAGCTCAATATCAAAACACTACCATTGTATGGATGATATTGGGAGAACACTCTCCACATTCTAACATTATGCATCAGTTGCCAAAATCAACTATAATTAGATTGAAAAAAAAGAAGAAGAACATAGTAAACATAGGATTCTGCTATGCTATATTCAGCAAACATTTTTTTCTTACTGCAACTACAAGTATGCTATTCACTCTCTTCATCGCTATCCGCCAAGGAAACATGATTCATATTCTTTTCTAGAGGAGGAAGTCCATCGTCGGAATCATTAGAAGAATTTTCACCTTCACTATGAGATCCAGAGTCTTCTGCTTTTAGAGTTTGTGGAATAGGTGAGGTTTGTGCAGAGAGCCACTCATTCTGAGTTGAAATGATTTCAGCACTCGTTTGACATTGTGAGTATGCCTTCAGAAGTTCCTTATTGAGGGACAAGAACGCGTGACCCCATTTGAACTTGCTGAGCAATAGATTTCCAGTTTCCTCCTCGCCACATATAATTAAACCAGCTGCTAAGGCCTCAACACAAGATAGCTGACACGGACGACCATAGTTTACTGGATTTGCTGCTACTAACCATGGTAAAAGACGAGGTGCAGGACAGCGCAGTTTGGTGAAAGGTACATCATCTAAACGTGCCCATGAACAATCGACTACAGACATTCCCTTTCGATCAATTAAACTACTATCTTCTCTTGAGATGCACTGTGTTCCAGTAGGACTTAAACAAATGCCACCGAATCCACTACCAACACGCAGCTCTCTCAACAAACCAAATCTTGCAAGCTTCCGTCCAGTGCACCTTTTAGCATCGCACTGACCAAAATCCCACATAGCCAACTGAATTTTTGGACCGGTTGGTTCGTCTTCTTCTACAAATTCCCCGGGTAAAGACTCTTCAACCTTGAAAGAGTCATCAGGTTGACGGGTGCGGCTGGATTGTCCTCGATGAGAGTGGTGATAGGTTTTAGATCGCCTTTGTTTGTTACCACCCATTTATAAGAACTAGCGAACAATTTGATCGTACTTCTTGAACTACTACTAAGATGGTGTTCGTCACTCAAACTTCAAAAAACTGATCATCTGCATATATTGTCAATGGTTCACTGAGGTCAATAGCTTATAGAATAAAAGGCTCATCTATCAAAGTAATGCAAGAAAAATGAACTACAAGTTGCAACAATAACGATACAGCAACAAGTCGAAATGCCTTAGTTTCAGACATCAGCCAAATAAGTGAAGTTTTCTTTGAGAAAAAAAATAACTTTTAAGAATCCCAATCACCAAGTGACATAAAAAGTAGATGGAACAATATTGGTGATTGATAGAAAAAATGCAACATAAACAAAAGTACAGGTACAACAACCCACAAATTTGCATTTACATGTTGAAAGCAGCCTACTAAAGATCAGTTATAGTAGATAGCATTCAAAAAATTCTATAAAAAAGAGGGAAGGACAAGTTTTTTTTTTCTTTACACCAAAAAATGCATTTGAAATTTTAGTTTTCTCATTCGAAATACTCATAAGGTAGTACTTCAATAACAGTTCTAAGTCCTATGCGACACTCATGCTCTTCCTGTTCATATTCACAATATTAAAAGAAAAATGGAAAAAGAAGTCATCCGATCAAGTGTTAAACAGGTAGAACAAAATTTCATAGCTGCAAAGTTCAAAAATGATATTATCTCACTTGAGAATATTGTCTGTCAGTAGAGCAACTGAATTTGAACCTGACATTTGCCGATATGATCATAGAGACCACCATTGAGTCTGACAAACTTGCTTTAGTTCCACGAGATTTCAAATGGTGGTTAAGACATTGATAAAAGTTTGTTACCATAGTCCTATAATGTTGTCATTTTCAGGGTGTTATGCCTAACTTTCCAACCGATAGGTTGGAAAAACATTCAAAATGGAAATTTAGCATCGAAAACCCATTGGAACATAACTCAACCTTAGGTAATAACTCCTAGATAATTGACTTCAATAAACTCTAACAAATGAATCACTAATCCATAGCTCATGACCAGGAATATATATGTTTAGCTAGTATAAGATAACGCTCAAATAAACCACAAGTAATGATCTGTAATCCTAGCATTCCTGTAATTCGATTATAAAACATGTTTGGATTCTGAGATTATTTGATTATAAAGTTAACTTCACTCCTCTTTTCTACTGTTGGTCTTTATACTATATATGACATCTTCTGGACATGTCAAAATCTGGTTTTTGAACTTGTAATACATTTTTTCAAAAACTATCATTGTTATCCAAGATTCAGGGCCAAGGTGGAAGTGGCCTCCGTGGCGGACAACTAGGCTGAGATGGTTCAGGCATGTCAAGAGGAGATGGTCAGACGCATTAGATTGTTTGAGATAGTAAGATGCATTACAAGGAGCCAGGAACTATACAGATCATAAATTAGATTGTTTGAAATTTTACATGAGAAGCATTATCAGGTCGATCTAAAAAGTTTTCTAGCTTCTCTTTGACTGTTCCTTACTCTAAACTATTGCAAAATTAGAACTTGGAGCAAAATTGAGCCAAACTAAAGTTCGAGCAAGAACAAATCTGTTTTACTCCAGAACCATGGGCTAATCCAACAGAGTTTCGAATTAAATTGCATATATAAGGATAAAAATACTTTCTTTTTTATGTATAGAGAATGTGTCCCCTTGTATTCATCGTGTGTTTAGAAATCCTAACTCTGACAAGAGCAGATAGAGAGTATGACTAATGGGTCGACACAGAGCACCTATATTGCTCAGATTCTTCAAAAATGTCATCAAGTGTGTGTCGGACCCTTCAAAAGTAAGTGCATTTTTGAAGGATTCAACACGGATGCCACAACATTTTTGGAGACTCCGAGCAACTTAGCAGAGCACAAATATATGTGATTGATATTCTTTAAAAAAAAACAAATTTGAACCATAATTTTAATTTTTTTTATTACTGTGGTGTCCGTACACCTAGGCGAATTCCACAGGATACCTGACACCTGCCCTTCTAACCGGCAACAGAAGTCTGAAGAGGATAAAGTATACGCATACCTTACCCCTACCTCAAAAGCCGAAAAGATGTGACCCTCGACTCAATTAACAAAAAAGTACCTCAAAATTTGATTTGAACATACAATAAGAACACAAGCAATCCAAAACAAGAAGCAAAAAAATAGATTAAAGAGAACACAAACACAAACACATAACAACATACATGAATCAGATCAAGAACATAACAGCAATAATCAAGAAAAATTGAAAAATCTCAGAAGAACTTACGAAAAGCACAGCTGATGAAGAACAAATGTTTTTTTGGTTCTTCAGCGACCCAACAAGGGTTTTAGAAGGGGCTAAAGTGCACATAATAGCCTATTTAGGACCATCATTTAACTTATAGCCATATTATATAAAATTTTATTAAGTTTAACTGTTTCAGAATAAACTTTAGATATACAATTTGACATATTTAATAAGTTATAAATTCTATATTTAATTTTTTTATTGCATAAATATAAGTTATCAATCATATTACACCATAATCAAATGTCAAATCACCAAATTGAAATAATGTTTTTTTCTTGAATTTTTAATCATTACCATAATATTGTAGCATATATTGATCATTCTTCTCCATTCTATTTTTATTCCCAACATATAACCTTTTACCTGTCCTTTTGATATAATATTTTAATAATTAACACCAATACATGAAAAAAAATTGCTCTTTTTGAATATATCAAATTTGGATAATATGATTTGTTGTATTGTAATAAATTATATTGTCTTATTATAGTCAATTGAGAAAATTTTATTTGAAAACACATATCATGCATCTATTAATTTGATATAAATATCGAGTTCAGATAATTTTAAATCAATGATACGTGATGTTTTTTATATATGGTGATTATGTGAGCAACTTTGATCATTTCTTCTCTAATTGAGTTCCTTTCTTTTTCCTTATCAAATATTTTGTGATGATGAATAGTGAAGTAAGAAAACTTGCTCACTTTCTTAAAACTTGGAGAATGAGGCTTTTTGGCGAAGTCAAGCTAATTTCGGGCCATCAAATTCTGCAATTAGTGATTCCATAATATATTTTCTTATTAATAAACTAAACCTTAGATTTTTTTTATTTTATTTTACAATAATGATCGTTCACCTAATCTTGTTGACATTTTGACAATGGAAAGTTCAAATCTTTTATAGATTCTCTAATTTTATACATTAGATTTAATGTAATATAATAAGAGACTCACTTAGATGTGGCTTTAATGTCTTAGATAGAAACTTAATTAATTGATAATTTTTTTGAAACTGACTTAACTAATTGATAATTTATGAAAAAGACAAGTATGTATGCACGAAGTAGAATCTTTAAAATAAAATTAGGTGGATGATTAGGCAATATAAATAATTAATTTAATTATTTCATATAAACATCGAATGTCAACAAATAATTGTCTGGAAAAGACAAGTCTATAATTGGAATAAAACAACAATAAGTTGCTAAAAATTGTGGTTTTAAGGGCTTAATGAAGATACAATTGGCACTATTTCAACCAAACATATCATAGTGGAATACTTTCAATCATGAAGATACATTCTATAATATAATGTAATATATTGCTAAGTAACTTTTATAGCAATTATTTGATTAGTATATAACATGAAAAACATGAATGTGGATTTTCACTATTATCATCAATGTATGTAAATTAAACTTTTAGTTAATTTTGTTTGGTTCGTGGATAAAAAAAATTACAATTTTGAAATAAATTGTGTCTTGTTATTATTTTTTTATTTCAGAATTAGCACTTTTGAGATTATTCATATAATAATATCATAGTTATGATGTTATTTTTTTCACACACTCTATATAAGATAATAATTTCAAAATTACTAATCTCAAAGTAGGAGTGATCTCAGTGGAAGGACAAGATATGAAAAGCGAAACTAAAATTGTTTGAGCATGTGAAGAAGAAATGCACAAATGCTTCATTCGTGTGAAAGTGTTCGAGTCTGACTATGGATGATTTCAGGAGAGGTAGAGGTATGCGAAGAAGTATTGTGGAGAGGTGATTTGACAAGAGATAACACAGGTTTGGCTTATTGAGAGTATGACCTTAAATAGAAAGTTATGGATAACATAGATTAAGGAACGAGATTAGTAAGTAGTAGAATGGTGTCTCATTTATCATTCCATACTAGTAGTTGTAGTATTTCTCTTGTAGTTTCTTATGTGTTGATTTCTGTTACTATCTATTGTTTCTTCTACTTCGATTATTGCACTTTCCTGAACTATCGCACTCGTCAACCATCTATAATAAGCAATCACTTTAGAATAAAAATCTGCTTACACTCGATTCTCTCAATATCTCATTTATGAGACCTGGTATGTTATGTTTATTGTTTTACTAATCTCAAGATAAAATAACAAAATGATACATTTGCTGATTTGTACTTCTCCAAATTGTCTTCTAAAGTAATAAGTGTTAACTTCCTTCACATTAGACATATTCATGCAGGCACATAAGGAGATAGAGACATGGAGACAGAGTCCATATCTTGTAAAGATGGTACCTTTGACAAGAAAATTTGCATATTCTGTAGAATAAACAATTTGGGTGCCTTTTAAAGTAAGTTATTCAGTGTGGGGAAGGTCAATTTTTTAGAAAATTGAAAAGTTATTACAAAGGGTATTTTTTTTTCTTCCAAGTGACAAAAGGGGGTGTGGGGATTTTGATTTCTCTTGTGATTTTACAAGTTGGGTATTGTAAAATCTGTTTGAATGGTAGTAACAGTACAAGATTTGGAATTTTCTTGGAAATTTGATTATTGGGTTGTTGATTGGAAGGTAAAGTTGCAATCTTGGAAAAAAATTGGGAAAAAAAAGATGACATCTTCAGCTGTAAATTTGGTGATGACAGTGATTGGGTTTACAGTGAGCATTATATTCATAGTATTTGTGTGTACAAGGTTAATTTGTGCAAGAATTCAGTACTTGACAAGGAGGAGGTCTTCTGCATATACTTCTAGATCTGATCTTAGCATTGTAAGTTCTTGAATTCAATATTCTGGAAATTTTAGTGATTTGTGATATATGTATTTGTTTCGTGTTGAAAATACTAGTTTAGTTGAGCCTATATTGCATAGGGTTGGAGCAGCAAGGCTCAGAAAGGGAAAAAAAATTGACCTTGTATATATAAGATAATTTTCCAGTGAAGAGAGTTCGGATGAACCCCTTACGTCCCCTAGCTCCCCCCCTAGGCTCACACCGAGTTTTGTAGCTACGAGATGTTCTTTCCTTAGTTTTCCATGTTGCTCTATGTTTGCTACTTTATGTTGGGACAAACTAAAATTTGACCTGGGGTAGCTACTATCTAATCATGATTATAGTTTTGTTTGGCACAGTAGTCTAGCTGGTACATAATCTTGTAGGTCTGTGATGCTTAGTTTATTAGGTTTGTGGACTTTTAGGATGCTTTTTATGGCTTGTCATATTCTTTGATTTGAAAATTTTCAAACTTCAAGTTGTGCTTGTAGGTCCTATTCCCTTCACTTCATATCATTTACCCCATATGTAACTATATTAACCTTGTACTAGTTTAATTGCTTACTATATAGTCTATGCACCCAAGGTTGTGGCATAGTAGTCGATGAAGTGGGTTGAGTACCATGAGGTCTCAGTTCAAATTCTAGCAGAGACAAAAAACACTAGGTTATTTCTATCTGTCCTAGTCTTAGTGAACAGAGTTACTTGGTACCTGTTGTTGATGGAAGGTGATAGGTATCCCATGGAATTAGTCGAGGTGTGCAAAAGTTGGCTCGGACACCGTGGTTATCAAAAAAATAATTGAGTTCCCGTACTGTTTGTGTTCTGCTTTAGTAGTAGGTCTCTGTCTTTATATTGGTGGTTGGTCTGTGTAGCCGATAACTCAAGAATATTGTTTTTCAACTCTGGAGCAGAATGCTTTTTTTTTTCTTGTGAATCACTTGTCCCGCTTCCCTTAAACAATAGTTCTTGTTTACCTCGTACAGTTGGAACGTGGTTTACATGGTCTGGAGCCTCTTGCTGTTGCCAACTTCCCTACGAAGAAGTACAGTGATGCATTTTTTTCATTTGCAGAAGATACTCAGTGAGTTGAATCTTTTCTCCCAACTCATATATTGAACTATCTTACATAAGCGTACTTGTTTCTAGTTGGTTGTTTTTGACTTCTTCATGAAATGTACTAATTCCGGAAAGCAAATTTATTTTTGATGAAAAAGGATCAAAAAATTGATCCTTATAGTAGGACTATGAATATGTTTTTGGATTATGTCAACATTGATAACTTGTGAAGTCCATGTGAGTCAAATCTTAATATGACGGTTAGAGAATATTGGAAACTATTGATAACTATGTCAACATTGATAACTGTTACATTTCTCAAAAAAAAAAATATTGGAAATTTTAATTCAATAACATTGCAGAGGACTGATGAGTGGATCAGGAACATAGTGAACATCTGCTACCTGACTTTATTACGTGATAATCGTCTTTGTTTGAGATCTTGAAAATTCTTTTTCTTCTTTTTTCATCTGAATCATGGTATAAAGCATTAGAAACGAAGAAAAAATTATCTGCTCAGTGCAACATGGTTTTGTGTGTTTAGACGAGAGTGTTGACATCCATGTGTAGATTGTCTTAGTTTAGTGTTGGTTTGAACAGATAGTTACAGGCAAGCTTCAAGTGCCTCAATAAGATTTGTTGGAGAGGCAACCAAACTGCACTGAATTTTAATTACAGTGTAGTGCAGTTGGTTTTTATAGTAAGAAGAAAGTCGAATTAGATATTACCTGCAACTCCTAGCCGCTTTTGGGGTGGGGTGGGGATGGGGTGGGTGGGGAGCATATGGACTGATAATATGGAGATGATTCCAACATCTTTTCTAATATGGCAATTGGTGATAGTTGTAGTTTTACCCCTAGTTTGAACCTCTCATCTGTTGTTTTTGCAAGTTCATACTTTGTTGAACCACTAGGAGTAGTGGCCATGGAATTATGGTACTTCCCCAGGCTCTTAAGTTTTCACAGTGAACTTCTTTTGGTGAAATCTTGTCAAGATTCAGTTCTGATTTCTGAATAAAATGGATTGTGTGAATTGTTTGGAATGACACCGAGGGAAAATCAGGTGGAGCGAAGGTCATGAAAAAAGAGACTCTTTTGATTAGGCGACTTATCCTAAGATTCAAAATTTCAGTTATAGTTACTTAAATCTCTTCCTTTTGCTTCAGCCTGTGCCGTATTCCTCCATTTATATTAGAAACAGTTGTAAGCCTACAAGCGGATGAGCCGAATCAGGAGAAAATTAGGATCAATTAGATGCTACCTGCTAACTTGAAAAGTAAATATAGATAAAGTAGGAATGCAAAAAACTGCTATACACTTTAGATGGACAGGTTTGAAGGTGATGCCGATATATTCATCAGGAAGAACCAGTGGGAGGCCGCTCAGCTTAGAAATGTTCAAGCCAATTTTCATTTGCATTTCCCTTGTTAGATATGCCATTGCAGATGCATCTTCCACTTTTGATTGAAGGATCAGAACATTCTTTCATCATTTATCATAGACCCTTTAGCTTTGGATGGTGCCCTTTTAGCTCATGAAGATCTACATTTTCAGCAAAGGAAGCTGTTCATTCATTTACCTTTTGTCGAGCCATCTGAATTTCTTGCATTTCCTCTATGTTCTTATTTGATGCATCCAGCTCTCCTGCTCTTTTCAGAAAGGGAGAAATACTGAAGATAATGAGAAAATCAGACTGTCTAGATCGATGAGATTCACAGTAACGAGTTTCAATTATTCAAAGAAACTTGAAAAGGATGAAATAATCGACTATTTACAAAATTGGGAAAGACGTGGGAATGAGCTGACTCTTGCAGGTCATATGTGTAACTGGAGTTTCTTCAGATAAGTCAAAGAAGAATCAATTTTGGTAGAAAATAATGTTGGACTAAAAAAATCTTGTATTAGATAGCAAGTGTGAGATCGAGGCTATTATATAGCATCGATCCTCCAATGTCCTATCAATGAAAACTACTATTGGTTGCATACTGCACTTTATACTGTAAACCTCATTACGGTAGGAAAACATCAACTTGTGACTTTCCGACTAGTATGCACTAAGCATGTTCTTGTGTTTTCAACGATATGTCAAAGAAAGGGACTGGAGAATGGAGATTACTAGAGGCAGTATGTGTTACTTTCTAGTTTATTTTGGCCATAGAATTCTCTAATTGTGGTCATGCAAATATGTTCTAGTGGACTTTGGCCATCATCCATATCGTTAAGGATGCTGAAAGTTTTTGTGGTCACTCAAAGATTCGGTGTTGTATAGGTCAATTTAGAATATATAGTGAGCCAGACGAGGAGATCAGTAGTTTGATGGAGATTAGGTACTGCTACTGGTGTACATAAAACTTGAAACATGTTGTTCCTTGAGGTGTAAATCATCATAAAACCTTGTAGCATCTTTAGTTACCCTTTTGGTCTCTTTATGAGAGAAAAGTACTATATATATACTAAGTAAAAGGATCTCTTTAAAACTCGAGCCATGGAAAACGTAATCTCTTTGTAGCATCTTTGGTTACTCGTTTGAAATTGAAGTGTAGTTAATTACTAATTGATAGTACATTATTCAACAGTTGAACAGATGTCGAAGTAACATGTATTTTCTTGATCCAACTGTCTGATAGGATTCAAACGGATACCGTGAATGAGTTTGTTTTGAAATGGACATATGTTGCTTATATTGTTTTGTTCGTCCTGTTTTAAGTGTCTCCTCTAGTGTACTTGTGGAATTTTTCAATCAATCACCTTCTGACTTCCTTGTGTACTTCATTGACATAGATGCACGATTTGCCTTGCTGAATATCGGGAGGAAGATACATTACGTATTTTGCCATTATGTGGACATTACTTCCACGCCACATGTATCGACATATGGTTTCAGCAGCACTCTACATGCCCTGTTTGTCGGATTTCCTTGCGCGAGACTGCTGACAAAAAGTGCTTCTTGCAGCCCTTGTTTAGTTCAGCTGTCCGATCTCAATACACGATGGACACCCTGAATGTTAATTCGAACCAATGCTCGTCATCTGGGCAGAGGCTTTCTTCAAGATCACACGACAACCAGAGAACGAACCCCACTACAGCAAGTGCATCAAATGCATAGGCCACAAGAGTATAAATGGCGAAATTGACAGACGAAAGGTATTTACAATGTTGTGATAGCATTCATCTTAGTATCCAGATTTTGCAAGGTGATATCTATGTGCAATAGACTCAATACGGTCCGGTACTTCTCCGAACCCTGCAAATAGCGGGTTTAGTGCACTAGACAACCTAGACGGACTTTTTCCCATTCAAGGCAAACATTTTTTTTTCTCTCTTTTTGTAAATATATAAGTTCAGTTTAGGTGGTAGGAGTCTTGTATATAGGGGCGGAGCTAGAGGGACGAAAGTCCTGAACCCCCTCGTTGGATAATCACACTGTATATATAAGGTCAAAATCTTTGTTTGCGTTTATATAGTAGATAGATGATAAACTTTATTGGTGAAAATCCTGTCTCCGTCATTGTCTGTATAACAACCATTATTTCACTTGATATAGATATGTATATGCCTTGCCTTTTATTCATATTGATATGTTTGCTTGGATGAAGACTAGACATTGCAGTAAATAGCCACAAAAATTGATACTAGTACGTATGGACTATTTAATTTATGGCAACAATAATAGCATATGATTATTCCCATTTATGACCGACGATCGTTTTCAAGAGGAAAGTGAAAACACTTTTTCGGCTAGTTTTTAAATTTGTCCTTTAATATAATAATTTTTTTCACAAGACATTAATTTATATTTTCATATCATAATATCCCATCAGTTATGTCTCACGCCTTTAAAAAAATTGTGTCAAATTCAATTACTAACGATAAAAATTAAAAATCAGTTCTATGTCCTACTAAGTACAAATTCAATTACTAACGATAAAAATTAAAAATCAGTTCATTTAAAGGATAAACCGCACAATTAATAGTATTTTTTTTTCTCTTTTGTTAGAAGGGACCTCTTGCATTTAAACTTTTTGGGCATGGCATTATCAAACTTTATTGTTGTCTTAATTATTACTAACAACTAACAAGAAACCAAATAGAGGGAAAAAAGGAATATAAAAAAAAAGACTTTTTGCTTTAATTTAATGCCTCTCAATTTATTATTAGTACTATAATAACAATAATAGAAATAATAATAATAATAATAATAATAATAATAATATTCATAAAATTAGACAATAATAAGATCTAAAAAGGTCATAAATAAAATACAAAATTCAAACCCCACCACCCCATTCTCACCCCCCCCCCCACCCCCAAACAAAAAAATTCAACAAAAATACTACATATATTAAATTAATTATTACATTCTTGGTTTAATTTTCGCTCTTAGAGTATTTTTCATCACCACAGTAAATTCCAATTTTTCAGTAAAATCCACTCGGGTATTTTCCGGGTCGGACCATTCGAATTCTTGAATTAATCGGGCCAACATTAAACTCACATGGACCGTTGCCATATTCAAACCGGGGCAAATCCTCCGACCCATACCAAATGGTATCATTTTCACACCCGATATACCTGTCATATCCGCGTCCTCCTTACCCAAAAAAAACCTATCCGGGTCAAACTTCTCGGGTTCGGACCATAAATTCGGGTCATCCGAAATCCCGGGTAAGAAAATCTCCACATTTACATCAGTGGGTATATCATACCCGCCCAATTTAGCTGGCTCCGTTACTGCATGGGTCAATGACATGTACGTAGGTGGATGCTTACGTAATAATTCTTTTATTACCGCGTTTAAATATGGCATTTTTTCTATGTCTTTTTCATCGACTTTATTTTCTCCAACAGTATTTTTTATTTCTTCGTATAATCGCGATTGTATACTTGGATTTTCAATAATTCTCCCTATGGCCCACTCTATTGCTGTTGCCGTTGTGTCTGTCCCTCCGTTAAGAAACTCTGAACATAATGTGACTAGTTCTGGCTTCGTCGGCGCTGAATTTCTACCTGTTTTAATTATTATTTTTAATAGAATAACAAAATTAAAGATAATTAGAACACAAATTTTGATATGTGAAAATGACTTTTCTTAAAAATATAAGTTTTGAATTCTAACCATTATGAATTACTGAATTTTCAATTTATGATTTATATATATGTATCAAAATTAAATATAAATTAGTTCAAGTCAAAAAAATTTATCGAACACATGCATGACACCTTATCACTTCTCATAAGAAGGCTTGAATTTATAGTTGAAAGAAAGTTATTCTAAATAAACAAAACTTTTAATATATAGTACAATCTCAACTCATTTCACCAAATTTAAGAAAGTATTTTTTCCCCCACATATAATACTTACGATCCTATCACATTTTTACAAAATATAAAATTATTTTATTAAAGAAAAATTAAAAAATTTAAATAAGTAATTTTCTAAGATAAACTAATTAAAAAGAAAAGAAAAAACTACAATAACAATAACATAATCAATTTAATCACATAAGTTTGGGATCCGAGGAAGATGATATGTATGCAGTCTTAATTACTCATAAGTACTACCTTATGAAGGTAGTGAGGCTAGCTGTTTTCAAGAGACACTCGATTCGCGTAACAAAAATCAAACATGAAAAACGAATACGATAAGTAGCATTAACAAATAATATGATAACTGAAACGATAACGTACCTTCAATTTTGAGATCAAAAAGTGTGTCAAGGTATGAAAATGAAGCTGCAGTTTCATCAATTTCTGGACTTTCTAGAATCTTCTTACGTTTTTCAATAAATGGCACAATTGTTTCAATTTGTTGTTTTCTAACATCCATGGCCCGTTTTCTTTGTTTAGAGAAAAACGGGCTTAAAATTGGTAAATAATCATCCAGTCTGGGATCAAGCGCAATCAAAACACTTTTCATCATTTGATCGATCATTTCAATCGTTTTTTCGTCCATCTCAACCCCAAAACACATCGCGAGTAGGATGCAGAAGACGGCAAATCGGGCATTTTTCAACACCCAAACTACGCCGTCATTTGCATCAGCCTCGGCCCGAATTTTCTCTATCATCTTATCCATAGCGCTTTTTCGTACGGCCCGAAACTCTTTTAGCTTTATTGAGCTAAGCCCGTTTTGTACCATATTTTTCCGTAATGACCTCCAAACTGGCCCGTATACGGCCGCATTGACCGTAAACTTGTCACAACTAAACACGGTCCTGGTCGGGTTTTCGCGAGGTCTACTCGCGAAAACCTGACCTTTTTGGACCAATGCTTCGTGGACTAAGTCCGCGTTGCTTATAATGATCATGGTCCTAGTACCCATTCTTAGGGTAAAAATAGGACCGTACTTCTGACGAAGTTCGCGCATGATCTGGAAAAACGGTTTTCCAGATCGTGCGACTTGTAAAAGGTTACCGACTACCGGCCATCCCGGTGGACCGGGAGGTAACCTTAGTTTTTTTGAATTGTTTTTTTTGGTTAACAAGTAAATTAAGCTAGAAATAACAAATGCTAAAATAGTGAAAATGAGATGATAATAAGGGGAAAGCGAAGAAGTTGAGAAAAAATCCATTTGAAAAATTAGAAGAAAATAGTGCTATTTTTTCTCAATATTCTTTAGTGTGTGTTTGACATAAAAATGAGAAAATTTTGAGTATAAAAAGAGGTAGATAGCTTGAAATTATAGGTGGGGAAATGGGGAAATAATTAATAAGGAACTTTTTCAAAAAGAAGAGAAAACTGTGGGTGTTAATTAATGCAAGTCAAGATTATTACATGTCATTAATAATCGCCTAAGATGAATTGAATTTCTCCATTTTTACTTAGAAGTATCGAGTCTAAGTTGTGAAAATAAAAAGGACCTTTAATTTGTATATATAAGGAGCGCGTGATTCTTTTCAGTGTTTTAAAATGCGCGGGTGTGAGGCGAGGCGTTTTATACAGTACGGGGTGAGGCGTAAATCTCATGGATATACGGGGCATAGTCTCATGTATATTCAATTTTATAGTTTTAATACTAATAAAATAAGTGAAAGTAAACCTTTAATGATTTACAAATAATTTTTTATAAATAATCTATAATATATAGAAATTATATTATGATTTTAATTTGAGATAAGTATTAATAATCAATAATGAAGTAAAAAAAGTATTATAATTACTATTTGAGAAATATCATTACATCAATAATAAAAAATATGACTTAAAACAAAAAAAGTTTAAAAAAATAAATTAAAAATGCTCGGTCTACGTTTTTACTCCCAGAACTTACGTTTTTATGCTCGAGACTTACGCCTCAAATTTTAGAACTTACGTCTTATAAATTTACGTATTTAATTTACACCAAAGGACGTTTTTGATATGCCCCACCCTAAAAATCGCCGAAAAACTCGCCCCAAAACATTTTTGAAAACACTGATTCTTCCTTTAATGAATAGGACGCCGCATGAATCAGGTTCAATATATCAAAACTTAAAGCAGATTGATGAGACATTGAATGAGAAAATCGAAAATAGAAAAGGATACATATTTTTTTTAATGATAATATACATTAATAATATTTAAAAAAATATTATAAAATTAATTATTTATACGACTTATTTCAATGTTACAAATGGATGAAAAAGATGGGATGGAAAAAACGGTGGAGTTGGGAGTTAAGTTATATCTTTACAACTACCTCCTAATACTCACTAAATTTGGACAGAAAATATTAATTAAGACATGACAAAACAATGTAAAAAGTATGAAGTGTTGACTAACAAACATTTATGTTACATTCTTGGCTTTTTGTGCACAAAATTTTAATTCTCCGTTCATTTTTATCGGTTCATATTTGACTTAACATATGTGATATGTTGATTTCACTTTATTTTACTTGTCATAACTTTTCTTTGATAGTCAAATGATATTGAGCTTTGATTAATATGTTAAGATTAAAAAAATAACAAGTTAAATGATATGGAGTAACTTTTTATCATAAATAGGAAGGTGAAAGTTACCAAATTAAAATTGTGGCGAGATGAATATAATTTCTTATTATCTTAAATTAAAAAGAGGATATTTGTGATTGATTTTCATTAGTTAAAAATATTTTTGACTCTTTTTTATTACGAAATTTTAAAAGTACATTTTTTTCAGTATTATGAAAGTGATATGTTTTTACATGAGTAACTCATTTTGTTGCTGTCATATTTGTCCGTCCTTTGCCTAACAAAAGTCCAAATCATGATTTTTGCATTTAATAATAACCAATTTTATTGTTGTAACTTGTAAATTGCAACTCAGTCTATATCTTGCTATTTTTATTGGGGAAACTATCATTAAAAACCAAATTAACTTTTAGTAGACTATTAATTGGTGTTCACTCTATTACTCTATTATTTTCATTATTGAACATAAATTAATAATACAATTATTTGTTGTACTTTTTTCATTTATCAATAGTTAATAAGTAGGACTATAATAGTGACAGAGTCAGAATTTTTTCTGTTTTGAGTATATCCACGAAAAAGAGATTTCATTCCTAGCTAAAACTTCAAGTGGATTTGAAAAATCGAGAAAAATAACTTGATCTTACATATAATATAATTTTCTATTAAAGAAATTCGAATGAACCCCTCACAACTTGTCCCTCTAACTTTGCCCCTACAATCGAGATACTAGTCTTACAACACATGAGCAAGATCCATCGACGAGTAGTCAAACAATCCTCTTAAAGACTTTGAGATCTCAACTGAAAATTTCGAAAGTTATTTGTTTTAGAGTAAAATTAAATCTAAATACGATTGCTTTACTTAGTTTAAGTATTTTGATGAGGAAATATATATTTATTAGAGTAATGAATAAAGAAAAAAAAGGAAATCTATACTATATAATTAAAACAAGAAATGGGAGTTTGAGAGCAATAAATATAAGGAGGTCACAATTGTTGACTGTTAACCAAAAAAAATAATACATAAAAGGTGGGGGTGGGGGGAAATTAATATAGCATGTGAAGTTAGTTGTATCTTCAAACTCCAGAAAGGCACAACTCTACTCACATCACATGTGGTGGACTGTCTGAAACCGAAATATTTATTTATATCGAGTGTTTAGATATAATCGTGTAGGTACTTTTTACTTTACGTAATATGTGAAGATAGCATCATCGAATGCGTATAATATAGACTAGAGATGAATAAGATTTTTTTACTTTTTATAATTAGAAATTTTAAATTCAAGATATGAGAATAGAGATACGCGAGGTAGGCTCAAACTATTCTAAAACGGTTATGAGGAACTAAAATTTCCATTTTAGTAAATCCTTTTATATAGTCAAGTGAACTTTTATACATATCTTCAATTTTTTAAGGGAATTTCAACTTGTACTATGTTACATAATTGACAAAAACAATTATTTTGGTTTATTCCCTTTTGATGATGTAGAAATCTCAAAAGTTTGAAACTATTGAAAAAGTCAACTTTACCAGAACTATCATTCAATAATATACTACTCCAACAATAATAGCAAATAGAGTTTAATTTTATAAATAAGATATAGAGATCAGTAAGATGTTCACAATCTTATTTCTATCTTTACAGGATAGAAAGATTATTTCTGATGAACTCTTGACAAACTTTTTTCTTTATCTGAGTTTAGAATCGATATTGTAAACGAGCTCTTACAGACGTAGTTAAATAATAATATACTAGTCCATAACAATAACAAATATAGTATAGAGATTAGTAAGATATTCACAGTCTTATTCCTATTTTTACAAGACAGAGGAATTATTTTCAATTAGCCTCCAACAATTCCCTTGCTTTATTAAATTTGATATCGATAATGTAAACGAACTTTCACGTTAAATGATAATGTATACAATAAGTAAAAAACAAAAAGAAGGATAAAATGTGTGTCATAATTTTGTGTCAGTGTCAGCATCTTCAAGTTCGGTGAACATAAGATGGCAAAGTGGTGGATTTAATATGGCTCACACACCAAAAATTAAAACAAAATTCAACTCTATCCATTTTGTCCTACCTTTAATTAAATATTATTTTTCCCAATCTTGGATTATGGCTATTTTTTTTTAATTATATATTATTATTTTTTAATGAAAAATAGGTTATTATAATCATAAAAGTTTATATTATAGAAAGGTTAACTGTATTTGATTAATCATGTTATTTCTATTTTTTTCCCGACATGCACATACATTACACGTATATATTGAGTTATGTATTTCATGATTTTGTAAAGTGATATTAATATTACTAAAACAAAATTTTGAATGAATAATCATGTATACATGATGTAATAAAGTATAAGTTTTTGTGAATGATTAGTATAGTATAGTAAATTGCCCGTCGAGGTCAAAATGATTAAATATTGTCTGATCCTATAAAAAGAAACTCTCAGAGTTAATTAAATACATATAATTTATTTTTACTTATTTTTAAATTTTGTTGAACTTGAGGTCATTTTAATAATCTGATTTTAATTTGCAAAACTTTGTATCAACAAGACCGCATAGCGCAGTGGATTAGCGCGTTTGACTTCGGATCAAAAGGTCGTGGGTTCGACTCCCACTGTGGTCGCTGCTTCTCTTTTTCGGATTCAACCGAACTCAATACTAGAGTCCATTCGATGCCTTTTTTTATATTTATACTAAATTCAACTTGAACTATGTGTATATAATCATACATTCTGATCACGCTCGTTCTGAACCTGCCAACTTTAATTATTTAGCTCCTCCATTCATGTCTCTATTTCTTCATAACCTTTTTAGACGGATTTTGTGAATTCAATTGAAATCACTAGAGTCAACTCGAAGCCTTGAGTTATTCGTATATACACACATTAAAAAAAAACTAAAGTGTGTGTGTGAGTGTATATATATTATATTACACATATCACACTCATTCTGAACATATTGACTTTTAATCATTGAATTTACCTTCTGCTCTTACATTCTCATGGTGTCCTCCCTAATTCATGTACCATTCATCGTCACGTAAAGGAAATGTTTTCTCATACTTCATTGATTCAAATTGTTGGTGCACAAAATGTAAACTCGTACGTTTACGATGTCTTCTATAAGCCCAATTATGCCCAATAGGCCCAATAATACTCCGTGCACAAATTACCATTTCATATAGAACAACCAAAACATTTTTTCCAGTATAGTACTACAAAAATACAAATATTTTAACCATTACATTAAATAAATAACTACAATAGTGAAAGGCAGCATACTTATATCTTAGCTGCTTATTCACATTATAAATGAATTTCAAATAAAGATTACTCGAACGCTACTTGTTTGTAACTGAGCCGTAATTGTTGTAGTACTTTCAAGAATTTGGAACAAACACTCCAATGTAGCCAAATCCAGCTACAAGAAAGGCAATGCCTTGCAAGAATAAGTATATGTAGAATCTATTCTTTCCGAACGAGTAGTCGTACCATCCACAAAGCATAAGGTACAACCCTACGAAAATCTCCACGAAATGTACCTTGTTGTACCACTCTCCAATCCGAAAACGAGACTTCTTGGATGCTTTCGTGCTCGTTTTTGCCTTGATTCCATCTCCCAATTTCTCCGTCACGACCCATTCATTGACCCTCCCTACCTCAAATAGTCCAATGAACGTTGCCCTCGTTCGATGAAGGGACATTACATTCTCAAACAAGATCCAAAAAATCAATAAATAGAATGATCTACACATCAAAACGAATAAAAAAAGAATCAAAATTGGAAATAATTAAGACATCAAGCCCAAGTGACAAATTAAATCTGTGAGGTCTATTGGACCATACAACAGACAATACGTGTCATGGGCTCGGATCACGAGACCAATTGTTTATTTTATTTACCTTGGAGTCCCTACAGCATTGAGGAGGGTAATTGTTGAGGGAATATACACAGCACCCCATATAGGAACTTGAACTTCAGGGATCAAAACAGTTGTAGGCATAATAACACAATAAAATATAAATGTAACAATATGTGCAATGATTTTTCTCACAAAGAAGAAGCTGTAGATCAAATAAAACTTCTTCCATATTGAGACTTTCTGCAAATATCAAAGTTAAAAAAATATATATTATCATACTATCAGGTCACGTAAAAGATATATAACACTACATGAAAAAATAGTGTACACTATAACAAAAACAATTTTTAGCGTCAATAGATATACATATTAATAAAGAGTGCTAAAATCTTTACCAGTATTAATTAATTGTTATTTGATCCAATGTCGCTATAGGCTTTAGGGACATCTACAAAGAATGTTAATTGCCGCTAAAAATACATATTATACCGCTAGTGTATATAAGTTAAATAGTGCTAAAGTCTTTACAAAGAATGTTATATAAGGACATTTACAGGCTTTAGGGACTTTATCGTTGCTTCAAGGTTTCATTTCACTAACAATATAATATAGTGTAGTATTTAAGTGTAAAATTATTATACTACTAGTGTATTATGTATATAAGTTAAATCCGTACTAAACAAAAAGGGGTATATGGCTTATAACTCACCTTATTTGAAGCAATTTCCCCAACCATTTTCTTGAAAAGATTAGCAGGTCCACAAGACCATCTATGCTGTTGATAACGATAGGCATTGAAAGTACTTGGCAATTCATTTTTCACCTAATTGAATTTTTTTTTCAAAAAGAAAAAACAATCGCATAAATAGAGCGATATGGATAGTAATTATTCATAAAATTGACCCTTAACTTGCTTAAATTGAGACATAGTTATTATTAGGTGAAACATAACAAATTAGCCGGTGATATATAATATGTGTAATAATCTATAACGAGTTTAATATACGTATATGATTAGAAAAACTAAACAGTAACATCATATATTTTATTTTATTTTACTTAGATAATGTAAGATTATGGGACCCTTTTCATCCTGTTCTTTAACATTAAATTTAACTTCCAATCATTTATTTTTTTCAGAGTGTTTGTTGAAGTTACTTCTAAAGAAAATGATTTCTGACATAGTTCCACTGGCTATTTCTGCAAATTTTAACTTTTTTTATACACATGGTTTACTTCATACACGACTCCAAAATCTAGAGTCAGTACATCTAGAAACGAATGTGATTCCACTAATTTATGACTTTTACGCACTGCTTGGGCCGAGCTACACTACCAAGACATCTCTATTCAATTAAAGACGTCCATGCCATAAAATGAGACTAGGGATCCCATATTCCCCTATTTTTGCATATGTATGCATATGATTCGAGCAAAAAGCAATATGTTTAGTTGAACTTACAGAACTCGTACTGAACGTACCTTTAGGTCACCAACGTAGACAAATTTCCAGCCTTTGAGACCGGCTCGAATGGCGAGATCCATGTCTTCCACTGTTGTTCTATCTTTCCATCCTCCAGCTTCATTAAGAGCTGAAATTCTCCACACTCCAGCAGTTCCTTTCAAATTGAACGAACTCGTGATGATTTATAACATACTGAATTTTATTCACTATAACAGTAAAGTCAATAATTGACTATTTTGACTGTCACGTTAAAGTAACTGAACTTTTGTGTTGTACATATATTGCCTTACCATTGAAGCCAAAAAATGCATGATTTGATGATCCAACTTCTTGCTCCACTTTGAAATGGTAATCAAGTGACATTTCTTGCATTCTTGTTAACAAGCATTCATCAGAATTCACTACAATTAATAACAATTTACAACAATTATTTTTTTGGTCAACATCTACCATAATTTTCATATGAAACTCAAGTTACAAAATGGTCACACAATTCAACACTATCGTTAGAGTTCAAATCTCAACGTCACACACAAAAGCACGTTATGAGACGATGTGTTAAGAAAAATGTAACAACAGAGTCATCTGGAAAGGATAGAGTGTACGTAAGCCTTACCCCTACCTCAGAAGTAGAGAGGTTGTTTCTCATAGTCGTTCGGCTCAAGGAAAAAACAAATCAAAGCAATAACAACAAAGCATGTTGAACAATAACTACAAACAAAATAATACGATAATTAAAGTACAAGAAACAACAGATCGAAAATAGCCAAGAAACTACAAGAGTAATACTACGACTAAAGGGATTAGCTAGACAAACAACAATCTACTACTTGCTAACCTACTACCCTAATACGAGTCAAGGAAAAAGGCATTTACCAAATTTCCAACGAGCTTGAACGAGTCCGATTTCGGGGTTGTGTACAAGAAAAGGGACAGTTCTCAACAAGAAATGAAATTCAGGTTGAAAATCAGCATCAAATATGGCTACAAAATCACACATTTTCACATAATTATGCTTCATTCCTTCCTTCAATGCCCCAGCTTTGTACCCTTTTCTATTGTCTCTTATTTCATATTTGATGTTCACTCCTTTACTTGCCCATCTCTTGCACTCTTGTTCCACCATTCCCTATTAAAAAAAAACAATTTAAGCTATTACACTCTATCTCGTCATCAAAAAGATAATTACGTGTACAACAGGTAAAAATAAGTATTTTTTATACAATCGGTGTGTATAAGTTAATCGTTAGGTTATATATATTGATACAATCAATGTAGCTTAAAATGTGATAGTAGGTCATTTACGAAGTATATATATATATAGAGAGAGAGAGCGCTCAAACTCTTTAAAAATATTGTTGTTTAGGTGTTGAATCCTCCATCCTAGCATTGTTGGAGGATCAGAAACGAGTACGATAATATATTCCGAGCAACATAACATTTACCATGTTTATGAATTATGATGCTACTAATTAACTTATGTTCATCATACAAATTTTAGGATACTTCCTCTTTAGAATTAAAAAACATTTCAAATAATATTAGAAAAAAAATATTTTTTCTTCCTACAAATTATGGAAAATTAAGGTATTAATTGGACCTTAGTGATAGGATCAGTTGAATCATCAAGAACTTGAATTAAAATTCTATCAGCTGGCCATGAAAGATTACAAGCAGCTCCAATAGACAATTGATATACCTGCAAATGAACAATTTACAAGAAGATTTTAACTTCGATAGCGTAAATGAATTTTTACACTATCAGATCATATAAAACATGAAGTAACGTCTATATGTAACACGTTCATGATAATTGATACTAGTGAGTCGATAAGTAAGGCAAATCGTACGAAAAGTTCTATAAGTTCCAATTCTTCTTATGTCAATATGATGAAAAAATATATATTTTAAAATATAGGTCAACAATAACAACATCTATATTACGCCTCAGTCTCAAATAAGTTGAGGAAAGGAAGAGAGTTGTGATAGGCTGACAACCAATGTAAAACTTGTCAATTCACGTCGAATCTTCATAATACATAAATTTTAAAATGTTGGTCGAAGAAGTTCATATAATTTGAATCTCGATCAAATTGAAAATTTGTATTACCTCTCTTTCATTATACATTGGTATTTGAATTAATACCATAGGATAAGAAGAATTTGCTAGCTCCAAATCATCTTTTATTGGCTCCCATTTGTACTTCTTTTCTGGTTTTTGCCTTAAAATCTTGATAAATACTATGACAATTCCCATATAAACTTTCTCAACAAATAACATCAAAGACATTGCCAAACATAAAATAACCATAATTTTAAGAAATGGCACAAGTAATGGTGCTCTAACTTGTTGCCAAAACAATCCAATTTGGCTAGTAATTCCATGATCAAAATAAATATTCAAGTCCATTTTCTTGGCTATATCTTAAATATATTTTTCTTTAAATATAATTTAAGACAGCCAAGAAAATTGTATAATGTGAAAAAAGAGAAAAAAGTTTGAGGTGTGAGTAGATAGAGAAAGAGCTAAGAGATGGTGCTATATATAGAGATAGTATATATGTTTGTGCAAGGTTTTAAGTTTACGTATAGATCGTTATAATATAGAGTAAAGCTTAAGATTATTTTTTGAGTTCATGATAAAAAATAAAAAACATATACATTTAAAGTATCTCGGCTTTTCGAGTTTCATATCTGAAGTATTAGGTATGCAAGAATTTCTAACCTGAACCACCATGAAATGTTTATCGTAACATGCCTCAAATATCAATTGTTCTTTTTTCATATCTAAAATATCACAATCGTTCAAGAAAGAAAAGAGAACAACTGATAGTTGAGGTGTGTTTAGATATACATTTGGTGATAGTCCATATAAGAAACTAGCACATCTGATAGTTCAAGTATGAAGCTCAAAAAATTGAGATACCTAAAGATATGTTTTTTATTCTTTACTCTTAATTTAATTTATAATAAGGCTGATTTGAACATTTAATTTTGTTTATTTAAAGTGATTTATTTTTCTTTTGGTAATTTTGTTTCATTTTAGAAAAAAAATAAACAAAGAAGTATGGTAAAACATAAAGGACAAATAAAGTTTCTCAAACTTCAATTTCATCCAACTTTATTTATGGAAACAAGCTAAATTTGAATCTTTTTCTTCAAAAATTCCGGTTCTTTTTTTTTTCTTTTATATATAATAATAAAATCAATTTTATAATTGGAGTTCTATCTAAATGCTAATTGCTCCATTAGATTATTATTTTTGGAAAGGAGACCATCACTATTTATTTAACATGAAAATGAGAAGAAAAGGCCAAAAATTTGACAAAATAGATAAAATTTTGATCATAAGAAAAGCTTTGTCTATGTCTAACTTTATTACTTCCTCAGTTCAATAATAGTTATTTATGACTCTATTTACTTAGCACAGAAATTAAGAAGCAGTAAACGATATGAGTAATTTTACCAAATTATTCTTATTAAATATAAGTCATCTAAACATTGAAAAATGAATCGTACTTAATAGCAAGGTTAAAATAGACACAAATAATAAATTATTCATTATTTTATAAACCGGACAAGTATTGTTTAGACGTCTCAAAATAGTATATTTAAAAAGCATATGAAAATTACGGTAGAAAGAGAACTCAATAATTTGATTCTCGAAATTCAAATAACACCACATAAATTGAATTGGATTGAGTAACAAAGTTTAGTAACCATACCACATATATTGAATGTTGCTTTGTTAAAAGAAGAAGAATGATATTATATCTATATGCAATTGTTGCTTTAATTAGGTTTGTGTGGGGACTATATAGGCCTTTGATTTTTGCTTTTGTGCTACTCCAAAGACTATATATCTTTGTCAGTCTCTTTGAAACTAAATGGGACAATGGGGTATAACAGAGCCACATGCAAAATTATAATATCATCCACCAAACCCAAACTAACTATTTGAAATTTTTTTAAAAAAATTACATACACATGGCTTAATTAATTTAGTATAATAATTTAATGTAGTGTAAAAATCTTGGTTTTGTAAGAAGTATAGTGCTTATAGGGTGTGTTTGTTTTGAAAACAATCAATTGTATAATTTGTGTTTGTATAAAACAAGAAAGAGAGAAAGACAAAAGAAAACTGGGAAGGAGAAGATCGTATTTGTATAATCATAAGTGTATAGGACGAAAATATATGCATTTGTATTTGTATATACAATTTTCTCTCGCATTATACAAACACAAACACAATGTATACATTTGTGTTTGTATAAAGTGAGAGTGGCGAGCGAGATCTGAGAGAGGGGAACGAAAATATATGTATATATATAATTTTCTCTCGCTTTATACAAACACAAACGCATTTTATACATTTGTGTTTGTATCAAAGCGAGAGAGGCAAGGGAGACTGCCCAGCAAGAACGAGAGTGGCGAGAGAGATTCACCAGGGAGAGAGGCAATATAGCAACAGTTTGCTACGGGGTACAATTAAATCAAACTATGATTATGACATTTAATTTGAATTAATAGTTTGCTATTATATACAATTTCCCTAAAATATAAAGTACAGTAAGATTTGTATTTATGTAATTTTTTTAAATTTTATGGGAAAATACCATTCTTGAGACTCACTACATAAATAATAGTACCTTTTTTATAGGAGAAACTATATAATTAGACATACTCATCTATCTTATACACTATTATTACCTATACTTTCAAAATATTACGTATATTATTACTAATCAAAAGTTTTGTACCATATATTGAAGAAGATAAACTTAGATACATGTATTTTTCCAAGCAGATACATCAAAATAGGGAGAGAGTTGAGCGAGTTGGAGAGGGAGGTGAGCCAGATTTGTTATGTATTTTAGATACACGAGAATTACACTAGATACATGTATTTGTATGTATCTAATGTAATTCGTATCTAGGATAAAGATACATAGAAGAGTGGCGAGCAAGATGTATGTATCTAGTGTGATTCACATGTATCTAGGATATCAAATACATAGGAAACTAGCGAGCGAGATGGGAGAGAGGTGAGGGAGGCGAACAAGATTTGTTCAGTATCCCATATATATGCGAATGCACTTGAATACAATGTATTTATTACAAATTATACCTAATTTTGACCTCATTTTTCTCGAGATATATGTATTTGGACACACCAAAATTTAATAGAATTCATAGTATTATAAACTAGAGTATATATAAGTAATTAGCTCCTAAACTAATAAATTTCCTTTTTTAATATTACAAATATCAAATACGAGTGTTAACTGCCAACATGGAATAGTTAATCAATTCAAGAAAATATATAATGAAATATCTAGTTTATTATGTGTAAAAATTTACATGTTCACCTGTTTTGCAATAATTTTATACATTTGGCGTCTGAAATTTTATTATTTTTTATATGAAATTCAGTCACATATAAATTAAACCATCTATCTTATGGGAATAAAAATATCTTTAGTTTGAATCTATCATATGACTTGAACTCAAACTTATTTAAAATAATAAAATAGATAACTTAGCCTATTTCAAAACTATTTTTATTTGACACGTTTTACTTTTCATAAATTAAATTCAAATTATGTTTTTCATTATATTAATATAATAATATGAGAAAATAGTTTGTTAGAAAATATTGGGGTCTTAATTAACAAATTAAACTTATTTGGTGTCTTATTCCAATTTCCAAAGTATAGTCGGAGAAGGATTACAGTGACGGCGAATTTGTTTATAAATATATCAGCGGCGAGTTTGTTTGTTTATTTTCCGATGGATGGAGAAAAAACAGTTTATTTTCGTGTGGATGAAGAAAAAGCAGTTTCTTTTCCGGTAGAGGAAGTAAAAGAAGTTTGTTCTCCGATGGACGAAAAAATATTTTTTCCTTTTCCGATAAACGGAGGAGGAGAGGAAATTGCTGTATCTCCACGGAGCCGAGATGATATGACAGTATTTGAGATACGGGGATTTACTAGTTGCGTATATAGATTATTAGGTGTAGAACCTTTTGATTTCTTTGCCTACAAACCTGTGCTGAGAATTGGACGCAGGAAGCCAATTTTCGCACCAACCTTAATGATACAGAACCTTTTCTTTCAATTTCTTCATCATCGGAATTGAATTTCTTCATCATGATGTAGTGGAAGCTTGGTTCTTACTTTAATGTTTTTAGTAACGGTGGTCTTAATGTGTACTGGAGTTAATTACATATATGGAGGTAGTGGTGCGCATGAAGCTTACCCGTTGCATGGTAAGTTCACTTTATTAACAATGACCTACGATGCTCGGATCTGGAATCTGAAAATTTATGTCAATCATTACTCAAGATGTTCTTCAGTGCGTGAAATTGTTCTAGTGTGGAATAAACGACAACCTCCAGAATTGAGTGAATTTGATTCTGCAGTGCCAGTAAGGATTAGAGTAAAGAAACTAGCACACACACCTGATGTATGAAACTCGAAAAATGAAAGAGAACATGCAATGTCCAATCTATCTCACCTCAAGCAATTTGGTTAAATAAAAAGCCCTTTTTGGGGACTGATCAGAGCCAGGGAAATTCAAAGGAGATTAGTCTAAACTAACAATTTTCTCCTCTTATTGTACTAAATGGTTACACCAGTGATCGATCGCATAAGCTAAATCAGACACCATAAAAGCAGCAGCAGCATGCATTTCCTACCTCCTCAAGCTAGATGTGCACATACAATCCAGACATGAATTTAGTTGTTTAAACACACATTGACTAACTGTACAGAACAGAGAGATCGATGCCAAATTAATCAATCAAATGGCTTCAAAGCCAACAAGACAAACAATCAAACCAGTACTCAATCAAAGAGAGGAGCAAATCAAAGCTAAAAACTAGCTAGCTAGAAACTCAAAAAATGAAAGAGAACATGCAGTGTCCAATCTATCTAACCTTAAGCAATTTGGTAAAATAAAAAGCCCTTTTTGGGCCTGATCAAAGCAAGGGGAATTCAAAGGAGATTAGTCTAAACTAACAATTTTCTCCTCTTACTGTGTTTTGGAATGTCAAGATCACCTGGACGTATTACTAAATGGTTACACCATTGATCGATCGCATAAGCTAAACCAGACACTAGAAAAACAGCAGTAGCATGCATTTCCTACCTCCTCAGGATAGAGGTGCACATACAATCCACACATGAATTCAGTTGTTTAAACACACATCGACTAACTGTAAAGAACAGAGAAGTCGATGCCAAATTAATCAATCAAATGGCTTCAAAGCCAACAAGACAGACAGTCAAACCAGTACTCGATCAAAGAGAGGAGCAAATCAAAGCTAAAAACTAGCTAGCGAGAAACTCGAAAAATGAAAGAGAACATGCAGTGTCCAATCTCTCTCACCTCAAGCAATTTGGTAAAATAAAATGTCATTTTTGGGCCTGATCAGAGCAAAGGGAATTCAAAGGAGATTAGTCTAAACTAACAATTTTCTCTTCTTATTGTGTTTTGGAATGCCAAGATCACCTGGACGTACTACTAAATGGTTACACTAGTGATCGATCGCATAAGCTAAACCAGACACCAGAAAAGCAGCAACAGCATGCATTTCCTACCTCCTCAAGCTAGAAGTGCACATACAATCCAGACCTGAATTTAGTTGTTTAAACACACATTGACTAACTGTACAGAACAGAGAGATCGATGCCAAATTATTCAATCAAATGGCTTCAAAGCCAACAAGCCAGAAAGTCAAACCAGTACTTAATCAAAGAGAGGAACAAATCAAAGCTAAAAACTAGCAAGCTAGAAACTCGAAAAATGAAAGAGAACATGCAGTGTCCAATCTATCTCACCTCAAGCAATTTGGTAAAATAAAATGCCCTTTTTGGGCCTAATCAGATCAAAGAGAATTCAAAGGAGATTAGTTTAAACTAACAATTTTTTCCTCTTATTGTGTTTTGGAATGTC
This sequence comes from Solanum verrucosum, assembly GCF_900185275.1. Taxonomy (NCBI): domain Eukaryota; kingdom Viridiplantae; phylum Streptophyta; class Magnoliopsida; order Solanales; family Solanaceae; genus Solanum; species Solanum verrucosum. The sequence continues at coordinate 1,443,825 of NW_026020006.1, forward strand.
AAGATCACCTGGACGTACTACTAAATGGTTACACCAGTGATCGATCGCATAAGCTAAATCAGACACCATAAAAGAATCAGCAGCATGCATTTCCTACCTCATCAAGCTAGATGTGCACATACAATCCAGACATGAATTTAGTTGTTTAAACACACATTGACTAACTGTACAGAACAGAGAGATCGATGCCAAATTAATCAATCAAATGGCTTCAAAGCCAACAAGACAAACAATCAAACCAGTACTCAATCAAAGAGAGGAGCAAATCACAGCTAAAAACTAGCTAGGTAGAAACTCAAGAAATGAAAGAGAACATGCAGTGTCCAATCTATCTCACCTTAAGAAATTTGGTAAAATAAAAAGCCCTTTTTGGGCCTGATCAAAGCAAGGGGAATTCAAAGGAGATTAGTCTAAAGTAACAATTTTCTCCTCTTATTGTGTTTTGGAATGTCAAGATCACCTCGACGTACTACTAAACGGTTACACTAGTGATCGATCGTATAAGCTAAACAAGACACCAGAAAAGCAGTAGCAACATGCATTTCTTACCTCTTCATGCTAGAGGTGCACATACAATCCACACATGAATTCAGTTGTTTAAACACACATCGACTAACTGTAAAGAACAGAGAAGTCGATGCCAAATTAATCAATCAAATGGCTTCAAAGCCAACAAGACAGACAGTCAAACCAGTACTCGATCAAAGAGAGGAGCAAATCAAAGCTAAAAACTAGCTAGCGAGAAACTCAAAAAATGAAAGAGAACATGCAGTGTCCAATCTCTCTCACCTCAAGCAATTTGGTAAAATAAAATGCCCTTTTTGGGCCTGATCAAAGCAAGGGGAATTCAAAGGAGATTAGTCTAAACTAACAATTTTCTCTTCTTATTGTGTTTTGGAATGCCAAGATCACCTGGACGCACTACTAACTGGTTACACTAGTGATCGATCGCATAAGCTAAACCAGACACCAGAAAAGCAGCAACAACATGCATTTCCTACCTCCTCAAGCTAGAAGTGCACATACAATCCAGACCTGAATTTAGTTGTTTAAACACACATTGACTAACTGTACAGAACAGAGAGATCGATGCCAAATTATTCAATCAAATGGCTTCAAAGCCAACAAGCCAGAAAGTCAAACCAGTACTCAATCAAAGAGAGGAACAAATCAAAGCTAAAAACTAGCAAGCTAGAAACTCGAAAAATGAAAGAGAACATGCAGTGTCCAATCTATCTCACCTCAAGCAATTTGGTAAAATAAAATGCCCTTTTTGGGCCTAATCAGATCAAAGGGAATTCAAAGAAGATTAGTTTAAACTAACAATTTTTTCCTCTTATCGTGTTTTGGAATGTCAAGATCACCTGGACGTAATACTAAATGGTTACAACTGTGATCGATCGCGTAAGATAAACTAGACACTAGAAAAGCAGTAGCAGAATTCATTTCTTGCCTCCTCAAGCTAGAGGTGAACTAACATTCCACACATGAATTCAGTTGTTTAAACACACATTGACTAACTGTACAGAACAGAGAGATCGATGCCAAATTAATCAATCAAATGGCTTCAAAGCCAATAAGACATACAGTCAAACCAGTACTCAATCAAATAGAGGAGCAAATCAAAGCTAAAAACTAGCTTACTAGAAACTCAAAAAATGAAAGAGAACATACAGTGTCAAATCTATCTCACCTCAAGCAATTTGGTAAAATAAAATGCCCTTTTTGAGCCTGCTTAGAGCAAGGGAAATTCAAATGAGATTACTCTAAACTAACAATTTTTTCCTCTTATTGTGTTTTGGAATGTCAAGATCACCTGGACGTACTACTAGATGGTTACACCAGTGATCGATCGCATAAGCTAAACCAGACACCAGAAAAGCAGTAGCAACATGCATTTCTTACCTCTTCATGCTAGAGGTGCACATACAATCCACACATCAATTCAGTTGTTTAAACACACATTGTCTAACTGTACAGAACAGAGAGATCGATGCCAAATTAATCAATCAAATGGCTTCAAAGCCAACAAGACAGACAGTCAAACCAGTACTCAATCAAAGAGACGAGCAAATCAAAGATAAAAACTAGCTAGCTAGAAACTCAAAAAATGAAAGAGAACATGCAGTGTCCATTCAATCTCACCTCACACAATTTGGTAAAATAAAATGCCTTTTTTAGGCCTGATCAGAGCAAGGGGAATTGAAATGAGATTAGTATAAACTAACAATTTTCTCTTCTTATTGTGGTTTGCAATGCCAAGATCACCTGGACGTACTACTAAATGGTTACACCAGTGATCGATCGTATAAGCTAAACCAGACACCACAAAAGCAGCAGCAGCATGCATTTCCTACCTCCTCAAGCTAGGGTGCACATACAATCCACACATGAATTCAGTTGTGTAAACACACATTGACTAACTGTACAGAACAAAGAGATCGATGCCAAATTAATCAATCAAATGACTTCATGGCCAACAAGACAGAAAGTCAAACCGGTACTCAATCAAAGAGAGGAGCAAATCAAAGCTAAAAACTAGGTAGCCAGAAACTCGAAAAATGAAAGAGAACATGCAGTGTCCAATATATCTCACCTTAAGCAATTTGGTAAAATAAAATGCTCTTTTTAGGCCTGATCAGATCAAGGGGAATTCAAATGAGATTACTCTAAACTAACAATTTTCTCCTCTTATTGTGTTTTTGAATGTCAAGATCACATGCACGTACTACTAAATGGTTACAACTGTGATCTATCGCATAAGCTAAACCAGATACCAGAAAAGCAGTAGCAGAATGCAATTCCTGCCTCCTCAAGCTAGAGGTGCACTTACATTCCACACATGAATTCAGTTGTTTAAACACACATTGACTAACTGTACAGAACAGAGAGATCGATGCTAAATTAATCAATCAAATGGCTTCAAAGCCAACAAGACAGATAGTCAAACATGTACTCAATCAAAGAGAGGAACAAATCAAAGCTAAAAACTAGCTAGCTAGAAACTCGAAAAATGAAAGAGAACATGTAAAGTTCAATCTATCTTACCTCAAGCAATTTGGTAAAATAAAATGCCCTTTTTGGGCCTGATCAGAGCAAGGGGAATTCGCAGGAGATTAGTCTAAACTAACAATTTTCTCTTCTTATTGTGTTTTGAAATATCAAGATCACCTGGACGTACTACTAGATGGTTACACCAGTGATCGATCGCATAAGCGAAACCAGACACCAGAAAAGCAGCAGCCTGCATTTTCTACCTCTTCAAGCTAGAGGTGCACATACAATCAACACATGAATTCAATTGTTTAAGCACACATTGACTAACTGTAAAGAACAGAGAAATCGATGACAAATTAATCAATCAAATGGCTTCAAAGCCAACAAGACAGACAGTCAAACCAGTACACAATCAAAGAGCGGAGCAAAATCAAAGCTTAAAACTAGCTAGTTAGAAACTCGAAAAATGAAAAAGAACATGCATTGACCAATCGATCTCACCTCAAGCAATTTGGTAAAATAAAAAGCCCTTTTTGGGCCTGATCAGAGCAAGGGGAATTAAAAGATGATTAGTCTGAACTAACAATTTTCTCCTCTTATTGTCTTTTGGAATGTCAAAATCACCAGTGATCGATCGCATAAGCTAAATGAAACACCAGAAAAGAAAAAGCAGTTGCAGTTAGCATTCATTTTCAAGCTATACAATCCACGCAGTTGTTTAAACACACATTGACTAACTGTTCAGAACAGATACCAAATGGCTTCAAAGCCAACCAACAAGCTAAGACAGTCAAACCATGCCAGTACTCAATCTAAGAGATGAGCAAATTAAAGCTAAAACTAGCTAGCTAGAAACAAAGCCAATCCAACGTCAACAATGCACACATTGATCTGACTAACGAAATGCCAAATTAATTAATTAATCCTATGGCTTCAAAGCCAACAAGACAGACAGACGCAAATTAAAGCTAAAAACTAGCTACCTAGAAAGCCAATCAGGAGACAAAAAGGCAAAAAAAATTACCAAAAATTTCAAAAGGGCACATCATATTTTTTTAAAATCAAAACGGCAAAATCGCTCCTGCCGGAGCGATTTTCCTTTGTCACATATTAACGCCGTGTACTCCGTTAAAATAAAATCGCTGCCCTAGCGATTTTTGTCCAATTTTTTTTCCACTAAAATCGCTGGCACAACAGCGATTTTTTAACTCTAATTTTTTTTCTCCACCTAATATCGCTGCTATGGCAGCGTTTTCATAGGAAAAAAAATTTGGCAGCTTTTTTGTAAAAACTTTTTTTTGGAAAATTGCTGCCCTGGCAGCGTTTTTCTTAATTATTTTTTTTCGAAAATCTTTTCTTAATATTTTTTTTAAAGTTTTATAAAAGAACAATATTTTTAAAAAAAATTGCTGACAGAGAGCATGATTTCATCCAAAAATTTGGATTCGACGTAGAAATTATCAAAATGAAGCACGAACTTTAATCGGTGTCGAATTAGGCTGTCTTTTAAGCAGTTTTTGTTAAAAAAATTATTTTTTAATAAAACCACTGCCTTGTTTTCAAAACGAAAAACGATTTTAAAAAGAATAAAAATTGAAGAGAAACGAATTTAAAAAAAAATTAACTAAAACACCAAAAAATAGGGAAGAGGATTGGAATGAGATAGAAAAATATTACTGTGATAAAAAGTTTAAACTTTTAGTGTATGAAGATGGCTTGTGACTTCTTGCCCCTTTTGCGTCTATTGTTCCTTCTGAATCGACATTTACCACCACAGGTTGATTAATCTGCGATGAGTATCGATCGATTCGATTTAAAAGTGTAATTTATCAATTTGTAGATATACTAAAATATTGTAGAACCATCAAGTATTAACTTATCAGGTATCAGTTATTGATCGATTATCGGTTTAACTGTTAAGATTTGACAAAAAAAAAATCAATGAAAATCACTTATGAACAAGATAACAAACCAAATGAACTATGCACATGACTTGACAAATTTTGCATCTTCCTCAAAAGTATAAACATAGACACATTGTAGAGTAATCGTGAGTTTGAGACAATTAGAAATAAAAAATGAAAATAAACTCTAAGTTAAAAACTTTATATATAGAATGGTATAAATATAATTTATTGTAATTTTCGATCGGGTTATTGGTTAATTAATCCGTTAAAAAAATACCTCAAGGCCTTAAGAAGCAATATTCTGATAATAGAAAAAATCTAAACTTTTATCGAAACCGCTAAAGCAATAAAATTCCATATCCAATTAACGTTGCTTAATAAAGAGGAAGAGCTAGAGTCATGTTTCATGTCCAACAAATTGCTTGTTGAAAAAGAATATTTTTATTTTTGTACTAAATTTTAACATGTGGTAAATATACATGTTAATAGTATTTTCCAATATATCATTTCTAATTTATATTCCTTCTCCATTGTCACTCTGCTGTTTTACTCTTTGAGCTCCCGTTTCTAGGTTAATGTTTAGATTTTGGTCCCAAAAAAATTCCACTCAAAGCTTACAACTTTTCAACATTAATGGAGGTTACACCCTGTTAGCAACTTAAAGTTCGAATCTTTACTGTCAAATTTCAACATTAATGGAGGTTACACCCCGTTAGCAACTTAAAGTTTGAATCTTTACGTCCACATTTAAACATTAATGGAGGTTGCACCCGGCCCGTTAACAACTTAAAGTTTGAATCTTTACGGCCAAACATAGAGATGGACGCACGCCCAACTAACAGGAGGCCAACATTCAACCAGCGGGAACTTAAATGTGTTGTGATTGGTTCTTTATGCTACGTCGGTAGTGTAGTTTGCTTTTATGTGCACGCCAAACGCAAGAACCTGGGGTGGAAGCTTATTGTTGTCATAGCTATGTACATTCTATCTATTGTGTATATATTGTGTTTCTTGGTATTCAAAAATTTGGGTATATAAGACGTGATTTTGTGCATGTCAATGCTGAGCTTGCCAGAGCATGCAACTTAATTGGACCTCTTGTTGCATTCTGGGACTTACCCTTATTCCACGGGGAGTACAGTAACGAAACATTATTTGTTATGTTACTTGGATCGATGTGTCTTGCAACTACGCTGATGTTTATTGCACCGATTAATACCGACTTTGGGTTGTTGGTCTTGTTACATGGGTCTACTGTGAAATTGGCGTGGGAGAATGACAAGGATGATCAATTTATATGGTTGAGGACAGCTTCGGCTTGCTCCGTGATAATCCTAGTTAGATACCTCGTTGATAATGAAGCAAGAAATGGGATTCCTAATCAGGTTAGGGTTCCTGCAGTTTAATGAAGGCTGAATGAAGCTGTTTAATTTGTGTTTAGCCTAGTAGAATTAAGACTAACTCAATGACATTTGAAAGTGTATTTAATTATTATACATTGTTGACGTTGGATTGACTTTCTAGGAGTCCGGAGCCAAAAGAGCAAAAAAAATTGTCAAAAATTCCAAAAGGGCACATCATATTTTTTTAAAATGAAAACGGCAAAATCGCTCCTGTCGGAGCGATATTCCTCTGACACATATTAACGTCGTGTACTCCGTTAGTATAAAATCGCTGCCAAGACAGCGATTTTTGTCCACATTTTTTTCTGTGCCAACGATTTTTAACTCTAATTTTTTTCTTCCACCTAATATCGTTGCTATGGCAGTGTTTTCATAGGAAAAAAAATTGCCAGTTTTTGTAAAAACTTTTTTTAATAAAACTCGCTGCCCCGGTAACGTTTTCCAAAAAAAAAAAAAATTCGAAAATTTTTTCTTAATTTTTTTTAAAAAGTTCTATGATAGAACAATATTTTTTTAAAAAATTGCTGACAGGGATCCTGATTGGTCCAAAAATTTGGATTCGACGTAGAAATTATCAAAATGAGGCACGAACTTTAATCGGTGTCGAATTAGGCTGCCTTTTCAGCGATTCTTGTTAAAAAAATTATTTTTTAATAAAAACACTGCCTTGTCTTCAAAACGAAAAACGATTTTAAAAAAAAATAAAAATTGAAGAGAAACAAATTTAAAAAGAAAAAAAATTAACTAAAAAGCTGTCAAATCAGGAATTTTCAGCCATTTGAAAACTTTTTTACAAAAAAAAAATCTATATATATAACTTGAAATCGCTGCCTTGGCAGCGATTTTGGTGGAACTAGTTTTTTTTAAAATAAAAAATCGCTGCCAAGTAGAAATATTCTTTTATTTTATTTTATTTTTTGAAATTTCTGTCAACTAGTCAACATCTGAATGTAAATTTTTTTTTTATCTTTTTTTAAATCGCTTCCCATGCAGCGTTTTTGCGATTTTGTATAAAAAAATTGCTGACATGGAGCCTGATTCCATTCAAAAATATGGATTCCACGTAGAAATCATTAAAATGAGGCACGAACATTAATCGTTATCGATTTAGGCTGCCTTTTCAGCGATTTTTGTTAAAAAAATTTTTTATAATAAAAACACTGCTTTGTTTTCCAAACGAAAAATGTTTTCAAAAAAAAATCAAAATTGAAGAGAAACGAATTTTAAAGAAAAGAAATTTAACTAAAAATCAGTCAAGGCAGCAATTTTCAGCTATTTCACAGCTTTTTTAAAAAAAAAAATAATATATATATATATATATCTTGAAATCGCTGCCTTGGCAGTGATTTTTGCTATTTTAAATTTAAAAAAAATCTGATGGTAAATTTCTTTTTTTTTTTTTAAATCGCTGCCCGTGCAGCGTTTTTGCTACTTTAAAAAAAATAAATTAAAATCACTGCTATTACAACGTTATTATAAAAGCAAATTTATTTTATTTTTTGACTAGTTGACAGAAATTTCAGATGTTGACTAGTTGACAGAAATTTCAAAAAATAAAATAAAATAAAATAATATTTCTACCAAAATCGCTGCCAAGGCAGCGATTTTTTAAAAAAAAAAAAATTAGTTCCACCAATATCGCTGCCTTGGCAGCGATTTCAAGATATTTATATATATTTTTTTTTTGTAAAAAAACTGTTAAATGGGTGAAAATTGCTGCCTTGACAGCTTTTTAGTTAAATTTTTTTTTTTTTAACTTCGTTTCTCTTCAAAAAAAAATTTTAAAATTATTTTTTATCTTAAAAACAAGGCAATGTTTTTATTAAAAAATCGCTGAAAAGGCAGCCTAATTTGACACCGATTAAAGTTCGTGCCTCATTTTGATGATTTCTACGTCGAATCCAAATTTTTGGATGGAATCAGGCTCCCCTGTCAGCAATTTTTTTTAAAAATATTGTTCTTTCATAAAACTTTTAAAAAAAAATTAAGAAAAGATTTTCGAAAAAAAATTTAAGGAAAACGCTGCCAGTGCAGCAATTTTCCAAAAAAAAGTTTTTACAAAAAAACTGCCAATTTTTTTTTCTATGAAAACGCTGTCATAGCAGCGATATTAAGTGGAGGAAAAAAATTAGAATTAAAAAATCGCTGTTGTGCCAGCGATTTTAGTGGAAAAAAAAATTGGATAAAAATCGTTGTCCTAGCAACGATTTTATTTTAACGGAGTACACATCGTTAATATGTGTCAGAGGAAAATCACTCCGGGAGGTGCGATTTTGCCGTTTTTGTTTTAAAAAAATATGATGTGCCCTTTTGGAATTTTTGGCAATTTTTTTTGTCCTTTTGGCTCCGGACTCTTAGAAAGCCAATCCAACATCAACAATGTATAATAATTAAATACTCTTTCAAATGTCATTGAGTTAGTCTTAATTCTACTAGGCTAAACACAAATTAAACAGCTTCATTCAGCCTTCATTAAACTGCAGGAACCCTAACCCGATTAGCAATCCCATTCCTTGCTTCATTATCAACGAGGTATCTAACTAGGATTATCACGGAGCAAGCCGAAGCTGTCCTCAACCATATAAATTGATCATCCTTGTCATTTTCCCACGCCAATTTCACAGTAGACCTGCATAACAAGACCAACAACCTAAAGTCGGTATTAATCGATGCAATAAACATCAGCGTAGTTGCAAGACACACCGATCCAAGTAACATAGCAAATAATGTTTTGTTACTGTACTCCCCGTGGAATAAGGGTAAGTCCCAAAATGCAACAAGAGGTCCAATTAAGTTGCATGCTCTGGCAAGCTCAGCATTGACATGCACAAAATCACGTCTTATATACCCAAATTTTTGAATACCAAGAAACACAATATACACAATAGATAGAATGTACATAGCTATGGCAACAATAAACTTCCACCCCAGGTTCTTACGTTTGGCGTGCACATAGAAGTAAACTACACTACCGACATAGCATAAAGAACCAATCACAACACATTTAAGTTCTCGCTGGTTGAATGTTGGCCTCCTGTTAGTTGCGCGTGCGTCCATCTCTATGTTTGGCCGTAAAGATTCAAACTTTAAGTTGCTAACGGGCCGGGTGCAACCTCCATTAATGTTGAAATTTGGACGTAAAGATTCAAACTTTAAGTTGCTAACGGGGTGTAACCTCCATTAATGTTGAAATTTGACAGTAAAGATTCGAACTTTAAGTTGCTAACAGGGTGTAACCTCCATTAATGTTGAAAAGTTGTAAGCTTTGAGTGGAATTTTCTTGGGACCAAAATCTAAACATTAACCTAGAAACGGAAGCTCAGAGAGTAAAACGACAGAGTGACAATGGAGAAGGAATATAAATGAGAAAGGATATATTTGAAAATAGTACTAACATGTATATTTACCACATGTTAAAATTTAGTACAAAAATAAAAATATTCTTTTTCAACAAGCAATTTGTTGGACATGAAACTTGACTCTGGCTCTTCCTCTTTATTAAGTAACGTTAATTGGATATAGAATTTTATTGCTTTAGCGGTTTCGATAAAAGTTTAGATTTTTTCCATTATCAGATTATTGATTCTTAATGCCTTGAGGTATTTTTTTAACTGATTAATTAACCAATAATCCGATCGAAAATTACAATAAATTATATTTATACCATTCTATATATAAAGTTTTTAACTTAGAGTTTATTTTCATTTTTTATTTCTAATTGTCTCAAACTCACGATTACTCTACAATGTGTCTATGTTTATACTTTTGAGGAAGATGCAAAATTTGTCAAGTCATCTGCATGGTTCATTTGGTTTGTTATCTTGTTTATAAGTGATTTTCATTGATTTTTTTTTTGTCAAATCTTAATGGTTAAACCGATAATCGATCAATAACTGATACCTGATAAGTTAATACTTGATGGTTCTATAATATTTTAGTATATCTACAAATTGATAAATTAAACTTTAAAATCGAATCAATCGATACTCATCGCAGATTAATCAACCTGTGGTGGTAAATGTCGATTCAGAAGGAACAATAGACGCAAAAGGGGCAAGAAGTCACAAGCCATCTTCACACACTAAAAGTTAAAACTTTTTATCACAGTAATATTTTTCTATCTCATTCCAATCCTCTTCTCTAGTTTTTGGTGTTTTGTATAGTGTTTTCATTTAATTTACATAGAGATTATTATCCTCAAAATATTTTAAATTTTTGTATGAATCTACTTTTTTTGCTATTCTTAATTAATATTGGAATATATTGGAAAAAATCATTTCGCAAATTCAACGAACAAGGTTTTTTGGCATGAGGGAAATTTTCCTAGTGTTTTTCATAAAGTTCCACTTCTTCCTTTTTATAAAATAATTTGTAGAGAATGCAAATTTTTACTTTGACTATAATCTCTTATTATAGGATTGATTTGGTGCACATTTTTTGTTTTTGTTTTTTTTATCGGTGTCCAATACACGTATTGAAGTTCTTATTAATTGATTCAATCCGCGTAAGATTTTCATTTCAAGAAGGTATAATACATAAATGAATTGATTTTGTATTATATTATTATATAGGATATATTGTTTCATATAAGATGTATGTGTTTACTTAGCTTGTTCAATGTTATATTATATGTTTAATTGTTTTTTTATGCATATCTAAAATGGGAGATTATAAATATAAACTAAAATCAAGTTAAAAGTGTATATTTATGTATTATGCATGGCTTCTTAAAATGTGAATCCAAAAGTATGATTTTGGAGAATAGAAAATCCACATATAGATTCTTTGTGTACTTATTTTCAAGAATCAACAAATGGACAAAGAATAATCCAAAATCTCTATTTTTTTCTCCCAACGTGAAGGACAAAGATAATAATTATGTTTACTAATTTGCTGTTTGATTCAAAACAAAATTCCTAGAATCTCTACTCTAAAAGAAAATTAGCCAAATGTTAGTCATTGTTCCTTGACGAATACATTAGTGGTCCTAAAAAGGTGAATATTTATAGAATATGACCTTTGGATTTAATTTATCTTCTAGGTACAAGTAATTGTGATATATATATTTTGTATATTATTGTATTATTAGATAAGGGGGGTTATGGCACTTTTTAGAGTTAAATTATGGATATTTCTTCCTATTGTTAGGCTGCACAGGATATTTCTACATTATTTCTCACTACATGCGTAGAGCGTATGATGTTAGTGGAAAAGACGTTATGTTGGGATTGGCAATGCAATCCTTTTGCTTTATGGCGAATGGGATCTTGTTTGTTAGAGCCATTGCTTTGAGCTTCTGCTTTGGTATATCTATCTACAGATACATGACATATTCCACTCCTCCTGCATTACCGAAGCTTTCTGTTTGTAAAATGGATCGAGCTCCTCCTCTCTTGCATTTTGTAGTATTACAATTCCTTCATTTGTCCCAGAGGCGGATCTATTAAGGGATGTGGGGGTGCCACGCCACCCCCGAACTTCGACGGAAACTCTATATATACATAGGTATATATATATAATATTTATATTTATATAAAGTGTGCCACCCACAGAACAAAATTGGCTTGTGATGCCACGGTAGGAGGGCAACTTTAGAAGGCTGATGTTACGGGTTCGAATCCCATTTGTACCTATCTTTTTGAGAAAGACGTTTTTTTAAGAAAAAGGAAATTGCTGCACACATTCTTTTAAGAAAAATTAGAGAACTAAAATTAATTTATATCGAAAAGACGAATAATTTAATCAAATATAAAATTAATTTAATCGATAAGTCTATTTGGCACCCACGGAGTCTAAATCCTGGATCCGCCACTGATTTGTCCCGCATTCAATATTCATAACGTCTAATATGCTACCTGCCACGACTCGATTTCTCGAGTCATGATGACATCTACTATAACCCACTAGTAGGTAAGCCAACCCGTAACCGAAACAACGAGTAATGGGTTTGAGGGTAGAAACTAAACAAGAGTAGGCAAAGTTTAAGATAACAATATAAATAGGCAGAAGCAAATCAAAACATATATATACAAATAAAGATCCCTCCCACAACCTGAAAGTCACTAGTATAGAGCTACTAACAAAACGAGTACAAGTCTCAAAAGTGGACCACGGAAACTAGACTGTCTCAAAAGGCAAAAGACAAGTTTGTATATACAAATGGAGACTGAAATAGTACAAAACGTCGAGTGCTCACCCCCGTCTCCGAATCACATTGCTCCAAGCTCAATATCAACGCTGGCCACTAGTGCTCAGCTTGCATCACGAAAACAGATGCAGAGCGTAGCATGAGTACCAAAACAACAGGTACTTAGTAGGCATCATAGGCCGACTGAGCAAGAAAAACAAAAGGCAATAGAAGGCTGAAACTAACCGCACTGATAGAATTTTCATCCGAGCGCGTTTTCCAAGAATGTTGACCAAAGTCAACCTTAGGCCAAATTTCAAAGGCTAAAATGTCAAATGGTCCCAAACTCGCACCGAATGCCTCGGGGCTCGTTCTGACCATGCTTCTAGCCTAATTTGTCCATTACGGAGCTGATGGAATCGTCGGAATTCCGTCATGGGGTTGTTAACATGATATTTTGACTAAAGTCAACTTTTCAAGGTTCAAACGCTCCAAAACAGGGAAACAGACGTAAAACCCAAACAAACGAGCAGGCGATCGAACAATCAGTGCCAGCAAGTCATAAATATCGCTATAAGAACGCTCTAAATGCTGAAATGAATGAATTAACTCAAAAATGACCTGGAGGGTCATTACACTACCTCTATTCTCTTATTATACTATTAATGTTGGTACGTAAAACATGCGGTGAATTCTTTCAATCAGGAGGATAGATGATTCCTCGTAATTTCAAAGCTCCTTGGAGATGCGTATGTGTTTGGCGAAGTTACAGAAGAAGGAGGTGAAATATTGAGAAGGCTTGACGAGTTATCTACTAGATGTCGAGGATGAGGCGTGAGAGTATGCAACTACTTTGAAAATAGAAGAGACGATAAAATGCTTACCTTTGTGAAATTCACTATGACCAAATCCAAGTCAAAATAGGTCGAGTAAATTGAAGCCTCTAACGTATGTTATAAATGATATTTCTTATGAAGAGATGTGTAAACTCTATAGGATAAGCGTGCTTGTTTTGGCTTAAGAGAATTTGCATTGATTAAGGGATTGAATTGCTCATCATACCCCCGTAATGCAAAAATAACAAAAGTTCTTTAGAAATTCATAGAACAGGACGCTAACTTACACCTGTACATTCCACATGATCGACTTGATTCTAAAGATGACTTTTCAGTTAGTTAGAGACAGAAAAAGATGTCGATATCAAACAGTAAAAGAATTCTCCTTTCGCTTCGAGATTGCTAGCTTATTCGTCTTGAGCCGAAGTGTAAGTAGCTTGCAAAGAGGGATCAGTTCCCCAACTGGTATCAATAGATAGGGCTGCAAGTAAAATAACCAAAAGCGGTTGAGAGTGGAAGGAGTTAGCATTCCAGCTCGGATTATTCAAAAAATCTCATAGCTTTAAAAGACAAAATATTAAGCTAGGGTTTGGTCATATATTCACAGTATTTAGTCAAGATACACAAAAATTCAAACACCACTATTATAAAAAAAGAAGTAATAACTATTACAATTTGTTTTAAAAAGAACGTGAAAAGAGAGAATATGCAATTATGTTAGTTTCTGATCTTTTAACTCATAAAAAAGCCAAAAGATACATCACACAGAAATTTATGTAAATTCAAAATTTTAGGTGTGACACATAAATAAATTAGAATAAAGATAATAATAATAATAATCTAAGTATATGCACTTTTGACCAAATATCAATACACAATTAGTACGACAAAACCTTTCATATTGCGATAATATCTCAAACGATACTCAATAACTATACTCAATTTTGTTTTAAAATAATATAATTTAGCTTTAAAGGTTAGCCAAATTGATTCTCGATTAGAGAAAATGACACTTAGTACTTTGAAACATATCCAATTTAGTTTTGATATTTGGCTTGAACTTAATCAATGAAATTGTTGAAGGATTTAACTTTCATATTACCAATGTATGTTAACATGTTGTAGTGGGTATATGTTTGTCTTGCTTTCCGACTCACTAATCTCAGTTTTTATGAACGTTTTACTTGTAGACAATAATTCATGTTTTAGATGATCTGATACTGTAAAAATTCATTTATGTTGTCAAAGCTAAACTTTTTTTAGCAAATTGTTCATTTGCAGGTATATCAATTGTCTATTGGATCGAAGGTGCGTTTTACCTTCATGGCCAGCTGATAGAATATTAATTCAAGTTCTTGAGATGATTCAACTGATCCTGTCATTAAGGTCCAATTAATAACTTAATTTTCCATTTGAAGGAAGGAAAAAAAAATCTTTTTTCTAATAAAATTTTTCTAACAAGGAAATATTCTCAAAAAATATTGTCGTACTCATTTTTGAGCCTCCAACAATGTTGGGCCGAAGGATCCAACACCTTATCAAAAATATATTTAAAGAGTTTGAGTAATATACCTCGCACTATCACATTTTAAGCTACATTGATTGTGTCGGTATATATAACTTACAATTAACTTATACACATTGATTATATAATAAAAAATATGCATTTTACCTATTATCTACCTTATTTTCAAGATTATGATCCTATAAATACCTTTTAGATGACGTAATAGAGTATAAGGGCTAAACATTTATCAAACAACATTCACAAAAAGAATAAATTAAAAAAGATGAAAACTAATGTCTCAAAGTATAATTAACAAAGTAGTCAATGATAGGAAATTTTAGGTCAATTATATTCGTGCATGCAAATATTGGACTAGGATCGATGATTCATGACTTGCAACATTTTTAATTTTTTTTTTTTCTCTATTGGCATAAGTTGTGTATTAAATACATATCATCTTTATCAGATACATTACTATCTACTAGCTAAATATAGAAGATACAACATAAAAAAAATTATACAAAAAATGACTAAAATTCAGTCATATATGCATAAGCCATTAAAAAAATTCAGACATGGTGGAATTGTGTATTAAATACATATCATCTTTATGAGATACTTCTTCTCCGTAATTAATTGTCCACTTTTGAATTGACACACCTATTAAGAAATTAATTATTGACATAGTGAGTTTATCATTTTACCCCTATTAATTATGAAGTGAATGGATTAAAAATTTAAGATTTTCAAAAATTTCTACCTTTTTCAAAGTAATAAATGTAATGGGTAAAATTATTTTGTCCTTTCTTAATTTGTCAAAGTGGACAAGTAATTAGGGACAACTATAAAAGAAAAAGTGGACAAGTAATTAGGAACAGAGGGAGTACACTACTATCTACTAGCTAAATATGCAAGATACAACATAAAAAAATTTGTACAAAAATAACTAAAATTTATTCATATATGCACAAGCCATTAAAAAAAGGAAAATTGTATATAATAGCAAATTATTAATTCAAATTGAATGCTATAAACATAGTTTGATTTAATTGTACCCATAGCAAACTATTGCTAATTCGCCTCTCTCCTGAATCTCGCTCGCCATTCTCGTTCTCGCTGGCAATCGCTCTCGCCTCTCTCGCTTTAATACAAACACAAATGTATAAAATGTGTTTGTGTTTGTATAAAGGGAGAGAAAATTGTATATATACATATATTTTCGTTCCCCTCTCCCAGATCTCGCTCGCCACTCTCACTCGTCTCTATCACTTTATACAAACACAAATGTATACATTGCGTTTGTGTTTGTATAAAGCGAGAGAAAATTGTATATACAAATACAAATGCTTATATATTTCGTCCTATACACTTATGATTATACAAATACGATCTTCCCCTGCCCAGTTTTCTGTTGTCTTTCTCTCTTTCTCACTTTATACAAACACAGATTATACAATTGATCTTTTGTATATGTATACCCAGTGGCGAATTTATGTGTAAAAATTGGGTCACCCGAACCCGTGGTCCTCTGACTAAACTCGATATATTAGTTGTATAATTATTAAAGAACGTATTAAATAAACACTTGTTGAACCCGTTCTTAAAGTTGTAGGATGGTTCACTGGTTTGACAGCCAGATTTTAACACCAAGGTCCTGAGTTCAATCCCAGCCAGCCACAATTCACCAATTTTTTTTAGTAACTAATAACACTCGTTTTTCAAAAAAAAAAAAATGAAATTCTAAAGCAATGGTGCACCCGTTTTCTTGAAATCCTGGATTCGCCTCTGTGTATTCCGAAACAGAAACAGATAATACAACTGCATTCTTTTGTATATGTATAGCGAAATATACATAGTTATGTTTGATATAGAGCGCAATTGTGCAAACTATAACTATAACATACAAATATGATTTTTTATGTTTGCTATATGTGAAAATTGCTATTAAAAAAATTCAGACATGGTATATATAAGATTATTATATGTATTCTAATTTTCTTTTTATTTTTTCAACGAAACAAAATTAAATGATTTTTTTATAAAAATGTTCAAATAAATTAGTGAGGTTGACATAACAATAGCCTTCCCATGCATCTTGATATATGGTCGTCGTCTTTAATTTGTCTACGTGACATGACTTCAATATAACAATTTATTTTAATATAAAATAATCTAATGTTTTTTCTAATAAACAAAATTGAAATTAAAAAAACCGTTAAATTAGTAAGGTTAACATAAAAATAAAGGTAATAATTGTGAATAAGTTAAAAAGGGTATTTTTGACCAAATGAAATAAGAAGAAATTACATGTTCTTCATACTCCCATTTACAGAGGCTTCCATTTTTGTGAAGTTTCCATTAATTGGGTGTTACTATTAAGTTTGCATATTTTTGTTTTTTCACTCAAAGATTGAAACTTTTCTAGCATGCATGGAGGCACACGCATACCCATAAGTTTTTTCAATCTGTAGGTTCAATTTCAAAGTTTCAATTTTTAGCTTCAAAGTTTGAATGTTTTTCAAGAATGGAGCCACACCCATCTACCAAAATGCAAATGTTCAACAGACACGAACTCGTATGTGGTATAATTTTTTTTTTATGCTACGTAGGTAGTTTTTGTGGACAACGTCTTACCAAGGAAGTATATATGATTGGAAGGTTTACGTTGGGTGAACAATTTATGCTCTTCATGCCTTGTTTACTTTATATCTTATTCTCCAAAAAATTGGAGTTATCCAACTCCATGCTGAGATAGGCCGTGCAGGTTTTTTGGTAGGACCTGCTGTAGGCATATTATCCCTGCCTTTACTCGAAGGCGAGTATAAGAATCTAGCATTGTTTGCAAGGAACTATATCTTTTGCATTTATGTTGATGTTTATTGCGACCGATTTTGGGTTGCTGACTGTGAAATTGTCGTGGGAGAATGAGGATGCTGAAATGCTGGTATGGGCGAGGACTGGGGCAGCTTGTGTAGCGGTACTTATCATCAGATATATCGTTGATAGGGCAGTACAGATGAGGATTGCTAGAGAAGTTGAGGTTCAAGCTCGATGAAGATGGAATTGATGGATGGTTTCATTATTGTTTAGTATAGAATTTATGATTGATTAATGAGCAAGTGAGTGACATTCCTGTTTGATATTTGGATTTCAATTCCTTTCCCTAGCTAATTATGGATTATGTTTATCTATATAGTTTAGTGTACAAATGTTGGCTTATCTTGTACCTCTATTTGCAACATGGCTGCTATGCATTTTAATTTTGAGGGGTTCAATTACATTGTCCAGCGCTTCTAGCTAGTCCCTCTTTATTACTATATCTCAGCCTTTCGAGTGTTTTTCTTGTTATGTTCTGAGTTGATAGTATGACCAGTACTAAAGGCAATCTCTACTATTATTTCCTTTAAAGACCTTACTGGCGGATTGCTAAATGGTCTCTTTGTGTAGGAATTTGGAAGTGCAGTTTTTTTATTTTCTCTTCTCCTCTCTCTACTACCAATATCAATATCAAGCTGCATATGTTTAATTAGTTGATATCATTCAATTCCAATTTGAGCACACATTCATGCCTAAACGTTTTCCCTATTATCAGTCAATGCTTGTAGATATTATTTTAATTACTTGTAATGTAACATGAGTGTCTGTCATCAGTTGCTTGATTAGTTATGTCGTATAGAACTTGAGCTATTCTTATGTTCATAGGCATTGTATATAAATAGAGGAACAAGATGACAGATTATATTGCAAACAAAGTAAGAGAGAACACTAGTGAAAATTTAAGGCATTCTGGTAAATTACTGACACGAGAAATGAAAGGAAGTTATATTAAAGGCATCCTCAGATCAGTAAGGCAGCATATCCGACGACTCCATTTTGGGACGAGGAGGTAATGCAGGAGGAGCGGCATATGTCATGTATCTATAGATACTAATACCAAAGCAGAAGCTCAAAGCGATGGCTCTAACCAACAATCGCCCGTTCACCATAAAGCAAAAGGCCTGCATTGCTAACCCCAAGATAACGTCTTTTCCATTAATATCATACGCTCTACGAATAAAGTGAGCAACAACATAGAAGTATCCCGTGCAGCCAAGCAATAGAAAGAGATACCCATAATTGATCTCTAGAAAGTGCCATAACCCCTTATCGTCCGCATCATTCAACAAATTCAAACTCAAAGCTGCAGCAGTTAGGGTGGGAATGAAGTCGATCATAAATTTCCCTTTGGGACCCATTGATCGGAAGGGAGTTCTATAGGGATACCAATAATTGTTCAACAAAGGGTAGAGTAGGACAACAGATTGAAATAAAATGTAGAAAAAGAAGCCCAAATTGCAGATTACTCTATTAAGATGTAAGGGAATAGCCACGAAATAATCGAAGGCAACGCTCAAACAGTTTAGTGGAAAGCAACTAAAAACCCACCACAACAACTCCGCTGAAACAAAGAAAAAAAAAACAACAAATCAGCATCTCAAACAACAGTAAAGGGTCATTCAACTATTAAAAAGACTTAATTTTTTGTTTTCAATCTCCAAATTTTAGCAAACCCTAATTCACAAATTAGAGAAAACATACGGAGTAATCGACCATTATATACACAACTAATACATCCCCAAATCTCAAATACTGTCATATCATCTCGGCTCCGCGGAGATACGACAACTTCTTCTCCTCCTCCGTTTATCGGAAAACGAACATATATTTTGCTCTTCATCGGAGAACAAAAAGAAATTGCTTTTTCTTCATCCATCGGAAAACAAACAAATTCGCCGGTGACTATGAATGATGAAATATCTACTACACCATTCTTTAACTCCAACTATACTCTAGGAATTGGGAATAATGAGACCTAATAAATCTAATTTGCTGGTTAAGGCTCCAATATTTTCTTACAAATGTTATTTTTAAGTCTAAATAAAACTAGGGGTGGACGTTTGGTATTCGGTATGTGATTATCAAACTTTGGGTTCGCTAATTGGGAAATTAAGTTTTGATTTGATATGGTGTTTGGTAACATCGTATTGAAGTTGTAGCATATTGTATTACAAAGTTAATATTATTTCTTCAATCATTTCTATTTTTTTTATGTAGAAGCACGATATAATAGAAGATCAATAAGTAAGAAAACATTAAGAAAAATAAATTGATACAATTAAAAGACATATATTTGAGTTGTTTATGTTTATTTTTTAACTTTCTCTTTGGACTTGTACTAATGAGTAATTGACATATTGATATATGATCTTCATTAAATAAATAAATAATTCAGTATTCGAGAAATACCAAATGGTACTAATGACTCATACCAAATCCAAACCCGAATACAGTATTTTACTCCTGAATACCTAATTACCGAATATCAAATAACAAAAAAAATCAATTCGGTTCGATAATTCGGTTTTCAATATTTCATGTCCAGTCCTAACTTTAATGCAAGCTTTAGACATCGAACGGGAAATAAAAAAAAACCCTCGTGCTTCAATTTACTTGACCTATTTTAACTTTAATTTGAAAGGGGTACTTATGCATTATTATTTTTTTCAAGAATACCATAAATACTTATCATATTTGTTTGTAAACTCTCCTGGGGCTAGGCAATACCTGGAATTGCCATTTATGATACTATGCAATTTGTGCGATCAGATATCCATACAATATGCATAGGATTAATTGCTTCAATGGGATCTTTTATCCTGGTCGGAGAACAACTTACCAAATGTATAACATTCCCTCATGTTTGGCGCCAATGAGGTTTTTATTTGAGAGAAAAAAAAGAATACTATGCCTTCACCATATGAATACTAAGTAATAATAGCATGACACTTGGACTTCGATATGAGAAAATTTTGTATTTTTTTTCTTCGAAACATTAGTTTTTGTATTGTATCGAGAGAGTAGTATTAGATAAGGGTTATTTCCAATTTTCTCTTTATCTATCGAAAGTTCATTTCAGCGTCACAAACTTTTTTTTGTTTTTAATGCCATAGAGTTGTTAACAATATTTATGTTATGAAAGAGTATGAAAAAAAAATTCCTTATTCGATCGGGATTAAAACGAAACTTTGGGATTGATGAATCACAGACAAAACAATGAAATAAACATATAAAGCAATGGAGCCATCATAGTATTTTTGAACTCCGAAGAAAGGAAGGATGGCAACAATCTGTTTTCCTCTCAACACCAGGAGAAACTAAATCATACGGCAATAACATACTGAAAGCATAATTGATTGAATCAGGGAGGTATATTGAGAGAAAGCATACTTTGCACACAACACAACTGGAGCAAACAGAAATACAATTAACAAGATTACCTCTTACGATGCAGCAAACTGAGAGTCAAGGATTTCCGACGACCAAGACTCCGGCCAACAGAAGCAATTCAATTCCGATGATGAAGAAATTGAAAGAAAAGGTTTTGTATCATTAAGGTTGGTGCGAAAATTGGCTTCCTGTGTCCATTTCTCAGCAGAGGGTTGTAGGCAAAGAAATTCTACACCGAATAATCTATATAATTGCTGTCAAAGTTTTAAAAAAAGAAAAGAAGAAGAGCAAAAACACCCTGTTTCTTAGTGTAACTTTATAACTATTAGTAAATCACTAATACCATCAACTTGCAGCAACGCCATGTTTACAAACAGAAAGCTTCCGTAAGGAAAATGGACAACAAAATAACCTCTCATCATATAGAGTTTAAACGGCTCTTCATAAGAAATGTCATATATAAAGACTAGAACAAGACATATTATATTGCAAACAAAGTAAGAGCGAACATTACTGAAAATTTAAGGCATTCTAATAAATTATAGTACGTCCAAAATAACAACAAAAAAGCAAGAAAGTTATATGAAAGGCATCCGCTAACACGTTCAGATCAGTAAGGCAGCATATCAGACGACTCCATCTTGGGACAGGGAGGTAATACAGGAGGAGCGGAATATGTCATGTATCTATAGATACTTATACCTAAGCAGAAGCACAAAGCGATGACTCTAACAAACAATATCCCCTTCATCATCATAAAGCAAAAGACTTGCATTGCTAATCCCAACATAACGTCCTTTCCACTAATATCATACGCTCTACGCATAAAGTGAGAAATAAGGTAGAAATATCCCGTGCAGCCAAACAGCAGAAAGATATATCCATAATTAAACTCTAGAAAGTGCCATAACCCCTTATCGTCCGCATCATTCAACAAATTCAAACTCAAAGCTGCAGCAGTTAGAGCGGGAATGATGTCGATCATAAACTTCCCTTTGGGACCTATTGATCGGAATTGAGTTTTGTAGGGATACCAATAATTGTTCAACAAAGGGTAGAGCAGGACAATGGCTTGAAGTGTAATGTAGAAAAGGTTGGCCACACAGAAGATTACTACCATATGAATGGGAATAGGCATGAAATAATTGAACGCAATACTCAAACTATAGGGCGGAAAGCTACTAAAAACCCACCACAACAACTCCGCTGAAACAAAGAAAAAATCAACAATTCAGCATCGATTTTCACAAAGGCATTCATTCAACTATTGAAAAGACTTAATTTTTTGTTTTCAATCTCCAAATTTTAGCAAACCCTAATTCACAAATTAGAGAAGACTTACGGATTAATCGACCATTATATATACAACTAATACATCCCCAAATCTCAAATGCTGTCATATCATATCGGCTCCTCGGAGATACAACAATTTCCTCTCCTCCACCGTTTATCGGAAAACAAACATATATTTTTTCCTTCATCGGAGAATAAACTTCGTTTACTTCGTCCACCGGAAAAGAAACTGTGTTTTCTTCATCCACCGGAAAATAAACTATTTTTTCTTCACCCATCGGAAAACAAACAAACAAACAAACTCGCCGGTGAAATATTTATAAACAAATTCGCCGTCACTGTTATCCTTCTCCGACTATACTTTGGAAATTGGAATTGACACCGAAATAAGTCTAATTTGTTAATTAAGACCCCCAATATTTTCTTACAAATGTTATTTTAGTCTAATAAAATTTCTGCTTCATTATATTTAGTAGGCGTTCTATGCGATACCATATCACAATATGGAATTGTAATATAAAATCAACGTTTGAATATGCGATTTTACGTTGATTTCATCTCATGATTCCATATCATTAGATATGATTCCATATTCTCCAAAAATCACTTTTGGTTATCTTATTAGTAGCTCTATCTATTGGTACCAGTAAGGGAACTCCCTCTTTGCGAGCTACTTACACTTCGGCCCAAAGCAAATAGGCTGGCAATTTTGAAGCAAACGGAGAATTCTTTAACTGTTTGATATCAGCATCGTTTCCAACCTCTAACTGTTCTCCTTAAAAGGCAAGGTAATCTACTTACCAAAAATTCATCTTTAACGTCTCGTCCTATGAATGATTGCCTTCTTCCTAAAGAAACAAGTTGAAAGAAAAAAATCTCAACAAAAAATTTTCTTTCTGATAGAAGGATGACAAAGAAGTAGTATCAATATCAAATATGTGCATTTAAACAAGAAATTTTAAGTGAAAAGTGCATCTGAGACTGACAAAACTAGCTTACAACAAGAGTCCCTCCCCTTACAAAAATTCACAACAGGAGGGATAAAGAAACGCTTACGAATCATCAAAACCAAAAATTATACCAACAAGAAAGATTGAAAAATAAGAAGAAAAAAAACTGCTAACTTCAAATCTGGTGTTAGAATTTTCTTCTAGCTATACATCCCAACCATCCATCCGATGGTTAAATTCCGACTTACGATTGGTTATGCTTCCATACATTTCAGAGAATTTTTGAAGGCAACTGCTCCGAAGGCCATAGTGAATCTGCGTATTCTTGCTAATCGCGACACCAGTGAACTTTGAAGTATCGATTGCCCATGCAGGTTTCACGTATTCGACTGTATTTGAAGAGCTTGCATTTGCGTACAGGTAGTTTAACAACACATCCTCACAGTTGAAAAGATTGTCTACTACTTCTCTACCTGGTGCTGCCTCTTTGCTCCAGTACATTTCAAAAGCCATTTTAGTGTCCATGAAGGCTGCTCCAGTCAGAATCATGTTATATCCATTGTGCTTCCGAGCGTGTTTCTCAGCCCTGTACTTCAACGGGCTACCATTTGCTAGTCGGGGGTAAAACCCTACAATTCGCTCAGGATGCTCACGCCATACCTTAAATCCTCGTTCAACGTCATCACAAGGCATCATAATGTCATCATCAAGCTCAAGAACGGCTCTTGTCTTTATGGAAGGGTCAACCTTGAATCGATTATTTAGTGAGTTTCTTTCCTCCACTCTAATCCTTACTGGCACTGCAGAATCAAATTCACTCAATTCTGGAGGTTGTCCTTTATTCCACACTACAACAATTTCGCGCACTGAAGAACATCTTGAGTAATGATTGATATACATTTTCAGATTCCAGATCCGTGCATCGTAGGTCATTGTTAATAAAGTGAACTGAGAGTACTGACCATGCAACGGGTAAGCTTCATGCGCACCACTACCTCCATATATGTAATTAACTCCAGTACACATTAAGACCACCGTTACCAAAAATATTAAAGTAAGAATCAAGCTTCCACTACATGAGTTTGGTTTTATTCTGGCACGGAGTGATGAGCTTGCTCTATTCAAGTGGCTGCAGAATAGTCTCATTCTAGAATAGAACAAGCTCGATCTTTCCCAATCCAATGAAGCATCACTCCTCTTTCCAACATTATGCGGCCACCAACTAAGGGGAACTAAACCTTTAACAGCTCCAAGTAACACACCGAACAGTATAACCAGGGCTGCCACACCTAAGACTGACGCACAACCTAAATGAAACCGTCTACTTGCATCACCTGAAGACACTCGATCCCCATCCATAACTCCAACCCACTCTCCGGAGCTTAATCGTTGCACATCAAGATGATGGCTGCGAGCACCATTCCAGGCGTTTCTTCCCTTAATGGACTCTTTAAGGCCCGTTGGGACTTCAACTTCTTCGAACCTATCAGTAGTCAAAACTTCTATTTTGAAGAGGCGTACCCTCCGCCCGTATGTTTCACCATCGTCTTGGCCAACACGATAAAGATGACCATCAAATAAAAATGGTCTACCTCCATTTCGGGCTCCCATGCTCTTATCTGTGTTATAGATTGGATTTTTCTTATGTGGTCTCCAAGGACCAAGCGGTGACCTACTGTACCATATTTCCAACTGAGCATTATACTGTGCACCAATACCACTGTGATCTGAACCAAATAGCCAGTATTTTCCATCATGTGGAATGATAAATGAATCAACAAGCGGCTTTTTCATTATGATCTTTTCCAGTGTCCATTTCATGGGAAAATTTACAGCTCGATAAAGACGAAGTTGTCCTTTTGCTCTGCCCTCAGGCAGCATATATATCTGTAGACAATAATACAATTGATGAAAATATTAATCACTAGTCAAAGCAAAATAGACCTAAATGTTAGCTGTAAGCAACCAAAAATAATGATTTCCAAGATTCATATTTGCTGGTAAGAAAAATGTAAGAAGAATGAAAATTAAGTAACACTCCCTTCGTTGCAATTTCTTTGCCTTACTTTCCTTTTTAGTCCGTTTCAAAAAGAATGTCTCATTCCTTTTTTTGAAACTCCTTAATTCTAGTTTAGAACCCCAAGATTAAAGGGTATTTTGGTACATTTTACATGTCATTTGTTTTAAGACCCCAATTCAAAAGTCCTCTTTACTTTCTTAAACACTGTGCCAAATCATAACTAGACAAACAAATTGAAACAAAGAGTAGAAAATTGTGTATCTCTTGTATTTGGCGCTGTCCAAAAATATCTCCAATATTTACATAATCAAGACATATAAGAGCATAATCATCTATAGCATTACATGGTATCAGTACTGTACGAAATTCTAGTAAGATGGCACATAGTAAATTTATGAGTTTTGTTCTACTGATGGAGGATTTAATCAATTAATAAGCGTCAAGTATACAAATGAATATGAATATTCACACATGCTATCATGAGCCCTGCACACATTACTCACATATCCAGTGTTTGAATATCCTTCTCTTCCCTCTGGCCCCTCTATTTCCACCTTCAACCTCATTATTATGATTTTTACACAACAAGTCTAACGTTGTTACAGATGAAATTGAGTTATATGAAATGCAAATTGTTCACGTAACCAAGAACTTACATTGTCATTATATTCAAAGACATATGGATAGGACAGATGCCAGTCTTCATCCAAAGCAATACCTAACTGCTCCCATGATGCTCCCTTATCAGTACTTCTCGCAACTCCAATATCCCCTTGCATTGTAATTGAATTCTTTGTTTCAAAGAACAGGTAAAAGACATCTCCCTGAATTATATCATCAAACCTCAGATTAAGGATGTCGCACACCAGATCGGAATGCAAAAGAAGTTCAAAGTTTAGGTTTTACAAACAAAAAACAACAAAAATAATCAAGATCCTGTAGGCAGAGAAGTAGAGAAATCTAAATATTCTAGGCTTCAACTTCCAGCACAACCAAACACCAAGAAGAAAGAAACTCAAACATAACTATCGCACAGTACCAAACATACATGTCATATGTGTGATGTTACTCTCATATGCAAAATATTATGGGGCCGACACCCAATTGCATTACTGAAACTCAACAGTCCTGCTTCTAACGGTTAATATTCTAATCAAGCCTGTATTTTTATTCTTATTTTTTTTATAAGAATCAGCAACACATACAAGGGATTTGAAACCCACAAACTCAATTGTAAAAGCGCACCCATAATCGAATAGGTATCAGTTTAAATCTAATTCCTTTTTAAGCTCTATGTTGGTGGACTAAAAGAGAAACCATCGACAAGAACTACCTATGTTGCTTGAATGAAATGAGTGGAACAGAAGGGTGCCAATGGTATGGAGTTAAAGAGAATCATTTTCTGGATCATCTTTCAGTGTTTGGTTGAGGTATTAAAGTAGGTAAAATATAGTAATTACTGTATACAAGGAGTAGTATAAAAATACTATTTTGCTGATATTTATATGTACTAAGGACACTACGCAGTGCAAATCTCAACTAGTCAGGTTAACGAGTTCAAGGCACCAAACAGTTAAACAAAAAAAGAAATAAAGAAAAAACAATGGCATCCCACAATTTGGATTCTCATGACTTGCTGCGGTTATGAGATAGACTGGTCAACAACAGAGCATTACAATGTACAGGAAGGATGAGGACTTAATGAGATTGAAACCTTGCCTTGGATACATTCGGCTATAATTTAAAATTTGGATACTTCTCCTTCTAGGTATACTCACAGCAGGATAAATGTAAAATATAGCCGAGGAAAGAAACACAAGAAAGAGCCAAGAGAATATTGGTAAGAAACAACCATCAACATTTCCCATCCTAACTAATCAATTCCCCCTCAACGCACTTACAGTAATTAGAAATACTACCCATCCCTTCCATAATGTCACATCAACTAACTATAAGATGCTAATAATTATAGAGGATTAATGTTAAATCCTCATCCAGACAGGTCTCATCAATGATACTTATCCATCATTTCACCAACTTGATTACATGATAAATAAAGCTAAAGATGCTTCATTTTAATAACATATCATAAAATCTACAAAAGCAATTTACTCCGGGATAACATTTACTAGTGATTACTTACTACAACCAGTCAATAATCAACGAATTAAAGATTACCTTAACATAAAGAAAGGGGTCAGCAACAAAATTACTGGAAAACCCAGCCACAGAGGCTGAAGCACAGGTGATTACAGGATTGGCTACTGGCCATGCCGCTTTCTTATCCCTCCATATATTCATCTGCCAAACATTTCCAGACACAAAAGTCATATTACAATAAATTACAAGAAATCTAGAACCTTAAGCCTTAAAAAAGATCAAACTTTGAGCAAAAAGTTAAGAGTGAACTTTCATCTCTATGCGCAACGTCAAGAAACTTTCCAAAAATAATCACCAGGATTTGCACATTTCACAAACACCCCAAACTCTAGAAGCATAAAAGATCCAATTCAAACCAAAACAGTAACAAACCAACATTTGAGCCAAAATGAAAGGCATAAAAGTTTGAGCAAAAAGTTATAGAGTACACTCATCTCGATGTGCAACCATCCAGAAATTTCTAACATTCAAATCAATCACTGCCCATTTAACAAGTACCCGAAAATCTCATCACTTCAAAAGATTCAAATTCAAACCAAAACAGTACAAAACTAAAACTTCGAGCCAAAATGAAAGGCAGAAGACTTTGAGCAAAAAGTTAGAGTACACTCAACTCTAAGTGCAACCATCCAGAAATTTTCCAACAATATTCAAACTAATCACAAGGAATTTCCCATTAACAAGTACCCGATAGTCCCGTAACCTCAAAAGATTCAAAATTCAAACCAAAACAGTACAAGACTGAAACTTTGAGCCAAAATGGAAGGCTTAAACTTTGAGCAAAAGGTTATAGAGTACACTCATCTCTATATGCAACCATCCAGGAAATCCAATCATATTCAAACTAATCACAAGGAATTGCCCATTTAACAAATACCCATCTAACCCAAAACCTCAAAACATTCAAATTTCAAACACAAAACTGAATCTGAGCCAAAATGAAACCCAACAAGAACAAGCAGTTAACATCACCATAAGCCAAAAAAGAACCCCATTTACCCAAAATTCAGCAAAATAACAAACAGAAGAACAAATCATACAATATGAAAACAAAAACAAAAGACTTACATCTTCAATGGGTTTGAGGGAAAAAGGAGAATCACCATAGAAAACACCAATTGACCAAGAACCCTCATCATCCTCTTTACATCCTATTGAAGAGATACTCGCATGGACATTTGGGGTCATCATAAACCGAACATAAATCCCAGCAATTGAACCCAAAGCTACAAACGACACAAGTAAATACACAAACCCAGAAGAGCTAACACACGGATCATTCTTGCTCTTGTTATTGGGTCGGTTCCTCGTACCTGAAGACCCGGAAACCACAATTGGACTAGAACCCATTAACAAAGAAGGTGAAAGATGTCGCCGGAAAGTATCTCCGGTCGCCGCCAGCGAGATCTCGTTAGGCACGTGCTATGCACGTGATGTGAGAGAAAATACAAAAAAATTAACCAACATCCGAGATTTTTTCTCTTTTTCTTCGTGGGTCTTGATGAATTGTTATGTATTTGAAGAAAATTGAGAGAGAAATGGAGACTTTGAGAAGATTTTTGATTTGATTTGCTCTTTTGGTTGTGATTTGCGTTTCTCTCTCACATAGTTCTTTCTCTCTGTTTTTGCAAGGGAGTTGTTTTTCTTGAATGATGAGTTGTCTTCATTTGTCATTATAAAACACACATACTTTTACTATTTTCCACTCGATACTCGATGTCCATATTGAAGTTCCAATAAAATTTGAAACGTCCACTGTATGGTCCATTTCAAAAGTGACGTTTCTATCAGAATTTGTTTCATACTCAAAGTTCGAATTCAATACTTGTAATTAAGGACAGAAAAGATAAAGATTTGCTTGAAGTATTGTACGTTGTGATAGTAAGGTTCAAATTAGTTTTTGTGTACGTTGATTATTATTTTGTATTTTCGTTGTAATTTAAGCTTGAGACATTATGATTTTTCTTGATACTTAATGTGGCAACAATGTTAAAGTTGAGGAAAATATGAAACTATTTGTTAACGCTAAGTATATGAATAACCTTAAAGTATAACTAAGAAATTAAAAGATATAATAATATGGATCTTGTTTTATTATAATTTGATTGATCTCATGTTTGGAAATATATAAAATTGTGTATATATTATGTTGGAATTTTTTTTGATATATTATTATTGTTGTACCATATAACATTAAGGCATTTATTGACATAAAACAATTAATCATTGAACACAATTAATTGACACTTGCATTAACCCCCTCCACAAAACTAAATACGTTTTATGTCGTATTCTTCTAAGTTTAAATAAATAATAAGATCAAGCAATTAATTAAGTTTACTTCAATCTCAAATTAATTATAAGATTAACTATATAATTTTTCAGTAAATTTTAATTTCTCATCTGATATTTGATACTTATATTGGAGTCAGATTAAATTTGGATTTGCGTGAGAGAATTTCACATTGGAGGATAAAATGCTCTTAACAAAGGTGACTCCGTACTCAAGAGAACTCGAATTCAAGACCTCTTTTCTAAAACACAATTATTTATTTACAATAGTATTATCTTATTTTATATTATCATTTATGGTCATTTTCTCCAAGTTAATTTGTCATACCTTATTATTATTATAAACATTACACTTGAAGCCCATGATTGATGATATCAAATGTAATGTTTAATAATGAGGTGTGGCCCCTTCTAATTTCAAAATTGACGATTGCAAAGTTTTCCACTATTTTATTCCTATTCTTTTTTTGAAGAAAAAAATAGAATTATATTTTGTTGAAATGTATTGACACGTGAAAATACAAGAGATAAATTCATAATTTTAAATTTAAATAATAATTAGGTCAGGAATAATAGTTTATATATATTAAGTAGAATTCTTAATATGAATATAGAGTTTGATTTAAAGCTATTTTATTCTGTCGAATTCGTAATTTGCGGTTCAAATATTATTGTAAAAATATCTTTAAAGCGAAAACATAAAAAGTAGAAAGAAACATGACATATTCAAATATAGTTGTTGGACCACATAATTTGCAATCCAATTCTGCAGAAAAATTAGGATTTCATACGATGAAAGTTATATTTGCATTTATCTTCATTAAAAGAATTTCGATTGGTCGGATTCCAAATATATATATATGATTTTTCGTGAAAAATTAATTGAAAAATAAAAATAAATCATGGACACCTTTTGTTGAATTTAATCATTTAATATCTCGACAATAAGATTTATTGATTTGAATAGTTCAAATTTACGATTACAATCTATTATAGAAGAAACGCTCTATCAAGAATTTTTTTCATTTATATAGTTTGAGCTCCAAACATCATCATCGTTAATGACAACAACCCCTTATTTTCCCTCCCTTTTCTTCTATTGAATTTCTATTTATTTCAGAATTTAAACTCAAAATTTTTAATTAATTACAAAAGGACTTTATGATTTTAAAATATGAGTGATGGTGCCCAAGATGTGGGAACTAACAAAAAGAGTATCAAATTATGGCTGGAGACAAACTGGAATGTTATTTTATTTTATTTTTAAAAAGAAAGGACAGAGATTTTTTTGTATCGACTTTAATATACCAATTTAGATAAGATTTATACAACTTTCAAAAGGCATCAAATGAGTTGTTCAGCAACATGGCTATGCACTTTTGAATTGGCAATTAAGCATTTTAACTTTAAATATAAATATTTTATTGGTTTATGCGTATTTTGAAACAGAAAACTGATAAACCAAATTGATAATACATAAATTTAGATGAATTTGCCTGCCTAAATATATTAGCACCTCTATTTGTTTGCACGCAACATCTAAAACACTTATATATAATTTAAACATGAAAGTCATTTGATCCAGTTTATCTTAACGTTATATTAAAATAAATCACCATTTATAAACTTTGCAAACTCTTAACATAGCAGACAAGGCACTAGGGTGAGCCATTGATGCCCAAAACACTGAAATCATATTTTCAGTAAAGGTTCAATAACATTTACAAAAATTGTCAAAAGAACTATGAAATTCAAAATTTGAAGAACACGAGCTAGAAGATCACTATTTCGTGATACTATTCCATTTTCTAACTGGAAACAAACTTTTAGTATACGAAATCCAGAATTTGAAAAACACGAGCTAGAAGACCACTATTTCGCGAAACTATTTGGCTCTCCTCCATCGTCAAGTCTACGATTAACAACAAAATAGAATAACGGATCAAATTCAAACTCGAACAAAAACATGATAACCACAACCATGGCAAAAGATAACTAATAAATATGGTAAGCTCAAATGTACGTCATAATGTAATCTATGTTGCTCAGACTCTTCAAAATGACAATAATTGAGTGTCGAATGCTCCAAAAATAGTGCATTTTTGGAGAATTCTATACAGATTCAATCGCTTTTCTGAAGAGTCTTGAGCAACATAGCAGAACGAACCCAAACAAGCCAAATGTACCAATGAGTTACTTATGGGCAAAAGTCATTTTTATTTATAAATATCCCAACTTTATACTCTGTATTAATTGATTTAACAAACAATTCCACAATATTCTCAATCTTCAATATAAAGACCTAATGAATAGTTATATATCACACTAATTCTCTATCTCAATTTAGGTGGCACAGTTAGAATTTCTAAAGTCAAACAAGTTTGATTTTGATCCGAATTCAGGCATAGAATCTTTAAATTTTTTGAAAACTATACATATTTGAAAACTACCCAAAAAGTAATGATATCTCACACTAATTGACTGTTCAAAATATTTAAAAGATATATAAAAAAAAAATACAGTCAAAGAAATACTTGTTTGAATCTTAAAATTCGAATTATGACACATAAATTAATACAAAGGCAAAACACACTTCATTGCAAATAATAAAAAAGAAGTGACTTTTTTATACCTTTTGGCAATTGATAAATCAAATAAAAATTGGATTAATTCATAAAGATTTAACACTATATAAATTGAATAAATGAACAAATTAATCTTTACCGGTATTAAAAGAAAACCCAAAATTCAATTCATTGATATAACCCAAAACAGGTGAAAAGTTTTTTTCAATCGCTCAGAAAACTAATATAGCATGAATATTATTTTACATTATTTAATGTACTAAAAGGTGTATACAATATAAATTTCCAAAATATTTTTTTAATATAAGAGCATTAATAGTCTAATTCCCTTTTTTTTTTAATTAGAATATAAAAATTATATAAAAATTGCCTAAATTTCAGTAAACATGCCAAAGAGAATATGGTGAGCTGAAAAGGTGAAAGAAGAGGAATGTGACGGTTTTAAAGGTACACAAAGTCGGTATATAGTTATACCACTTTTTTTGCCTAAAACGTGAATAAGGGGCAACTCACCACACAAAATATCACGCGTTCACAGAGAGTTTAAGAAAAAGACACATTTCATCGTATATAATTTAGATAATATATTTTACTACAAACGTGACAAACATGAATATTTTGGTTCTAATTAATATTATTTGAAGTTGTATTGTTATTTTAAAATTCAGAACTCATAAAGTTTAAATTCTGACTCTGTCGGTGAAAAAGACATAGAAGAAAAGGTAGGTAGAACTCATGCTTTCATATGTTTGTGTAAGAATGAAGAAATATCAAAAGCCTCTTTTGTTTCTTTCTTTATTCTCACTCCATTACCTTCCATTGCACTCCTCTCTCTTTTTCCACTCATATATAAATATATTATATATTCACATCTAACTTCATAAACATCCCTCCCATAGAAACATTATTCCACACACAACAAAAAAAAATGTCTATAGATCAAGAACTCCCACAAGAATTATTAGAGAAGAAATTACCATATATCAAAGTAATTACTTCTTCTAATGATGATGAAGATGATCAATATATTAATTGTCAAACTCCAAAATCTTCTCAATATTTGATCCCAAAAATTCTTAGTTGTCCACCAGCACCTAAGAAGCCAAAAAGGGTGTCTTCTTGTTCTTCATGCAAGAGGAAATTAATTGATGAATTCAAGTTTTTTGATGAGCAAGAGGAAATTGAGTCATTTTTCAGGTTTGTTGATGTCAATTCTACCAAGAAAAGAAGAAGTTGTCTTGTGTAAATGGTAAAAGATATATACTACTAACTTTTATACAAAAAATCATTGGCCTAGATGGAAGAATTCATTGGTTTTCTATTTAGTGTTCGATATCTGTTTTGAGATCTTGACTGGCTCAAAGTCGCATCCTCACATTAAAAGGGGAATGAATTGCTTTTTGCTAGGATTTTTTTCATTTTCAAGAGTTGACCTGAAATCTACGATTCTTGGTGTTATAAGATGCTATAGAATTCAACAACTTGTTGTATGTATTTATCATACTTTTATATTTAGATATGAAGAAGTTTGTAATGTTTTCAAGAATTCAGATAAATTTGATCTGAATCATATGCTATATATAGTAGGTGTCAACGAAATGTTTACCCAATCTAATTGTTTTATATTTCCAGTCTAAGAGAACTATTTTGCTGCCTTCATCTTTTGATGAATTTATGAGGATGGCAAATTTTTAACGTATCATTTTCTCTTTTATTTATTCTCTTGTTCATTAGCTTATTAGAATTGAAAAAAGATATATATGTTACCCAAAAATAATGATGAATTTCGTAAAAAGTGATGGTGGTTGATAGTAAAATTAATAGTGGTAATTGGTGATGACTGTGGTTAATAATTGTGGTGAATAATAGTAATAACTAATAGTACTATGTAACAATGATTGAATAATGGTCAGTGATATATGATAGTAATTGATAGTTTATCGTGATAGTGATGATTGATGATATGATAATTGCAATGGTGACTAATAGCGATGATGACAACTCTGTCTAATTAGTAACTATGGTAATTGTAGTTGAAGATTGATGATGGTAATGATAATAGTTGCAAATAATGAAATAGTGGTTAAATATCATCCTTGCATAAACTCTTGAATATATACAACCTTAATGATATTAAGATTTTGATATAGTTAGAAATCATTCATATTCATCACATGCTTGTAAAAAGAAAATTGAAAACAATATAATTAATGATTGAGATATCAATAATAAAAATTTAAAACTAAAAAGGAATAATTTTAATGATTGATATATACATTATTAAGATTCATGTCTTCAACAAGAGCAAACACATAGGAAAAAAATTTAAATTCAAATTCAAATTAAAATAATTTCGAATTTCCAATCCCAATAAGTGGACTAGTCCAAATGTGCACGTATTACTAAAATAGGTGAAGATCATACCTATTTTCTTGTGATTAATTTAAATAATTGTCCAAGTGAACGTGGTCAATAACTACTTAACTAGTTTTTTTTTTCCTTTGACTTGACTAGTTATTGTTCAAAAGTTTTGACAATATTGCTACTTACGTAAGTATTTACTTATTAAGTTTAAGTTTATTATTATATATATGTTCAAGTCTAATGATAATCAAATTTGAATTTAACTTTCAACTAGGTAAAGCTTATTAGTCTGGTTCAATATATTATCGATTTGATTTAACGATTATTTGATTGGTGTAAATTGACTCGACTACATATTAAAGGAACATACAGATGAAATCATGTTTAATTCCTATATCCTAAGATTTTGTCATTTGTAGGAGTAATAAACTTCACCATTACGTGTCCCTTAAATATTTCAAAGAAAAAAAAAAGTGGATTACCTACTTTTAGTTGAACAAGATTAATATTAACATTAACTAATCAAAAGTCACATCTCATAAAGTGGCCTCTAAAGATGAGCTTATACCATAAGCTATTCCAAGTATAAAGAGGAAAATACTAGAAAGAGAGTGTTTAGTGAATAAAGGTACATTGAGCAAAAGATACAATGCAAATGAAACAATAAAAAGTAATACACAAACAAAGGTAAAGGAAGTTATCCCCCCGACTCTTCCATAAAAGTACGACAACACTCAACTATCGACTAACCTCCTAATTAATCATCAACCTTCACCTGTTCTTCTCGGGTCATGCTCTTAATTAACTAAAGTGGTATCATGTCATGTTTAATCACCTCCCTTCAATTCTTCTTCGGCCTACTCCTAACTCATGTTATAATCACTCCAAACTATCTCAACCCAACCCTTGTTTTCCTCGTCATATCCACCGTGGGTCACTTCCACCTTGCCCCGTATAACTTAATACAAAACGCATTTTAGAAATTTTTCTTTCTTTTGTTCCAGCCTAATGATGAAGTCTTCCAAAACTAAAAAGATGAAAGTTTTAAAGATCTATAAAACAAAACATGCTCTGGATATTGATAACACAATCTGATGAGAAAGGATCAGCATAGGAATTCGGAATGATTGTCAGCCAAAGCTAGAACATACCCGATGAAATAGTTGAAGTGCGTGTAATCTAGTCTGAACACCACTGTTATAAATAAAGAAAATGTCATCGCCACCAAAAGAGGAGAAGACATGTCCAGATAATTTGACTGTAACAACTCCTACATAAACAGCAGTCAGACTGTCTTTACACCAAATATATCAAGAAAATAATTTGTCCAGGCCCCAGGGCTTAAAGATGTCATTTGGCAACAAAATTCAATACATACAAATTATCCATCGAGATAGGCGCTTGGCCGGAACACTTGCCTGGAGTGAGCTGCAATTTATCCACTAACCGAGCATAAAGTTGAGAAAATCAAATTCTCTGCTAGAAACTGGCCGAGAATATTTGTTTCCACTAAAGAACTTCCTGCTCTCTTACAATTATAACTGACAGAAGCAACCAATTTAGACTTGCATAGGATGATGACTCTTGCTGTTTCAAATCTGACCAGTTCCTAGAGGCTGCCTCGAAGTATCACCTGAAGCCCAAGCTTGATAGTCCTTCACTAGCTGGATGCAAGAAACCCAGTGCATTAAAAGGCAAGATTTTCAATACGAAAGAGTGGAAACCATCTTAAAGAGAGACTACTACTTGAATAGTGATGTAAATTCTCACGCAGGCTAAGAATCATGATTTCTAAAAACAGGAAAGGTCTAACTTTACAGCTAAACATCAAAATTGGAAGTAATTGTAGAGTTCAGCTGATGTAATGTACAATCACACCCACAATATTCACAAATACAAACAGCATGGTAAATTATGTGAAAGAGAGGCAATACACAGAAACTCAGAACTCCGTCATAGTTAATGTGAGAAATATAGGAAAAGAATATTATTGAATTGTTGTTGTGTACATTATTACATTGAGACCCTATTTATAGACCCTAGAATACAATCCTTTACCAAGTAGGATACTATTTAGTATTCCTATTTCTATTTCTATTACTATTCCTATTCTAATAGGATTGTATAAACCTATTCCTATTCTAATAGAATTGTATAAACATATTCTTATTCTAATAGGATTGTATAAACCTATTCCTATTCTAACACTCCCCCTCAAGCTAGTGCATACAATTCATGTACCTAGCTTGTTACAAATGTAATTAACACGAGGACTGATGAGGGGCTTGGTGAAATCTGCAAGTTGATCACTCGACTTCACAAAATTGACAATCAATCTCAATGTGCTTGGTCTTCTCATGAAATACTGAATTTGATGCATAATGCCGATAAAACACAGAGTGATAAAATTACAGTGTTGGAACTTTCCAAACCAAACTTGCAAAGACTGTTTCAGACCATAGAGTGACTTACGTAATCAACATACAAGGCTACTAAACTCCCCCTGAGCAACAAAATTAGGTGGTTGCTCCATATAGACTTCTTCACAATGCAACGGTCGTAAGTGCTCAAAATCTAGTGTAAAGTATATGGATCATGTTGGAATCACTAGACGAGTTGATATCAGACAAGTCACCGAAAAACTAGCCAGAACATGCTCATATGCCGGAGTATTAGATTTGATGGCTAAAAGTGGTCACAATCTAAGAAATAAAATTATATGGGTAGAGTCGGAATGATGTCACAACCCAACTAGAAAATATAAATTATATAGGATAGTTTGAATTTATGGAACGACCCCATTGAAAAAGAGAAATAATATGGGTAGGGTCAGAATGTTGGCACGACCCTACTGAAAAAGAAACGGGTAGGGTTGGAATGATGGCACAACCCTACGCAAATCAGATTTGAGGAGTCACCGGAAAGACGAATGGAACTATGCAAATCAAATCTGAGGAGTCACTGAAAAGACACATGATGCTATGCAACTCAGATATGAGAAAATAGTTCGAAAAAATCCACGGTACTACACAAATTAAATATGAAAAGTAGTCCGAAAAGATGCACGGTGCTACACAAATAAGATATGCAAAAAAGGTAGTCACCGGAAGGATGTCACGGTGCTACACAAATTATATATGAAAAAGTAGTCACTGGAATGATGACACAGTGCTACACAAAAAAGTAGACACCAGAATGATGGCACGGTGCTACAAAAATTAAATATGAAAAAGTAGTCACCGGAATGATAGCACGGTGCTACACAAATTAGATATAAGAAAATAGTCACCGGATAGATACACGGTGACCCAACTTTTGTTAACATAATCATTGGCCAGACGGGCAGCATCTATGGGTGCCACCCGCCGGCAGCGGAAGCTCTTTAATTCTCTACCAAGTTCGTAGAGGCTCTGATACCATGTGAGAAATATAGGAAAAGAATATTATTGAATTGTTGTTGTGTACATTATTACATTGAGACCCTATTTATAGACCCTAGAATACAATCCTTTACCAAGTAGGATACTATTTAGTATTCCTATTTCTATTTCTATTACTATTCCTATTCTAATAGGATTGTATAAACCTATTCCTATTCTAATAGAATTGTATAAACATATTCTTATTCTAATAGGATTGTATAAACCTATTCCTATTCTAACAAGGCTTACACTGGGTAAGATTTTCTAGTACATACTTATCCACTCAGTTTTGATTGATTAGGGTTACCTTCTGGTAACTTCAAAATCGGCTGTTGAACAAGCTTATCTTCTGTTTTTGGTTAAAATTTTGTGCACTCACAACATATTGTTTGGTTCATCTTAGAGAACAATATTCTGTTATGGTCCTATATATTGGCATTTCCCCCTCGAACGCCATAAAATTTATGCTAGAACTCTATTCATTGGGTTAAACACTAGACAGAAACCAAGGACGTCATTTTTTCGTATGGTAAATCTCACAACCAAACCCCTTTACCTAGAAGTCACACAGTCGCTTCTCCCACAATACCCTCTTGGTGAATCGAATCCTCATCTTCATAGTTGCAGGTGGAGCAAGACGCCCCTTTCCACTAGGCTATCCATCCCTTATCAATCTTGGCACTATTTCCTGTCCCCTTTGCTTTTCTCTTTCCTTTGTCTTCAACACTTGTCTCTCTATTTTCCTAATTTTCTTATCAGGCAAAACTTTCTTGATGGATAAGGAATTTTTGAAGGACCTACTAAGAGACTAAAGAAAACGATCTCACATATACTACTGCATTAGGAAGCACAGAAATATACAAAGAATACATGTATGAGTCAAATAGGTGCTTTAAAATAATAATGGAGGACAAAATATATTAAACATATCAACAACTCCTCAGTCCAACAAAGGATGAAGAATATCCACATTAAAATATCAACTTTTGGTGAATCCAATCAGATGGTTGTTGTCCATCAATTAGAAAGACGTATTGATTCAGTACGTTACCTTAGTACTTTCAGGGAGTAGCAGCTACATGCCTCCTAATGCAGCCTCATATAGAGTTAGCACAACCAGATAATCAAATTTGTTTGTGTCTGTTACTTTTTGTAATGTTTTAATAATGACTTGTGATAATAGTAAAAGTCATACAATTTTCTTTGGGCGAGAAAAGATGAAAATGTGAGGAAGATGGTGATAAAGAAAAGGAAAAAACAATAGAACATAGTGAAAAATGAAGAGATAATAGTGTCAACTATAAAAGTGACAAGGACAACAAGAAGATTAAACCAGCTGTTAGTCTTTATTGGAGATGGAAGGGACTCTAGCATTTAGAGAGATGGAGCAGGGAAATGACATGAAACAATAGTTTAAAGGATTACAGTACAAGAATCTTTTTAACAGAAAGCAAACTGTCAAGAACAAGTTAAGCGGACAATGAACAAACCTGTGCCATAAACCGAGGGAGCATGATCCTTAGTATCTGATCTAGGACCTGAGAACCAGTTGACTCAATTGCCTGCACTGGAATTGCTCGAAATGCAAAGGGAATTTCAATGTTAACCTGCATAAATAGTCAATCAAAACTGATGCAAACTTACCAATATTGTAATGTTTTCACTTTTATTGCAATACGGACAAACTCAGATAGTACCTCAATAACAGCATCTGAAGTGAGCTGCTGCAAAGGTGAGTCTCTTTGCTTGCTATCATAAGATATTTTGTTCACCATAGAAGCTGCATGCCCATACTAAATCAGTGTCAAAGTACTCCTGAAAAGAATTTTGTAATAAAATTCAGAATTGACACACACAACTGAGCAATTTTTATTGCAGATGACAACTTGTCACACCAAGTTCTTTAACCAAACAAAGAAGAGACCAGTTTACCTCAAGGTACACCATCAAAAACCATTAAACTAAAAGCAATCACATGCTGATTTCAATTATGTTACATGATTACGCCAATTATCTATTTATCTTTACAATGTTCACAACAGAAACCTCTTACTGACAGCTTATCAACACAAATTATAATACAACTAGTGGAAGTATATGCAACATGCTAAAGTCATGTTTTCACCGAACTTGACTTGAACTTACGGGGACATCAAGTTTTACTCCCCAAGGCGATGCAGAAGCAATTATTCGGTAATCGACCTTATGCTGTAAATTGCCAACTTTTGAGGAGGATGACAAATGCAACTTTTTTTTTCAGGTATTACAGGAAGAAAGGTAGTTAATGGTGCATCAAACTAACAGACAGCACTGAAGCATTCATCCTCTCAACAGGAACTTTTTCTCTTTTCACAAGCAGCAAGAGTAAGATTACATAGCAGTTCTCAAGAGATCATGGACCTCTAGTGCCTTTTCCATGGATATATTATTATATTAAAAGAGAACATATACTCTAATTTTATCTCTATTGTTTTACAAATGCCATGTCAGGAAAAAAAAAAAAGAGATTGATTGGATTTAAGTAGACATTGATGAATAGTTAATAGGACTACGAAAATCTTGCTATGGGTATCTCCTCACCAACATTTTATTTCTCTGTAAAATGTGCTCCCACTTTAGACTCCCAAACAATTTATAACCAAATGCGAACATACAACAGCCACTAAGAAGAATTTGCTCGCAGAAAGAAATACAGAAATATCCAAATCAAAGTGAGTCCAGCATCAAGTTGCATACAGAAAAGGTAATCTGGTTTTAAACACATTTTTTCACCTTTATGGGCCAATACTACACAAATAGATCCAACTGCAGCATGACTGAACCAGTGCATAAAAATAAAAGCTTTGAATTCAACGTACCATTTTTAAAGAGAATTGTGCACAAATATTCAAAATGATAGAAACGGCACTTAAAAAGACTACATACCGTCAAATTTATCATTTTGAGCGACCACAATAGGAGATCCCTCAAGCTGAGAATCAAATAAATAGAAACAACAACATGATTAGATATAACTATAAATTACTAGAAATGTTAAACAACTGGAAAATCAGCAGTAATAAGTAATAAGAAAAAGCAATATACTACCTTGCAAGACAACAACTTGATACAACATCCATCAGGCTGCTCCTCAACTCTAACCAACAAAACAGGACATACTTCAAATGCAAAGAACTTGAATCTATACACGTAACACCTGAACGTACTATCATCCACTCGTTCAATCCTTTCTGCATCCAACACCGAGTACTGGCTCGCCGGCAAGCTCATATACTCCACTAAATCAACCAAAAAAAAAATGAAATTCTCAACAAATAATAACACTACCACCATTCACTGCTTCAAATAATCAATCAACATGGATAACACTTTGTGAAGTTAGAATTAAGTACACTTGTTTTTTCCCTTACCTCCAAAACCGAGTACTAGCTAACTCAACAAATAAAAACACTATCACAGTCACTGCATCAAATAATCAATCAACCTGGATTATACCTCGCCGTCAAGCTCAAATACTCAACTAAATCAACCCAAAAATTAATAAAACATAGTAAAACTCGACAAACAAAAACACTATCAACAGTCACTGCTTCAAAAATCATACAACTTGGATTATATCTCACCGGGAAGCTCAAACACTCAACTAAATCAACAAAAAGTAATCAACAATCGAAAAACTTTCAGATTTAAAAACAATATCAACACTCACTGCTTCAAAAGTCAAACAATCAATCAATTTGGATTATACACTAGCTATCAAGCTCAAATATTCAACTAAATCAACCAAAAATAATTTCAAAAAAAATAGTAAAACTCAACAAATAAAAACAATATCAACAGTCACTACTCCAATCAATCAATCAATCAACTAGGATTATATCTTGTCGGCAAGCTCAAATACTTCACTAAATCAACCGGGAAAAAAAAACTAGCGAAATAAAAACAATATCAACAGTCACTGCTTCAAATAATCAAGCAACTTAGATTATATCTCGTCGGCAAACTCAAATACTTGACTAAATCAACCGGAAAACTGCTTCAAATAATCAATCAACTTGGATTATACCTCGCCGGCAAGCTCAAATACTTAACTAAATCAACAAAATAGCGAAATAAAAACATCATCAACAGTAGCTGCTTCAAATAATCAATCAACTAGATTATACTATGTGAAATTAGAGTTAAAATGCTTACTTAGCGGACGTTGAAGCTGCTTAACGGATAATGACTCTTTCCGGCGACCAATAAATCGAGCTTTTGGAGCAGAATCAGCTGTAATACGGAGAGTAGTAAATTTTGAATAATCAACCGAGGAAAAGGTAGTAGAGAACTTAGGGTTTTTGTATTGGAAAGAAATGTAGCTTAGATTTGTTAGCGAAGAAGAAGCTGAGCTCAACGCCATGGATTGAAATATTTTAGATTTGGTTTGGTTTCGATTTTTTTGTTTAAATGGTTGTTGAGATGTGTGAGGTTGA
This sequence comes from Solanum verrucosum, assembly GCF_900185275.1. NCBI lineage: Eukaryota > Viridiplantae > Streptophyta > Magnoliopsida > Solanales > Solanaceae > Solanum > Solanum verrucosum. Next base: position 1,486,430 of record NW_026020006.1, read on the forward strand.
GGATAAAGTTCACGAGTGTGGTGAGAATTACAATATGTCACCCAATATAAAAAAGCGTATTTTAGCTTAAGGTACACAAAGGCGCACTTTAGCTTATTAGTTCACCCTCCATTTCCTTTTTTTCGATAGTCAAATCATATAATTTTTTATCTAATATTTTTATCATATTAAGGTAGGAGTAATTCTTATAATTTCGTAAGGTATCTAATTAAATCATATGATTTTATTTTGTTACATAAATATTATAGTTATGGTATCAATACAATGTGGTATCTACATAGATTGTATCATTTCTTTTTGTTACTATCATCTAAACAAGTTATTGACAAGGGGTATCTAATTAAATTGTATCGCTTTTTTTTATTACATAAATATTATAGTTATGGTACCAATATGATGTGGTATGTTAATAGATTGTATCATTTCTTTTTGTTACTATCATCTAAACAAGTTGTTTGACAAGGGGAAAGATTAATGAAGGTGAATTAGAGCAAAAATACGAATAAAAATGCAAGTAAAGTATAGTTATAAGACGAAAATAATGTTAAATTTGGTATATCAAAGAATATTATTCCAAATAATAACACACTAATTAGATTGAATGAAAAAAATTACTAGGGAACTATTAAAATAGCAAACATCATTGGAAATATCAACGGCGCATTTTAGCATCGTAAGCACCCTGCCAACAGGAAATATCTACACAACGTAAGGCACGAAAAAACTGTGTACTGATTTTGGACTTTAGCAGCATGACGCCCTTAAACTTCACCCACCACCTAACCCGGCGCAAAATTTCCTCAACCACGCTAAATTACACCGCCAATTTCATCTTTATCAACAAAAAAAACTCTAAATCAATGAAAACTGGAAAATCAGGCAAAATTGATGTAGAAAACTGGAAATTTTCATTCATGATTAGCGGTTCATTACAAAAGGATAAGCTAAGAGCAAGCTAATTGAACTAATTTTACATCCACAAAACACTAATTCAAACCTTAACAGTAGTACACAAAACCTAAAAATTAAGAGCTAGTGAATTTGGTAACAGCCTTAGTTCCTTCAGATACAGCATGTTTAGCTAATTCACCAGGAAGAACAAGACGAACAGCAGTTTGAATTTCACGAGAAGTGATGGTAGGTTTTTTGTTGTAACGAGCAAGACGAGATGATTCCTGTGCAAGTTTCTCGAAGATATCGTTGATGAAACTGTTCATTATACCCATAGCTTTGCTAGAAATACCGATATCTGGATGTACCTGCTTCAGCACCTTGAAGATGTAGATCTTGTAGGTTTCAACTGACTTCTTCGTTCTCTTCTTCTTTTTGTCTCCGGCAGCTGCACTGCTGTCCTTTGGTAGCTTCTTTCCGGCCTTTGGCTTCTTCTCTGCCGGAGATTTCTCGGCGACTGGAGTTTTTTCAGCTGCTGGTTTCTTCTCGGCGGGCTTTTTCTCTGCTTTTGGTGCCATTGTAGGAAGAGAAAGGGGAAATTGACAGATGCTTTGAAAGGAATTTGGGAATTTGTGAGAAGAGAATACGATGGGGGTTTGGTTTATATAGTGGTTTAGATGGGAATTTTGATTGGTTGATACGGAGTGACGCGGATCGTGAAGGAGAGCCGTTGATCTTACTATTAAATCAACGGTGGTGAGTAGTAGTTTTGTGATCCGGGTCATTTTTCTTGTACTTACCTAATATGCCCCCATTTTCTTTTACACTTGCTTATTTTGATAAATTATCTAAAAGATTAATCTTATGAAACAACACTAATTAGTCATGTATCAATTAGTTTGGAGGGTGGTTAGTCATATAAATGATTTGGGATCGATTTTTCTTCAATGTCTTCTGAGTCAAGTCTATCGTATAGGGTATATCTAGTGTGATTTACATTTTCTATGTGGTTTGTAGATAATTAGTGAAGGTTTATCCAATGTGCATAAAGTGCTCATCTGAAAGAACAAAGATTGTAACGATTGTAAATTGTCATGCGGTTCCAAAAAGAAAACAACACTAAGTAAACTAATTATGATTGATTTGAGCTAAATCTATATATTATTGATTTAATTTATTGATTTGTAAACTTGCTAAAGGATTTTTATTCATATTCATAAATAAAAAAGAAATATATAGGGAGAAGTGGAGCTTATTATGTTCTTGGTTCATTGTGCTAGCTAAACTATTCCATGGTACTAGTGTATGATCAGATACCATATGGGTGGATCTTATCTCGATAAGTTTTAGGCTAATTTATAAAAATCTTATTGGATTTTAGTACGTTCAGATACATGTATTTCGAGATATATGTGATCAAAATTATGTGTCATTTGCTTTAGATACATTATATTCAAGTGAATTCGCATGTAGCTATGATACATGACAAATCTTCCACATCTCCCTCACCTCTATCCCATCTCGCTAGCGTATTGTATATCTCAAATACATGCAAATCACACTATATGTATATAGTGTGTATCTAGTGTGATTCACATGTATGTGTGATACGTAGAAAAATCTCTATCGCCTTCGTCGCCTCCCTTCCATCTCACCCATCACTCTCATATCTCGCTCGTGTATCTGGTATCTCATATACATGCAGATCACACCAGATACCTGTATATATATTGTGTATCTAGTATGAATCTCATGTAACTAAGATACATAAGACAAATCTCGCCTGCCTCTGTCGTCTCCCTCCCACCTCGCTTGTCACTCTCATATCTCACTCATGTACCTGATGTTCCAGATACACGTGAATTGTACAGGATACATGTATATAGTGTGTACCTAATGTAATTCATATGTAACTGATTTAAAATTTGATATGAAATTATTAAAAATGAGATAAATGCAATTATTTCAAACTATAGGGAATTAATAAATATAATAGAAATATTTATGTAATTATGTAAATTCTCATGAGTTTTGAGCATTTATTTGATTAGAAAATATTTTAATTATTAAGATCTTCAAGATATAAGTATTTTTATTTTTATGTAGCAACCTTTGGTTAAGAATCATTTTTTTTATTTTCTTCGGCCAAAAGCATTTTACTCTTGAAATGAAACTTCCTATGTATAAATAAATCGATCATTTAAATATAGATATCATATATTAATTGAAAAATATAAAAATAAAACGCATGAGAATAAAATTCTACCAAAACAAGTACTAAGTCTTTGATTTATTTTACCCCCTTCCTCTTTCAATAATATCATAATCAACATACACAAATTATATTTTAATTTCTTGGTTAATCAAATCTTCTTTCAGAAAATTAAAAAAAAAAAACAGATAAAATGAAATTAGAGATTTAGGAAAGAGAATTGGAGAGGAAATTATAAGATGTAGAATCGAATTTTCATTAAAAATATTTTAATGAAAATTTGTATAATCAAAGCAAAAATGAGCTAGACCGATTAGATCTAGGTCCATACTTTTTTTCAGTTGACTTATTTCAACTTGACAATAATTATTGAAGTGAATTCTAGTGTTCACCATGTGCCAAGACAATGTTTATATTATTGTTGGTTTGGTTAATAATACTCCCACCATTCCATAATAAGTTAATTTTTGAAGCATCTTTCATTTTTTAAATTAATTTAATTGTTCAGTTTTCAAGACTACTTTTAGAGTGTTCTTCTAATTTTACCTTTCATTAGTTAGTATTGGAATTAGTGATTAATTAATATTTAGTTATTTTAATCATAAATTTGACAGTAGTTAATAAGGGTAAAAATAGAAAACTAGGTTCAATTTATGTCTTAATCTACTTTTCTTAAAGAGTGTGAAACACCTCAAAATTAACTTAATATGGAATGGAGGGAGTAATAGTTAAGTTCAATGCTAATCATGTACAAACATATTCAATTATATATCACCGCATATTAACGTAAGTTTGTGAATAATTAAAAACACAAATAAATTGTCAATTCAACAAAGATTGAAGAATGAAATTATATAAAATTATGAAAGGAAAAAAGTTAAAGGACCTTAAAGTAAATTAGAATTTAGAAATAATGACAAAAATGGTTCCTTATGTTTAAAATAGTTTCTTAAATATACATCGAACAATTATATGATCTTTTAAATTTGTAGCAAAAGAAAAAAAATTAATTTTCATCCAATATTATTGAACATTGTCAATTTTATTTGAGGAGAATCATAATAATTTTTTTTTAGTGAGAACTCACATTTAGGAGTACAATTTTATATTTTTTGATTTATTTTTAAAGTTTGATTCAGTTTTTGAGGTGTTATTTTTGTATCTATTTGTAAATGGTGTCTATTTTTTTTTCATTTGATAAAACTTTCTTGATGTTAATAATTAATTATTTTTTCCATCAAATTCAACAAGCATAAGTTGTTAAATATTCAACAAAGACTAAAAATACTATATTTTAAAAAAAAAATTGTTGACAAAAAAAACAAAACAAACAAAAAAAAACAAACAAGTTGCAAAGGGCTTATTATTGGACGGATTGGGCGGATAATTATAGTTAACATATTGATTTATTGGATATCGATTTTTAAATATATTAATCCGCTAGCTAACGTTTGGTTCGATATTGAATTAGTAATTAATAAGTGGTTATCGAACAATGTATTGGCTCAATCATTTCATGCTCCCTTTCTTTCATTTCTCACTCACCTATATACTAGTCTTCAATCAAACAAAATAATTTTTTTAGCTCTATTTAAGTTGGTAATTCTATAATTGTAAATTATAGTCTGAAACATACGAAAGTTTAAATTTCAAGAGTGCATACATTTAATCATTTACTTAAAAAATATACTTATGATAAAAAAAAACAATCATAATAATTCTTAGCAAGTTAACGATTTACCCAATAAGAAAATCGAGTAATTCGCATCCTCATCAATAAATCACTAACTATAAAAGTTTAATCCATTTACTAATTGCTAATCCAATAATTCAACATTAATAAGCCAACAAGTCAATTGTGCGATGGGCTTATCGGTTACGATTTGATTTTGAACGGAAAGAGAAAAGATCAAAATTCCATTTTTGTTATTTTATTTTTTTATATTACCACTTTCTTAGCATATTCTTCTTCCACTCTCTCTCCAGTTTCTCTTAAATCTCATCTGCTTCTTTTTCACACAGTAGATATTTCTTCATAAATCAGAGTCTTTCTTCTTCTTCTTCTTCACAAATTGCTAATGTTTTGACTCCATTTTTCATCCATAAATTCTCTCTATTTATTATACTGATTAAGTAAATTAATGGCAATGGAAGGAGCAGCTCAATCTGAGTACAATTCATCTACTGAAGGTATACAGGAACACTCTTCTTCGCCTCGCAAATCTCAATCTCCTCCTCCTTCCTCAGGTATATCTATTTTTTACACTCTATTAGCTTCGGATCTACTATTTGTTGTTTGTTTGGTGATAAATTTTATTATAATAGGACCTAAAAGTGTGACCTAGTCGATGTAATTGGGTGGATAATAGTAAGATTTTAGGTTTGAATGCAAAAGTAGTTGGTGATTTATTGACATTTATTGAAAATTAGTTGAGATGCACGAAAACTGAACAAGACACAATAACAACAACTTGGTCGGCTAGATGAATCCCTTTATTTTAAAGAGAAAAGGTGTGTCCTAATCGTTGATGAAGTGAATGTAAGTGGGTTGAGAATAATGAGGTTTTAGGTTTGAGTGCAAAAGTAGTACTCTCTCGGTCTCATATTATGTGACAACCTTTGCTTTTTAGTTCGTCTTGTAAAGAATGTCACCTTAGTATAATTAGAAACAATTTGATTTTAAAATTCCCCTTTTAGCCTTAATGAAATGATTTACAACCACACATATATGAAGGATTGTTTTAGACCTTAAATTTCGAAAGTCTTATTTTTTCCCTTAAATATTGTGCCAAGTCAAATGGTGCCACATAAGATGGAACGGAGGGAGTAGGTGATTTCTTTCCTGTTTGTTATCTCGGGTAACAAGTATCACGTGAAATTAGTCGAGATGCAAGCAAACTGAACCTCACACAACAACAACAACTAGGTTAGCTAGATGAATCCCTTTATTTTTTTAAAAAGGTTTAACCTAGTCATCGATGAAGTCGATGTAAGTAAGTTGAGAATAATGAGGTTTTAGGTTTGAATGCTAAAGTAGGAGATGATTTGTTCCCATTTGTTACCTCGGGTAACAAGTATCACGTGAAATTAGTTGAGATGTGCGCAAACAGAACCTGACACAACAATAACAACTAGGTCGGCTAGATGACTCCCTTTATTTTAAAAAAAGGTTTGACCTAGTCGTTGATGAAGTCGATGAATTGGGTCGAGAATAATGAGGTTTTAGGTTTGAATGCAAAAGTAGTAAGTGATTTGTTCCCATTTGTTACCTTTGGTAATAGGTATCATGTGAAATTAGTTGAGATGCTAGATGAATCCACTTTTAAAAAAAGAGAAATTGGTGGTGGGGATTACAAAGTGGTGAATCGAACTGTGTCACCTTATAAATTTCATGTAGCCAACCAACTGAGCTATTAAGGTGCCTCCGGCTAGATGAATCTCCACTTCTTCATTGAAGCTCATTTCATGACTTATTTTTGGGTTGCAACTGTGTGAGCTTACAATGCGAGCAAGTTACTTCAGCTTTTTCCCAAAAAAGGAACAAACTTGAAAGGTGACGGTTTATGTTAAATGAGAAAGAATTTGAAGAAATGGGTAGATGTCATATTCAATCGAAGTTAAGATAGAGGAAACACCTATTTGTGGTTGCGATTGTCTGAACTTACAATATGAGCAAGTTTATTTAGCTATTTTGGAAAAAGAAACGAACTTGAAAGAGGACTGTTTATGTTGATTAAGAAAGAAATTAGAAGCAAAATGGGTGAGGTAGCAGATTCAATCTAACCTGTATAAGTTAAGATAGAGGAAACACCTATTTTTTGGTTGCAACTTTCTGAACTTACAAAATGAGCAAGTTTATTTAGCGATTTTGGAAAAAGAAATGAACTTGAAAGATGACGGTTTATGTTGATTGAGAAAGAAATTAGAAGCAACGAGGATCAGATTTCTCAACCTCTTGTTTCTTTTTTTTTGAGATATTCAGCTGCACCATGTTCCCAATGAAAGTACGCTGAATAGTATGATTGAAGGGGTGGACTTTCGACCATTTGATCCAATAATCAACAAGCTCTCCACCCCCCTGGTGCGCAAAAAAAAAGGAGGAGAAAGATCATTTAGAAATTTAGGGAGTTAAATAAGAAAAGGGAACTGAGACTTGTATTCTCGAGTTCCTGTTTGCGAGGTGGACCCTTCAGAACGAGCTTGTATGTTTGCTATTTGTGGTCTGAAGTCTGTGCTTGCAACCAGATGCCGTGATGGTTCTTTGACTTCTGTGCTGTATGCTTGTTTGCTGTCTTGAGTCAAAAACAATTTTGGTTAGCCTAGTTATGGTAATTAACTTGACAAGCATTTCTTGGTATAATTGACTATTTTAATTTCTATTGGAAGGAAGCCTTAACTTCTATAAACTAATCATGATAAGTTTTTGGAAGGGCATAACCTCTCCCATGTCTTGAGATAAAGGATCATTTTTTTGGGTCGAGCTCGTCGCACTGAGCTTGCCTAGTGCGGGTTACCTCTTCTGTGTGGTTTGCGAGCTATTGCATAGGTGCAGGGTTTTTACCTTGTGCGCACCCAAAGGGTAGTGGCTACGGGTTTCCCTTGTAATAAAAAAAATAAAGGATCATTTTTCTTTTTATTTCATTGTCACATTTAGCCGCCAAAAAAACTGCAATCTTTGTCATATACTGCATCTCACTGAGCGTCATTGGATTTTGATTCTTATATGACACCTTTGCATTCTCACAATGTGCCACTGTTAATGTGGTTATTCTTAATTATTAACTCCCAAAGACTAATATTGATCCTCAAACACATCACCTTATGGATTGGATGGGAAGTTTTTGCTTTTGGAAATACTAAATAAAAAAGGTGCTTAATCTCGAAAGCGTATGTTGCACCTAATTGTGTAGCAGAGCTGCATCTTTCAACCATTATCAACTACATACATGTGAAAAAAAAACTATGTTCTGATATGACAATGCTTCTCCGTGATACATTTCTTGCTACTCTTCCCCCTCTTTATAAGTGGGACATAGTGTTGTTTTGCAAAAGGATGCTACAAGGAAGTCCAAGTATGTATGAAAGCTACAAGTGAATCAACCTTGTAGCTTCAATAATATCATTCACTCTCTTTTATAAGTTTGAAGGAACCATGTCAAACAGTGAATTGCCGTCATTCCTTATGGGCATTTCCAATCTTACATCCATTTGTAGCAAGAAGAAATGTCTTTAATAGACGGAGACTTTACCCATTAAAAGAATTATCTATCTGCTACATTGTTTTTCCTCGTAGTCAGGGACTTATTTATTACATAATTAGTTCTTGCATATACTTTTACATGATGCATCAAATGTTGTGTAATCCTTTTCTGGCTGACTTGATTCCCTGCATTGTGATGATAGTATTGGTTAATGGGCTGTAATGAGAGATCACCTATCTTATAAGTTTTGTACTTAACATGGGAATATATCTGTATTGCTGCTTTACGGAGGTGAGAATATGTTTTAACTTTTTTTTCTGTTACTAGGGATTATGCCTATAAAGGTGCTTGTTATCATTATTCAATTTACATTTATGATTCTGGGATCAATTTTTTTCATCTTGTTTTCAGTAATTTGTCCAAAATATTTAATTGATTGCGCCACAGCCCACAGTATCTCATTCCCTTCTTACTTCTTCACAGTGCTGATGTTTCTCCTTTGTGTTTGTTATATCTCCAGACCATGAGGAAAACAAAATATCTATCAAGTTCCTTTTATCGAATGCTGAGGCTGGTTCAATTATTGGAAAGGGCGGCTCGACAATCAGTGACTTTCAGGCTCGTTCTGGGGCAAGAATTCAGTTGTCACGCAACAACGAATTTTTCCCTGGTACCATGGATAGGATTGTAATGGTATCTGGGTCGATTGATGATGTACTCAAGGCAGTTGATCTTATTCTTAATAAGCTACTGGATGAGGTAATATCATGTCTAAAATCCCATTCTGTGTACTGTTATTGACAGATGCCTTGAAAAAACTGTCTTTTCCAATTCAGAGTTATGTTGAAGATGGTGGTGATGTTGGCCCGCGATCAAAAGTTAGACTAGTTGTGCCCAACAGCTCTTGTGGTGGAATTATCGGGAAGGGAGGATCTGTGATAAAGTATGAATCTTTCCTCATTATATGTCCTAAAAGCCCCCCCCCCCCCATCCCCCAAAATACACTGCTCCTGAAAATGCATGCAGGTTTCATTGTATCATTACTCATTTAAGATAACTAGCTCTTCTTCCAAGCAAAGTATTGCTGATTCTAAGATACCTGGTTTTGGTACTGATCATGTTAACTAGTTTCTGTGATGTGATCAATCAGAATTTGCTGTTTTATAGAGTATGGAATGACACAGTCTTGTGCTGGAATGAGTTAGCTGACTTTGCCTTTTCCATTTTTCATTTTTAAGTTTCTGACTGGAAGTTCGATCAACTGCATGAGCTTTGCATCCTAGTTTATTACCGCTTTAAATCAAATTGTGTATGCCATTAGACTGGGTTCCTTGTCCCATTTGAATATTTGAACTCATTCACTTTTAAACTTAGTCTTCATGGTTGAACTCTCTGGGTTAATGCGTTGGTACCCCATCCCACATCAGGATGTTGTCAATGTGTAACATGTGAGTCTGGTGGGAATAAATGCTTAGAGTTGTTTGTTATTTTATTGTGCTTATGGGTTTATTGTTCAGGGAGGTTCCTATTTACCACAGATATTCAAAACCTAGGTCATCAAGGGTCCACAAGAAAAGTTAGGATAATAACCATACAGTTCATCTGCAAATTGAGGGAATACAGTGATATCAAAGGTGATGAGCAACAAGAAGTGCTGAAATTATTGGAGCGTCAAGAGCAAACACAAATAAAGCATGAGTTTTATGTACAGGAAAGGGAAAGATAAAAATCTATATGTAGTTCAAGAATGATAGCTATAAACCATAATATAGACAGAAAAATTGAAAAAATTAGAGTATGGTAAAAAAGGTGAAATATATATTGTTTAGTGTCCCTCTATTCAAGGAAAAAACAGAGTAATAAGGTTTGTACCTTGGTGCTTTTGTCCTGCAATGAAGCAATACTTGTGCGACTGAAAATGCACATCATATTTTGCTCTAGCTTTAGGGATTAAGTGCATCTCAAACGCCTCTTTGACAACACTGACTATCATATAATGGAGTTGTAAATTGCAACTATTGTGTGAAAGTTCATTTTGAACTTCATCTGCAACCAAAATCATATAAAGGAAACACATTTTACTAAATTTCCAAATACAATTTAAAATGCAGAACAAAAATGGTCGACAAAATCATCAGATTAACATAGATAGTTTTCTTTTACAGGTCATTTATTGAAGACTCTCGGGCTGGCATAAAAATATTACCTCAGGATGAGAACTTTCCAGGACTGCATGATAGGATAGTAATAGTGATTGGAACTCTAGGGGAGCAGATGCGGGCTATTGAATTGATTCTATATAAGTTGGCTGAAGACACTCATTATGTACAGAACATGAATGCTCCATTTCCTTATGCAGGTATTATTCAAATTTAATTAATTTGTAATACTTACATTTAAGTAATAGATCGGGAGGAATATGATCTGCTCTGTCTTAATCATTTTCTGTGCTTGTGCAATTCTTTTGGTATTGATTCATACAGGACCTGAGGTTACATGAATGGATGAGTGGAGGGAATTCATTACTTGTTTCTTGTCTGTCATACTTTCTACAACATTTATGACCATATCTTTAGTAATGTTCTCCAAGCTATTAGGTGTTATATTTAGGAGATCATCGTAGTAGTTGATTCTGCCATCTTAAAGTTGTTTTTTAACGTCATATTCTGATTCCTAGTTCTACTTCTACTGCTTCCTATTTCTTAGCAGCTTATCTTGGAATGAACTATGGACCACCGAATGGAATTGGAGGGAGATATCCAAATAACAGATATCAGAACAAGATGGAGCCTAATTCTGTGAGGACATCATGTTTTTGCCCCTTGTGCTTGTGACTGGATTTCAACTCCGTTTTGTTTGAATTCAACTTATTCTTTGTATTGGCTTTGAAGCTGATAATGGCATGCTCTTATCATGTTCCTAAATAAGATTATGCCTTCTTCTTTAGAACTGACAGATTTTGTTATCAGTTTTTTGACCTGCGCCTACTTTGGTGGTTTTGCAGGAAGATGGGAACAATTCTGTCACTATTGGTGTTGCTGATGAGCGTATTGGTTTGGTGCTTGGCCGGAATGGAAGGAGTGTAATGGAGATAAGTCAGGTTAGTAAAGAAGTTGCAATCTTTTCCCTGCTTGTATATGTTCTAAGGGGTCATTTGGTTTAGAAACAAGTTATGCAAGGATTGCAATACATGGATTAGTAGTGCAGAGATCATTTTTCATCGGACATTTGGTTCTTTATACTGAAAAGAGGATATATAGGATTAGCTATTCAAGATTCAAAATACAAACCAAACACGCAATACAGAATACAAAACTGTATACCATGATTATTTCATCTTATAACTCAAACCAAATGAGTCCAATTAAGTATCTTCTGTCTTTCCAGGTAAGTGGAGCTAGAATAAAGATATCAGATAGGGGTGATTTCATGTCCGGCACTTCTGACAGGTAAGCTTTCCTGGATTTCTTTGTTCCATTTGTCTTGAGGATTTGTGAAGTATATCGTTACATTGCTCAGACTCTTCAAAAATATTACCGGATGCGTGTCTAATCCTTCAAAAGTAGTCATTTTTGGAGGATCTTACACAGGGTGGGGCAGCAATTTGAAAAGTCCGAGCAACATAAGACTATAAAGATAAATAATTTCTGGACTTTTACAGGAAAGTGACTATTACCGGATCTCAAAGAGCTATCAGCATAGCCGAGTCTATGATATCTAAGAAAGTAGCAACAGTTACTGAGAGGTGGGTGACCTGATGGATTTCGATTTCTTAATTTTTCATTTATGATTTTCGTAACGTATCATCTGAAATTTCATATTAATGTGTTGATTATGGAATTATTTTCACATTTCTGTAGTTGATGAGTTTGTGAAATCACTGATCCCATATTGGCCAGAAGAGGAGAAGTTTCAAGTAAAGTCTTTGATCATTTGAACCAGAAATTTGAGGCAATAGAACTATATTCCAATTGATTCAATTGACTGAATATATGCTCATTTTATACAGTTGTAATTTTTAAGTAGGTAAAACATTAAATTGAAAATTGTGATTTTTATTGGATATTGACATTATTTTTGTTCCTTTATCATGTCTTGTAGAATATAAATGGTCATTTTCATCAATATCAGCAACAATATATATGAGTCAAAAAAATGTTAGAACAAAAACGATCTTTCTAAAGTTTAAAGGGCAGCATATCGATGATCAATCAGCTGCGAAGCGATGAGCCCTTTAACAGTGAAGGCTAAAGAAAAGATTGAATCATTCATGCATCCGTTTGGCTCCATGCGGAGTATAGCTCACATCCAAACATCTGATTGAGAAATGGGACATGCCCTTATGGAAGTCAAGTAGTTCGTGACTGACTAGCCAATGCTTCTATGTGTACGTTAGTTAGTCGGAGTAAATAATATGAAATTAAAAGTTAAGAGAGGTTAAAGGAAAATTATGGTATAAAACATGCAAAAATAATATATTACATGCAAATATAATATTATAAAATTAAACATGAAAAATTCATTACATGCATCCATGCAAAGTTTCAGAAACCACATAAATAAGGTGAGTTATTTATTTCACAAACTTCCTAATTTGCATAAGCAAATCATCTAATATACTTCAAGGTTCATCCCCTCCATATCCTCCATTTCCTCCTCCATACCCTGATCCATAGCCGGAGCCACTACCATATCCTGAACCATTGCCGCCACCTCCACCACCTCCTCCTCCACCACCGCCACCACCACCACCACCACCACCACCGCCGCCACTTCCACCACCACTTCCATAACCAGAACCACTTCCACTTCCATAACCAGAACCATTTCCTGAGCCACCTCCACCCCCACCACCTTGGCCACCACCGCCACCACCACCACCGCCACTTCCACCACCACTTCCATAACCAGAACCACTTCCACTTCCATAACCAGAACCATTTCCTGAGCCACCTCCACCCCCACCACCTTGGCCACCACCGCCACCACCACCACCGCCCCTACCTATTCCTCCACCTGATCCATACCCTGACCCTGATCCTGAGCCATATCCAGAGCCACTACCTCTTCCTGAATTCCCCCCACCGCCGCCTCCACCACCACCACCACCACCTCCACCTCCACCACCACCTCCGCTACTCCCAAACACATCATTACCCTCACCATACCCATAGCCTTCCCCAGAGCCATACCCTGAACCATAACCTGACCCCACCCCCAATGCTGACCCTCCACCACCACCTCCCCCTCCACCTCCACCGCCACCTCCTCTACCATAAAATCTTGCACCAAAAGCAAGATCCACAAAGAGCAATGCCAATAATATTGCAACTCCAATAAGTTTGGAATGCACCATTATATTAACTCCAAACTTCCAAAATGCAAGACTTATATTATATATATATAAAGTACAATAGTACTAAACAAGCTGTACTTGTGTTTATGAAAATATTTGTAAGGAAAGTGTCACTTGCCAAGAAAATAAATACTTATGATTGTGAATGACATAGAGTAAGGTTAGTGTTGCTATTTATAGGCACTCAAAATCCAACTTTTATAAGTTGCATGGTTTTCTAGTAGCCTCTTAAAGAGTAATATTTTAACGGAAGAGGAAATTAAATATGAACATGTTGATTGGAGTTAGTGGTGTTGGTAGTGTATGTGGCAATATTTTATGATAAAGTATATAAAAACTTATCATGATGAGGTTGTAAGTGGTGGCCCTTCATCTAGCTTCATGCAAAATTATATCGAGGGTTTAAGTTACATATAATTTCAACGAGATTTTAAGTTTATAAGTTTTGAATTCTATGATAGAATAACGAGTAAGTTCATGACAAATACTTTATATGCTATTGATTCTGTCAAATCTGTAACTTGTGGTGAAACTATACTTCTGATCAGTTAGATTTTCTTCATACAATATCGATAAATTTTAACATGTGCATATCATGATAAGTTGATTAGTATTTTTATCAATCGATTAATGTTTATCAAGAAATGTATCTATAATGATGTCTAAATAGACGACCTAATTATGTAAATATTTTTTACATGGTTGGTGCATAATATTTAAAACTCATATTTATTTATATTTATATTTTTTTTTATATATATTATAGATACAGTTTGCTCCTACTTTATATTTTAGGCTTGATGAATTTCCACTCTGTCATTTTATGTTCTCACTTGACTACAAATTTGAGTGACTTCCATATGTGTTAGGTGTACATATTCCATCATCTAGTATAGTTTACTTAAGAAATATTTTCCTTCGAGTTTTATATAATGATAATATAAAAATTATATGTATTTTTTATTGTGGATTTTGATTGACTAAATGTGTAATATTTTATGATGATTTTTACCATACAATAATAAATCTGAATGTTTTCACCTAAGCAACGTTATATTAGTATCTGAGAATTTGAGATGAGTTTAAATGAGAAATAATATAAATATAGTAAGGTTTCATATGTAACAAATACCAAATAATTTGGAATAAAGATCTATTGTTATAATTATCGATATAATAGCATAGGCCCCATTTGGGGGGGAGCGCTTCCTATTAAGGATTTTTTTATAACCAGGTTCAAATCCGAGATTCCTAATTAAGAGAGGTGTAACCTTATCAGTTGCACCACGTCTTGTCAACGGTGACAAGAAAGGATTACTAGAAGGTCTTCAACATATGTTGCCTTTTGATTGGATATAGGCATAATAGACATGCAATTTATAGGAACTCCTAAGGCACCAATGAAGACCACCAATTAAAATAGTCCACTAACTCACCTATTCTTTGTTTGTCATTCGGTGTTTGATATTTATATTAGAACTTCAACTAATATAAATTTACACCATGTAATTTATTAAAAGGCAATATATCTTACCAATATTTTTCTATACATAAAAATTTAAACTTGAGATCTTTAATAAAAGTTAAAGGAATCCTATTCATCTTACCATAACCCTTAATTTATAGCAACTATCAAGATCAATAAGTTTTAATTGTTGTTTTAGCTTATATGTGGTAGACTATTAACCCTTGTGATAAATAGTGCTTCAATGGGCCAATATGAAAAGGAAAGGAATATATATTCTAAATTTGATTGAATACCAAGAAAGCGACAAAGTCAGAATTTTTAATAAGAGAATCCAAAATGTAAAAAAATAAACACATGACTAAATCAATATACATATGTTTTTTTTTTAAAAAAAAATTATCCACAGTATAATTTTTCGATAAAGGAGTATCAGTTAACTATATATGTAGCCATTTGGTTGGACATAGACTTAGAAATGCAATTTTTTTGACAACTCCAAAGAACCAATGAAGACCACAAATTAAAATAGGCACTAAGTCACCTACACTCTTAAATTCCTTTTCATCAAAATATGTATATAGTGGGGAGTGGAGGAAAAAATGGAAGTTTCTTCTCTTTATCTTTGAATGACAAATGTCATGTTTTTCTTTGCTTTGCTTTGGTGGCCATATGCATAGAACACACTTTGCTTTCACTTTGAAAACTCAAACTTTGCTTTCTCTTATAAACTCAATCATAACACATTTGACACAAAATTCAACTATCCAAGTCTTTGTAGTGCTCTTTCCCTTTTTATTTACTTTAAAATACAAACATGATGTTGGAATTATCTTACGCGTAGTAAGATAAAAATAGAACTTTAGATGGAAAGATTTAAAAAGAAACTATAGTGTCAAAAGTATTCAACTATCCAAGTCTTTGTAGTGCTCTTTCCCTTTTTATTTACTTTAAAATACAAATATGATGTTGGAATCATCTTACGCGTAGTAAGATAAAAATAGAACTTTAGATGGAAAGATTTAAAAAGAAACTATAGTGTCAAAGGTTGAACGTGTGCACTTAATGTTACTCTTATCTTATTTTTATATATTTTTCTTCTTTTTTCCTTTTGATATTGACTTGATAAATCATATATTACTATAAGTCATTAGTAATATTAAAAAATCCATTATGAATCTTCAGCATATTAATGTCCAACAAAAGGGGCAATTTGGAATAAGTGCTAAGTGAAATTAGTTGGTCAAATTGGAAACTCTGATTAAGTAAACTTTCTTAGTGCTCAATTTGGAATTCAAATTGTGTCTCTAATTCATTGCACTAAAAGATCAGCACTACAAGTAAATCAAGATTTGATAAGATAGATAAAATGAAGATAATATAAAGTCTTCGCCCATCCTTTAAAACCTTGTGAACAATTGAACAACACAGGTAAATTTCATTTATCCTGAAATCACATGTGAACGATTTGTACAAATTACGACCACCCTTGTAACTTATCAACAATTTAGCTTAGTGAAATCTGAAGAGGGTAGTGCGTATGCATCCTTGCCCCTACCTTGTGAATGTAGAGAGGTTGTTTCAATAAAACATAATAACAAGTAACAACATGAGACAGAAACAACATGAAAACTAATAAGATCAGCCAAAAAGACAATGGCACTACATAAAATCATCACAGTACTTAATTGTTGTGTAAAATGAGTTTTGCAGCTTCCAAGCTGCACTGTGATGCATCACTGAATTTTAAAATTTGTTCAGGAGTCAGAAACTGCATCAACTCACTTGAATGTCTAAACACTAAAATATTCCTGGTATAGGTTGTGTATCATATATAATAATGTTCACTTCAGCCAGAGATCAAGATAACCTGCCATGACTTTCAAAAGTAAAAACTAGTTTTGAGCCCCTTCTTTATTGAGCTCTCTAGATTCTTGAGGCATTACGTGGCACGAATTAAGGTCCCAACTTTGAAGGTTGTGGAAAGAATGAGGACCCAAAGGAACAGATAATAGAACCAGCACCAGGATGCTGTTGAAATTGTCTTCCCAGGAAGAAAACTAACTGCTGATTCCAAGTGAGCGGAGCTATCACCATGCTGTGATAAGCCTAAAGATAGGATAACGTTGTAATTCCCATGCTTACCCACCAACTCGTCCATCCCATTGCCACTCATAGTCATGTTTGTTATTTGAATAAAACCAGTGACGTGGATTGAACTGGATGCTTCTGAGGAAGAATTCATACGGAGAGCTGCACTTTTTGAAGGGAACTCTGAAGCAAATGCAGGTGGAGCAGGTATACCGCCCAACATGCAGCTTGCCTGCTTCATAAATGGATACTTATAATCTGCACCATCGAAAAATATGTTAATTAAGTTAAAAAATGTTATCTTAAGAAACAGAATTGTTGGTTTAACTGAAATTCGTGTTGAGCAAATCTTCAGCATAGAGTCCGAAAAGAACCCTTATCACTACCTGATCCAAATTTAGATGGTTCCAGTTTTGAGGATGATGCAACATTCTTCTTTTGATCCTCCGGCTCTTCACTTGGTGCAATTGGTTGGTCATTTACCTCGCCAATGTTCTGTCATGAAAGTAATTAGCTAAGATTCAAGAAGACCAGAACATGACAAGTACAAGAAGTGGAGTCGGTAAGTAACGTTACCTTCTCCTCCGGAGATGCTAAGTCAGACACATGATCATCACCTTCGGTCATCATTGGTGGATTGAAACCCATACTTTGGAAGTTATCGTCTGCATCAAAGAATGTAAGGTAATCCTCAAGCATGTCAAAACCTGACGTATCAACCTCAATGGGTCTTGAAAGATCACTAGCTTCAAGGAATGCTCCATCACTGAATTGAAGGTTATCAGTTGCAGTTACAACTGGTTCATCAAGCAAGTAATCCACATCTTCAGTGTTCATACTATTGCTTGGTTCACTCATGAATTCATGCTTGACAGGATTTGTATCTGCATTGATCTGTTGAATCGCAGGATCAAATGATTCCTGCTCATCCGGTTGCTGAAGCCAGTTCTGTGCTTCTTCAAAGGAGTTACTTATTTCCCCACTGTTGCTAGCATTTCCCTCGCTATAGCAGTTCAAAGGAAGTGGAGCACCATCCACAGGTGAGTCAGCCCCAAGAATCTGATGCAAGAGAAACATGCACCAAAATGAGAAGATACATCTCACCTCTATCCAAAATAGATAGCAAATTTATCTAAATATAAACAGGAAACGGGCTGCTAGCCTTGTTTTCTTTTATTTTGAGGTAGAGACAGGATGGCTCAAGATATAGAATCCAAAAGCTTCATCAACTCAGACTATGCAGAATTGATAATGAGAAATATCCATTGTTACTCAGGTTGGTGTCAAAGACACCATAATAGAGTAACTTCTAGGATGAATCACTATTTCCTATCAACATCCACATTTCATGGACATAAACCAAATCCCTAAGCAGATGTATAAGATGATTTTCAATAAGTGACTAATGATTAGCCCTCTTTTAAAATCAGATTGGCATATACTAACAGCTGTCCCTGCAAAACCTTTATTCACTGAGTTTTGAACCATGTGTCACTTGTCTCTTGGGAATTTCTCGGTTAAAAAAAGAAAAACCAGGCATCACGATGTTGCCGAGACACAGAAACAGAGGAAAGTTAACACTTCTTGCATTTTATTACATTTAAATGCTACATTTCTTGTTAGGCTGTGTGTGTATATGTGGTTCTGGGGGGGGGGGGGGGGGGGGCAGAAAGAGGAGGGGGGTATTGGGGCAAGCAAAAAGAACCAGACTTTAGATGACCAAGGCATAACACGAATAGAGAAAAGTAAAATGTACATCATAAATGGATATACCTGCTCAAGGTCATGTCCATCTAGATAGATATCATCTCCAAATTCAACTTCTTCAGCAGCCTCCTCCTTGGGAACAATTTCTAACTCATCATCTTCCCATTCCTCCTCAACAAAAGGTGCCCCATACTTTTCCCCATTCTTCGGCCCTGCACCACTCTTCTGGAAGACTCTACATAACACAAGTGCATCCTTTCCACCAAAAAAGAGGAGAAGAAAATAAGTTAACGGGAAGAAATACTTCTCAACATATAAAATAGCAAAAAGCCAAAAACAGTCAGCATCATCCGGCTCAAGAAAAGAAATAGAAGGGTGGAGGGTGGGGGGGGATTATCTCCTTCTAGCTTCCTGAGAAATAGTCATACACTATTTATCTTCAATCTCTCCTTTTCCCTGCAGCACCAGGTTTAGGAGAGGGGTTGAGAGACACAAGAAGCCATTGCATTGAACAAGCACAACCTACATGTGTTCATATGATCTCACCTGAACAATTCCAGCTTTTTCCAACTCCTCATCAATTAGTTTGTACTCATGCATGACCCAATTAGTCCTCTCACCTTTTGGGGCCCGACCACTATGAAAAACTAGAGTCTTCTTCATACCGACAACCTTAGACTTATGATGGACAGCCCTGTCCTTGCCAGTTGTCTTCCAGTAGCCTCGTTCTGTCGCCCGATTGGTTTTTGCTCCATTACCATGCTTCCTATCAAGCACGCTGAAAAAGTACCATTCCAAATCTCTTGTTTTCAACCTTGACATACCTAAGACACAGATAAAATTATGCTAAGCTTAACCAATCAAAAGAACTTCTTATACCAAGCTTACTCTATAGGACTCATGACTATGTAAACACCTATTCAGTAAAAGCATAATCAGATGCTTTAATAAGCAAAACCAAATGGGCTGCCAGATTGTGATTTATAACTCCGACAGAGGAAACTAAGATAGGAAAGCTATTCTCTAACATGCCAAATCACAAAAGAGGGACATGAACAAATTCTTTAAGGATAACATGTCATAAAAAGAAAAATGATAGTAAAGATGAGAATGTACTGTAGATGCTCAACTAAGCAGATCAATCAGTATTTTCTAACAGACAGACCTAAAATACCTAAGCTCAATCTTAGTCCTTAGGTCATAATCCCTGCTCACACTGTGCACATTGTTTTTGATAACCATGGTGTCCGAACTAGCTTGCACGCACCTAGACTGATTCCAAGGGGTACATGCTACCTAGTAGCGGGTAACTCTGTCCACCAAGGCTTGAATAGATGGGAAGAGACCACCCACTGGTTCTCAAGACACTTCATTGACCACAAAGCAACACCTTGCATGTTGTTCCCATTGTACACATTATGCATAACAAATCAATATAGACACATAAATGTAAGTACTGCTGACAAAATATACGCATACACATGACTCAAACACTCTGAACAAAATCTTGAACCACAAGCCAATATCCTACTTACAATTGAACATTAGAAAATTGGAGTAAGAAGCAGACTAAGTCATCAAAATCTGGAAAACCAAATGAAATCAAAACCTACTTCGTCAGCAGAAGCAAATAAGACGAGGCAGAACAAGTTGGCAATACCCCAGTTCAAAAATGCCTATCATATTTATGAACTGATTGTATTAACTGGCAGAGCAAACTGGCAGTTCTGTATTAGTCGACACATGAAACTGAGTGGAGAACTATATACCTTCAGGCTATTAACTTTAAGAGCAAGAGAGAAAAACTACCAAAAAACTCCAGGCCAGAACAAATTGGCAATACCCCGTTCAAAAATGCCTATCATATTTATGAACTGATAGTATTAACTGGCAGAACAAATTGGCAGTTATCTATTAGTTGACACATGAAGCTGAGTGAAGAACTATATACCTTCAAGCCATTAACTTTTAGAGCAAGAGAGAATAACTACCAAAAAACTCCGATAGATATCTTGTTCAATTAGCTGGAAATTTATCAATCAATAACAACAGCTCAATTGCAACTTGGTCGAGTTTGCCTATATAAATCCTCCATATCCACTCCGGTGCTCCATATTCATATCCTTTCTCCCTTTAATCCTGGTTTGATTACTTCCTTTGTGCCGACGGTCTAACAAAAACAACCTCTCTACCTTGTAAGTTGTGTGTGCATCCTATCCTACCCTCCCCAGACTCACAATGTGGAATTACACTGGGCATGCTACTTTCTTTGAGCTGAGTGTCTATCAAAAACAGCCCCTCTACCTTGTAAGTTCTGCCCAGACCTCACTTGTATAATTGGGATTACACAAGCATATTGATGTGGTTATTGTTGCACCCGTCCCCTATTCGAAGTTTCTTAAATTTACTACTGTCTTTTTACTAAAATGTCAACCTACCACAACCCTTCTCAGACTTAAAACCAGCTATACAAAACTCAACCAAAACTCACACAATAGTCAAACATACACACCAAACGAATTCACTACATTAGGTTCCATAGATCTAACAAACTACAGCCTAATTCACCCCAAAAATCACATAAAAAACCTTACTTTGCACCAATTACCCAAAGATTCGACAGAAAATCAAAAAGGGTCTAACCCAGAAGTTAAAACGAAGGTTCTAGAAAGAAGAAAAAAAAGGTCTTACCCGGAAGATCCCATGGTTCAACTTTGTAAATATCGATCTCAGAAATAGCATCAAATCTCAAAGGTTTACCAATAATCTTCCGCCGGAGATAGTACCTGACCAACTCCTCATCCGTCGGATGAAATCTGAACCCCGGCGCCATCAATTTCGCCGACCCTTTTGATTCCATCAGTCAAAGATAACAAAAATGAACAATTTTGAACCAAATTTTGTGACAAAAGTAAAAATTGAACAAGAAATTCTTCAGTATAACAGCTGAAAGTTGATACAGCAATGAAAAATTCAGAATTTTGGTAAGATTTAAGGGTTAGAGAGAGAAGATGAAGAGGTGTTGTAATTGGAAAAGGTTGGTAAAGAAGAATTTATATGACTTTATATATATTATTGCGACGTAAAATAATTAAAGCTTTGACACGTTATAGTGAATTTCACCTTTAAAATATCATATTGAATAAACTGCGTAACTAAGCAAACATAGCTACTATAAATATATCGAAAGAAAAAAAAAGAACTTTCTAGAAAGTAGAGCTTGTCTCTCCTATTCGAATTGGACCAATATCTTTGAAGAAATTTCGAGCAAGGTAGATTTACGGAAGATCATGATAAAATGATAAGTACTTTTTCATGTCATCAATCAAAAAAGTCTCGAGTTCATTGTCAGAGTATGAAGTTACTTTTGATAGAAGACGTTTTCCCCAAGTGGAACTTTTCAGCGAGAATACAAATTATATGTGTATGATGTGACAATTAGGTACATCAATCTTCTTTCTTGTTTTTATCAAACTATTATCTAATACCCTCTCCGTCTCACATTAGATAGACACATTCTATTTTATATAATGTCTAAGAAATTATTAATAGATTGATTAACTTTACTATTTTGCCAACTGATTAGCCTTTTGAAAAACAAAATTCTAATATCTCCAAAGACCATATTAATTATAGGGGTAAAATGAGAAAATTTAAATTAATGCTATCTAATATGGGACGAAGGGAGTATATCTCGAAGTATTGGTTGACAAAATTACCACATATTCATGCAAATAGCAAGTAGTCGAGGTACACGACGATCTGATCATGACGCTTATGTTGCTTGGACTTTTCAAAAGTAATGCAACACTAATGTTGCATGTTGCATCCTCAGATGATGCACTTGCACTATTTTATATTTTCGAAGAATCCGAACAACATAACCTGACACTATTGCTATTAAACAACAATATCATTCAGATCAGAGACAAGACTCCAAGTTAAAACTAATGCAACAGAAAAAAATTCTGCAGATACCTAAAAGGTACATATGATCCAGGTTACAACAAGAACTACAGAAATGTCTCAAACATCTCTTTACTATCTTGCTCTTCCTGAAGATAGTACAAACCTAAACCGCATCGAAACGCTGTTATTGTCTAACCACCTCGAACAAGTTTTCTCATGTCTTCGTTCTCTTTGGTCAAGAGATCAATCCGCGATTGAAGAACGTTGATCATGGCTTGAGCTCTCATCACTTCAATCTTCAGCGTCTCCCTCTCCATGGAGACATTTAGTATCTCCGTCTCTAAATTGCTAATGAACTTCAGGTAGCCTGGAGGGACGGATTTTTCAAGGTTGGAGGAATCAAATGTGAGGGGATTAGAAGGTTGGGTTTCCTTGGGCTCAAAGGACTCTAACAAGGGGAATCCTAAGAGAGATAGGGGGTAATCTTTTGTCGTCATCATATTCACCGGATCTTGACTAGTAATAGTTGAATCTTCAGAACCATTTGCACGGCTAGAGCTCGGAACATCATGCTTCAATTTCTTAGTTTGGCTTAAAGAGAGAAGTTCAGGTTCTTCTGATCTCTCCCTCTTGCAAGCAAATGGAAGACTTTGAAGTTCAATCACGTTCTCACTATCACAAGCAATCTTGGGCGGAGCATCCTGTTATCAAGACGTCACAGTCAGCGGCAAGCAAAACAAATCTCATACTGGAAAAGTTAAGCATACACTAAGGTTTATCGAATAAGGAATGCACAGAATTATACGGGGTAGATAAACCTCAAGTTATTGAATGTCAGATGCTAATGGAAGTGAGTTATGCTTCTTAAAGAATAACGAAGAATCCCCCGAAACTAAAAGAAAGAAAAGGGCATGATGAAGATATGTATAAACTTCTTTTGACTAGCAAAATACTCTCAAGGGAACGCGAAGTCCCCCAAAAAACAAAGTAAAATATTGTGAGAGCGCTAAAGAATGATCAGATACATTGCTCAAGCGTAGATACGTTCCATATTCCAGGTGAGAATTCGACAAGATTGAAATCCAGAATATAATAATCAGTAAGTCTAGAGGAGCTCTCGGTCATCATATACTAGTTCAAGTTAGATTACCATTTATTTCTTATATCATGAACAACAATATCACCAAAGAAAAATATTTTTCTCTGATCATCCCACCTACAAATCCTAGAATCTCACCCAACGAACTGATGTCTAGGACATCTGGAGATTCACCTTTATAAAACACAGGAACAAACTATAGTTATGAGATTTGAATTTCATATCTAGGAGTAGGTGATGGTTATGATGATGAAGCAGTTATTGACGAAGACATACATGACATGATGCAGTTTCTCAACAGGAATCTAGTGATATCTCAAAGTGAACTTGGGCATCGAGATGGACATAGGTGGAACAAGATGCTAAACTGTTAAGTACACTAGCTAACCAAATATTCCAATAATAAATACTTACTGAAGTAGAGAAATACAAGGACAAAGAAGAGAAATGGAGAAGTAGCAAAATTTTGCAATTTCGAGCATTAAATCTACAATTAACGACATTGACATTCATACTTTCCTTATTCTGGTTTGCTAGTTTGATTCCTTGCTTATTTTAATATCAACGATAAAACAAGATGCTAAACCGTTATCTACAACTAACAGAACAGCAAGAAGGTTGAACATCAAGGAGACAAAAGACTGTCACAAGATAGCAAAAAGTTTACAATTAAGAAAAGAAGAGGAACGACAAAATAGCAAAAAGTTTGCAATTAAGAAATGAAGAGTAACGACAAAATAACAAAAAGATTGCAATTAAGGAAAGAAGAGCAACGACAAAATAGCAAAAAGTTTGTGTTTCAGAGCATTATATCTACACCGACAACGTTGACATTCATACTTCCCTATTCTGGTTTGTCCATCACTCCATCTGATCCTTTCTTTTACCAGTAGTAAAAGCCATTGCATTAAGTGCAATGATTTAACAATCTAAGAGAGGTCACGTTAAAAGGAAACAACGGCAACAAAACAGATACCTGGTCAAGATCGTTGCTCTCAACTCGTGCGTCAACACCATTCACTGCATCATCCTCTGTCTCTCCTCCAGGAAGCACGGCTGAATCATCATCCCATTCCTCCTCGATAAATGGTGCATATCTGTCACCAGTTGGTGGTCCCAGACCGCTTTTTTGGAAGATTCTACATAGAACAAAGGAATCCTACATCCTCGCAAACCAACAAAAAGGGAATCTTTTATGATTTGATACTCAATATAAAAAGTAGCAAAGTTAATAAAAGCGCTAGTTCGCACCTGCACGATTCCAGCCTTTTCCAACTCTTTGTCCGCAAGCCTGTACTCATGCATTACCCAATTAGTTCTCTTGCCATCGGGAGCTCGACCACTATGGAAAACGAGTGTCTTCTTCATCCCAATGGCCTGAGACTTATGGCTGATATGACGATCTTTCCCAGTAGCTTTCCAATAGCCTTGACCAGTAGCTCGGTTAAGTCGAGATCCATTACAATACTTCTTATCCACAGGGCTGAAAAAATACCACTCCATATCTCTGCTCTTTACCGATGAATATTCTGCACCACATCAATCAATATGTCATTCATGAAGAAATTAATGAATGACTAGTCATTCACGGGTTCATAACACGAAAAATTAATCATTAGCTCGAAAAATATACTAACAAAGGAATGACTAGTACAACAACCCAACAACAAGAGATGCTATTCTTATAGAAAAGCAGCATTGCAATTTCAATAAACCTAATAAATTGTCAAAATACACTAACAACTTCCTAGTACATTTTGTTGTGTCCATTCCAACAACAACACCGACACCAATTACACGCCTCAGTCCCAAACAAGTTGGGGTCAGCTATATGAATCCTCACTTCTTCATTTAAGCCCATTTTCACATCGCATTCCAATTCAACTAATTTATTCTTAGCTATACTAAGATCAATAATTTAATCGTAAATTGTGCTTGTCCATACAAAAGCTTGAGCAAAACAAAGAGGCACTTCAGTATATGTCTACACTCTCCTCCTCCGATTTTCTTTATAATCAAATACTAAAGATTCAATCTCTCTTGTTTTTTTGAACAAGTAAATACTAAAAATTCAATCTTTCTTGTGTTTTTGGACATGTAAATACCAAAAATTCAATCTTTACTGTTTTTTTTTTACAAGTAAATACTAAAAATTCAATCTTTTTTGTGTTTTTGGACAAGAAAATACTAAAAATTCAATCTTTATCATAAATCAACCTTTTACAATCAAAACAAATTATCTCTAGCATCTAAAACCTCCTAAATCCAATCCCCCATCCCACCCCAAATAAACTAATCAAAACCAAACAAAAAAACAACAAAATAAATAAACAAAAAGGAGATTGAATTGAACCTGCAAGGTCACAAGGTTCAGATTTGTATACATCAATTTCAGTAACAGCTTGAAATCTGAATGGCTTCCCACACACTTTTCGCCGTAGATAGTACCTAACTAATTCCTCATCCGTCGGATGGAACCTGAATCCCGGTGCTAAAGACGTTGGTGCCGCTGCTGAAGCAGCGACCGTCACAGCCCCTTTCGATCCTTCTTGTTCCATTTCTCAACCAAATAAAAAAAACTAGAAACACCCAGAAAGCCAAGAATGTAAATTTAACTTTTTTGAGGATACCCAATTAAGAAAAATACATCCAAAGAATGGAACATAAAGATAAAGGGTATCATAGATATGAGAATTGAGAAGATTAGAAGTGAAGTAAAGTGAAAATGGTGAAGGCTTGCTTAACACGGAAATCGAAAATCCAAGGAAGATTAGCCATTTATAGGGACAAAGGATTTTTTGTGTATTACAATAGATGCCTTATTTTTTTCTTTCAAAACAAATGAACATATTTATTTTAGAGAGAAAAAAAAATAAAATAAAATTTATTGATCGGATTAATTTAGATTCGTGAATATGACGGTGAAATGTAAGTGGAAAGGAGGGAGTTTAACTTTTGTTTAGTCACTCAATATTTGAAGTTTATTGATTGGATAGTCAGACTAATTGAATTTTGTATCGGATGGTGATAAAATTAGGTGGGAGGAAAGAGGTTCAACTTTTGATTTGGTTATTCAATAGTTTATTGATCGGATTAATTTAGATTTTCATAGGACGGAAGAGAATTTATTGATTAGGTAAAATTTTTCCTATTATAAAGAAAATCTCAAGTCTACATACATTTAAGGTAATTAAGTAATTTTTTTTGACTATAAGTAACTATAGAATATTGGAAAATATCCTACCTATTAAGTTTTATAATGTCATATAACAAAATAAGAATAAATATATCATTTTTCTTCTATCTTATTTTGTGTATGTTATTGTTATCGTATAGTAAATGAAAATTAATTCACTTCATTATATCACAATCATTACTCATAAGACAAATTATTTTGTCAAATAAACCAACCCTACATTTTTTGTAGAAAAAAACCCTTTAAAGTTAGATTTTTTTTTGTTCTTATTGCGACTGAAAATGACATTTGCAAGAAAAATATTAAAATATATATTTATGTGAATTTTGAGCTTTTAGTCCTCTGAATATCAACAAAATTTAATTTTGATGCTGGTAATGTTTAGCTAAGAACATTTAATCTTCAAAATAATTTAGAAAATGCACTTTGATCTCTTTGCTTCTAAATATTCATAAATTTAATTATTCAATGCGTTTTATTGAGTTTGTACTACTCCATATTTGAAATTCAAAAATAGTCTAAATGTAAAATATTTTATACATAAAAGGTCAAAATATACAGTTTAATTATTTTAAGGTTAAAACATCTGTTTTCAAATATAATTTAAGTTTCACTTTCACTTATAAAATTTTATTTTTTTTCAAGTAAAATACATATTTAAACATAATATTAAGTTCCTTAAATTAAAACTTTTTAAACTAAAAATTGTAAATTTTAACTTTAAAATCTATATTCAAACCAGAGCTATAAAATACTCTATATTACTTGGTGCATGATTACAACTTACAAGGGGACCAAAATGCAATAAAATAGCTAATCAAGATGTATAATTATTTTATTTTTATATGTTTTGAAGATAGGAATAAAATAAACGTAGTTTAATATTAAGTAGTTAAAGAAGTGTGAATATGAATTGAAAAATGAAATAAAGGGAGTCAATGCGTGTGCTAAGTTATGAAGTACAAGTAAAGCAACCTCTTATTGCCTCTCCATTAAGAAACCTTTTTTCCCATACGATATTCAATTTTCACTTTCTGTTCTACGTGAGAAAAATCTCATTTTCGAATTCAATTAATTTAATTTATCGAACAATTTTACTTTTAGAGCAAAATACTTATTATTTAGGACTTTTTTATTTTTAAGATTCAAAACGTAAACATCTTATTAACGATAAATGATTACTTAACATTTCGAATACCATAACCTTTATTAGAAAACCTAACTATCTGACTATCACATGTTAAATACACTAAAAATTTATGTCAATATAAATTTATAAGAAAGACAATTTTCCACAAAACCAAAAATTGTGAAATAACTTCTTAATTGTTTCTTTTTCGAATAAGTTTTTTAAAAGTATTTTCTTCTTTCTCAAGCAACTTGTTTTTGAAATTTTGCATGCCCACAAATATAATTTATTTATTTTGTGTGTCCAAATTGACAAAATCATAATCACACCACCATATTTGACTAGTCCAAGTTTGGTTGCCCTGCCTGTCAAGTAAGATAATATAATAATAATAACTGTTAAACCGTTTTGGACTTTTTTTTTATTCAATATAATATTTTATTTGGAGTGTATTATATAGTTTATGAGTATAGGTTCAAACTTCATGGAATATAAAATGACAATAATGTTCAATATTCGGGGTATGTTTAAAAATTATAATAGTCCATTAAATATATTTTTGAATAGTTTTAGTTCTTTAAGTTTTTTAAAATGTATCTTTTTTTCTCATTAAATATTTATCTAGGAAGAAAATTAGTTCCTTAAAAGTTAGAAAATAGCTTTCCTCGTGAAAATAAAAGAACCATATCCCAGGAGTGATATTCTATGAGGATTGTCTCGCCTATGGGTGTGCACTATTCGAATTAAACCAAAAAATCAAACCAAATTAAACTGTATTTCAATTTGGATTGATTTTTTAGTTTTGAATTAATAACTCACTTTATCTGGTTTTTCAATTTAGTTTTGGGTTTAGAGAAATAAAAACCGAAAAAATCACATTTTAAATATATATAGAATAAAAATTCAAATTTGGTCCTCTATGTGACTATGTCTAGTGCTTGCAATCACCGGGTTATTTTATCTCTTTGTCTATTACATGCACTTAGCATATGATATTGGTGCAATAGATACATGATATATACTGCTTCTGATGTGTTACCTCATCCTCAAAGGCAGGAGTTGCAACAATCACCTTGCTTGAGAAACTCAGAACTATATTGTGCACGGCCTAATGAAATATTAAATTCATTAATATAATCAAATCTTATTATAACAATTATTCATTATAATGATATAATTTTATTCATGTTATATTTACTTTTCTATTTTAAAAAAATAATTCCGATGGTTGGTTGATTTATTTGTTACTAATCAAAATTGGGTAACTTTGTGATATAATTACCATTAGTTAAGTGAGTTTTCTGTTACAAAACAATGTTGAATGATTTTTTGATATAATTATGTTAAAAGGACTTTTTTGTTACAAAATAAATTTGAATGAATCTTTTGATATAAATATTATTAATTGAGTAATTTTTCTGTTACAACACAAAATTAATCGACTTTCTCAGATAAAAATTGTTAGTTGACTGATGGTTCGTTTGAGAAATTACCTAATATGCTTTTCTTGCTTCTCAAATTTTATGCAATATGGCAAATGCACAATTTATTAAGTTTTTTGTTTTTGTTTTTGCCGGCATTCCATTATTCCATAATCAATTTATTTGTCTTAATTCTTTTGTCTAATTGGCCTAATTTTCATCTCAATTTTCTTAGTAAACTCCATCATTTTCATTCTCATTTGTTATAAACACATTGTAATATTGCTCTTTTTTTTTATCACCTTCATAAAAAAAGAAAACTAAATGTTTTTCTTTAATATGATGGCATTTCTTAAGGGGTTGTTTGTTTTTGCTATATCATTTGTTGTTCTTCTTAATGGAGTAAATTGCATAGACATTTATCATGAATGGATTGTTTCCATTGACACAACTATTAATCCTCTAACATCTCATCAGTCTGTAAGTGTTTTCTTGATCCCATTTTCTCGATATTCGTGGCATGTTTTCATTTTTAGTCTGTCGGCCTAAAGAGCTCGTTTAATTTAGACAACAAGTTTCAGAAGTCTTCCTCCTGGATTAGTCAAACAGTGTCGTATAAATTTGGACAAAGGGTGTAGTGATCGTGTGTTTATTTATCGTTCCTTTAGTCGATTGATTGAACAAATTTGAGTAAGAAGTTATGTTATGTGAACAGGTGATCACTATCAATGAGATGTTTCCTGGACCATTGATCAATGCCACAACTAATGATGTTGTGATTGTGAATGTCTTCAACAACATGGATGAATCCTTGCTCATAACATGGTACAATCAATCTTCTCAATAACGACGTTATTTGTTTGGATGACTTTTGAATGCTATAGCGAAATGTTGTTATAGAGAACATATAATATAACACAACATGAAAAAGAATCGGTTGCAAAGAACACTTTGCATGTTATAATGAAATATTGTTATACAAGATGATTGTTACACAGAGATCTAACAGTATATGGTACAATCGATCTTCTCAATAAGCATGTCATTTGTTTGGATTGGCTACTATAACGAAATGTTGTTATAGAGAACATATTAATATAACGTAACATGAAAATTTTTGGTTTCAATGAAAACATGGTCTTTTCTCGCGGAATGTTGTTATAAATGATGACTGTTATAGAGAGGTCTGATCGTATATTGTGATTTTTTTTTCTTTTGCTAAAGGAATGGAATTCAACAGAGGTTAAATTCATGGCAAGATGGAGTTTCTGGCACAAATTGTGCAATTGAAGCTGGAAAAAATTGGACATATGTGTTTCAGGTTAAAGATCAAATAGGCACATTCACTTACTTTCCTTCAACAAACTTTCACAAGGTTGCTGGAGGATATGGACCGATACGTGTCAATAATCGCAATGTTATAGCTGTCCCGTTTCCTAAACCAGAAGCCGAGTTTGATCTTCTGATTGGCGACTGGTTCCGTACTGATTACAAGGTGATCAAGACTTTAAATCTCTATATTGAATTGCGTGACCATCTCATCAAAAAGTTTAAGCTGTTACAGATACTGCATGTTATTTACTTTATTACACCATAGACACGCCCCCTCGCGTGACCATCTGCTACAATACCATGTAGTATTATATGACCAATCTCATCTAAACGCTTAAATTGTTAGAAATGATACACGTTTACGTCCTAGCTGTCTCATTTCCTAAACCAGAAGCAGAGTTTGATCTTCTGACTGGTGACTGGTTCCGTACTGATTACAAGGTGATCAACACTGTAGTTTGTATGTTGAATCACACAACTATCTCATCTAAAAGGTCAAGTTGTTAGAGAAAGCAACATGACCCCTCATGTGACCATCTGCTCTGATACCATGTTGAATTATATGACCATTTCATCTAAACGCATATACTTTTATTGACTTAATTATATCTTTAACGTTTTTTTTTGCTCGTGCACCTTGTAATAAGCAGTCTCTTAGGTCCTCTATACAAGACAAGCAATCGAATCAGTTCTTTGATATCCCTGATGCAATCTTGATGAATGGTAAAAGACCTTACGATGAACTCTCAAGTTCGAAAAGGCACAAGTCTTTTACTGTAACAAAAGGTAAAACAGAACAGTTTTTCTTCTTGAATTTGATTCTTCTTCACTTTATATGATCATTTACTACCATATTTTTCATATATAGGAATGACTTACAGATTCAGGATATCGAACGTTGGAACTGTCATGAGTTTTAACTTCAGAATTCAAAGCCACAAAATGGTTTTGGTTGAGACAGAAGGTTCTTATACAAATCAGATAACACTTGACTCTCTAGACGTGCACGTTGGCCAATCGTATTCTGTTCTCGTTACTGCTGATCAAAATGAAGCTGATTATTACATTGTGGCAACTCCCAAAATGTTAAAAAGTGATGAAACTCTTGAAGGAATAGGGATACTGCACTATGCCAATTCTTTAACAACAGTTAGTGGTCCTGTTCCTGATGGCCCCGAGCCATTTGATATCGCATTTTCAGTCAATCAAGCCAAGTCTATCACGTAAGCATTACTTTTTTAACGTTATAGTCGACCCCAAGTAGTATGAAATTGAGACGTAGTTGTTGTTGTGGATGTGTTTTATTAGGTGGAACATGACAACAGGAGCTGCAAGGCCTAATCCACAAGGAACATTTAATGTGTCAAACGTGACGTTGGCTCAAACATTTATTCTTCATGGATCGAAGGGTGAAATTAATGGTTGGCCGCGATATGTAGTTAACAACGTGTCCTATTTCACACCCGATACACCATTGAAACTCGCTGACATGTTCGTGAATGGATCTGGTGTCTACCAACTAGATCAATTTCCTACTCGCTCTGTACATGATTCTGCTTCTTATGGAGTCTCTGTTGTCTCTGGAATCCACAAAGGGTGGCTAGAAATCGTCTTCAAAAACGATCTCGATGTTATGGATTCTTGGCATTTGGATGGTTTCGGGTTCTATGTTGTGGGGTAAGACTTATCTTCCAGTAACTAAACCAGGAATTTCATTAAGTGTGTTCATCGTTTAATATATATGTATAAAAAATGTAATTTTGAGCTATACACGTTTAATTTTCCAATGAAAGATGTTCAACTGACTACACTTCACTCTATGTTGCTACAACACTTGCTTATCCATTCTTCACATACATTATATTCAAATTAAGGCACATGAGCTACACACAATATCCTGTCTTTGCTAGACAGAACGAAATGGACATATGAGTGATCGATTACTAGAGCTTTATAACATTTTTTTTTCAGATTTGGGAATGGAGATTGGACACCAGCAGCACGTGAAACATACAACATCTTTGATCCTGTTGTTCGTTCAACTGTTCAAGTTTACCCTGGAAGATGGACAGCAGTGTATGTTTTTCTTGACAATCCTGGAATGTGGAACTTGAGATCACAACACTTGAAGAATTGGTACTTAGGACAACAATTATTCATACGAGTTTTCGATGATAATCCTAATCCTGCTAAGGAGAGAAAACCACCTCAAAATCTTCTTTTATGTGGTTAGTGCCATCAAATCATTATACTTAGTCATGGGAAGTTACACATTAGGCTGCTCAGCCAAAAAAATTTACATCCGTTAGCTAATATACATAAATTATACGCTAATTATACATATATTATACATCTGTTGGCTATGTTTTTGTCTGGATGGACGACTATTTAAGTTAATTTCTTCTCTTGTTCTTATAGGGATGTTTGAAAGTTCTATTTCACCTGTTCCAAGTCCAGCTCCAGCTCCATAAGAAGGATGGTGAAATGAGTTACTATTGATTACATGAAGATTCTTGATGTTAATTTCTACTATTATTGTATCTTAAGTAACATTTACATTTAAAATTAAGATCTTGAGGATTAAACATTGTTAAATTTGGTTGCCTTTATTCTTTTGCTCATTTTACTAAAAGAGTGACAAATAGAGATGAAAAAAAATAGGTTAAAAGAGTTACAACCACAAGAACAAGTATATAGTCTCGATTCTAAACAAGTTGGGGTCGACTGCATTAGTTGTGACTGACTATGTCATGATTGCATACCGTGTAAAAGGCACTAGTCAAACTATTCTGATAGTACACAATCTTTACATTCTCAGTATATATAACTTAAATCCATAATACTTTTTTTTTTCAATTTCTTGTACTTTAATATGAAACATCAATAAAGCTAGCTAGCTATCACTAATATCATACACTATAACTACATTAAACTTTAATACTGACAACTTTAATTAGCAATGTATGAAATTCATGAGGAATATATTTAAAGAATTTTTAACAATACGAGATGAAAGAATGGTGGTGACTCTCTTTTACCTTTAGACAATATCCATGTAAAATCACGATTGTTTGAGTATAAATCAATTTAATTTTTGGGGTTCATAGAGAAAAGGAAAAAATAAATGAACCATTGTATACGCAACCCGTAAACTCTAAACTCTGAATCTGTCTCTGAATATGTGTCAATAATGACAATCAATAAGTTGTGGGGTGGTGGATAAAACAAGTGTTGTTTGTTGTTCTTGTTCTTGCTTTTGTGCTTGTTCTTGAGGATATTTTGGTGGATGTTGAAAATTTCTTGATTGATTTTGATAATCTTGTGGTGCTGGAAGATTAAGATCTAATGATAATCCATTTCTTGGTTTCTTCAAATTATAATTAGCATATTCTTGATCAATACTTAAAGGGCTTAAACACAAAATTGTATTGTTAGTATTAGCACCCCCTCTATGTCTTCTCATGTGACCACCTAATGCTTGTCCTGAGGTAAATTCAGCACCACAATATGAACATGTATGGATTCTTGGAGATGGTGATTTGTTGTAATTTGGAGTACTTTCCATATTGATATTGTTGAATTGGGATGAAAGAGGAGATAATGTTGGTGACAATTTGTTGTTGTATTTGTAATTTGTTGTTGTTGGTGGTGGTGAGGGTTCGTCTTGGTCTGAAAAGTAGAAAAATGGATGTTTTTTCGGTTCGATTGTCAATGGCTTAGGTTTTTTATGACTTGCTCTGTGTCCACCTAGTGCTTGAAATGATGAGAATGTCCTGTTACATGTCTTGCATTCGTACACGTATGTACCGGCCTTGGTACCATTCCCTAGGTCGGTTGTCTCCACATACCTCTTGCTATTGAATTTTGTTTGGTACAACCCCATGTCATCATTGAAAAGATCAAAGAACTTTTTAGGTGGGGTCTGACGACGATGATGATTATGATGATGATGATGACCACCTTGGGACAAGAGGATGAGACACTTGGCGGTTTCTTCTTCTTCCTCCGTGGGGACATCATCATCATCAGAGAAGTTTTCGTCCGAAGTGGTAGGAGGTGGACTAGAAACATTATTATTGTTGTTGTCGTTGACTTCTTCTCCGTTAACTGTGCCATCGACGTTCGCGTCGCCGGTTGATGATGATTGTGCATTATTGATGGTCATGAAAGTGATTAGAGATTGAGGCCTAACACGCTTAGTGCGTTTGCCCTTAGAGACTCCACCCATCACTTCCTCTTGAGGAGCCTCCATCTCTCTTTTATTCAACGCGAACGTATTAAAAACATGAAATTGACCAAAACAACAACAACAATAATAATAATAGCAACAACGATTCCTCCCCCCTAAAAAAATGAAAGATTAAAGGGCGGGGGGATCGAATGCATATAAAAACAAAAGAGAGAACGAAAGAAAATAGAGAAAGCGATGAGGACGGAGAGTAGAGGGTTATGAATATGTATATATATATATACACACACTTTATAATATACACCAAAAATAGTGAAATGTAGGTTTTTAGAAGTCAAAGAAAAGAGAGAAAATTAAACACCATTAATATAATTACTGAATTAGAATGATACTAACTGAAAGTAACCTCCTAATTCCAATACTTTTGGAGAAAGAAATTAAAAATGAGTGGTAGACATGAGAGAACGCGTTGTAATACAATACACATTGATCGAATGATCTAATTGTATTTGACTGAACATGAACTTTATATAAAGTTAAATAGTAAGTATTATTACTTTATAGTTGACATATATATTAATAATTATATTACAAGATAAGAGAAGTTAATATCGAGATATAAATGGTCATATATTCATTATCAGCTTACAGCTAGTAGTAATGTGATTAATCAATTAAATATGGATCATGTATTAATTATTTTGTTATTGTTTATTTGGATGGAGGACATCTGTATGGATCATATTGAGGAAAAAAAGTTAATATTTTAATTAATAAGGATGAATGTACTAGTAGTTTCTAATAGTTAATTAATTCCACTAATCAATCTTAACTAGTCTAGCTAGTAATTAAGTTGAATCAGTATGAATTTTAATTTCTAAAAATAATTAATCATTTACAAACTAAGTAGAGAAGCATTTTTTTAAAAAAAAATAAGAAGCATTTATTTCTTGCTTATTTCTTCTAAATTTATTTTCAATATTTTTTTGTTGGCGGCGAAGGGTTGATTTACCTATCGGGAGGTTAGGATAGGTAGTGTTCTATCTAATGGAGTACTAACTAAGTGAAAGGTTTAAAAGAGATATATGACTAGCAAGTATCTTTTTGGAGAATGAATAAAAATCTTAAAAGAAAGATAATATATTTCATGCATTTTCCAATTAGTGGCAATTTAATTTGTTAGTAATCAAGAATATTATTATTTTGTGAGAAGAATAAAGAGATATAA
Source organism: Solanum verrucosum (assembly GCF_900185275.1). Taxonomy (NCBI): domain Eukaryota; kingdom Viridiplantae; phylum Streptophyta; class Magnoliopsida; order Solanales; family Solanaceae; genus Solanum; species Solanum verrucosum. The sequence goes on from NW_026020006.1 coordinate 1,522,856, forward strand.
GTCAAAGGGAAGTTTGTGTATTGCACGTAAGGAAGTGCTTTATGACAAGCAAAGGAATTAAGTTCATGTTATAAGCCACTTCTTCAACACTAAAGATTTAATACAAAACATAATCTTTTTATATTATTCATTGTTTTGGAATCATATCAATACATTGAAACATATTGTTTTCCTTTTCTTATTTTGTTTTTGTTTTGGTTTCTCACTCGGTGTTCAGTACCTGCTTTGAGACTCGATTAGTCTAGATTTGTATCGAGAAATCCGACTTTGAGGGTTAAATCGCTCCTTACGAAAGATGACTTCATTCTCAAGACTTAAACCCAAGACCTATGATTAAATATGGAGAAATACTTATTATTTCTACCACAATCTAAGGTGATATCTTGAAATAATCAATTTTCATTTATAACTTGGTGTCCGATATCTATTTTGTGGTCTGATTAATTGAGATTTGCAATGAGAAATCCTACCGAAGGTGACTGCATTAATTCTCGAGACCCCTGTTAAAGATGAATGAATACTTATCACTCCATTACAACCTTTGATAATAATAGCTTGAAATGGAGCGTTTTATTTTTGTTTTTCACTCAATATTCAGTACTTGCTTTGTGACCTAATAATTCAAATTCGCACCAAAAAATTCCACTTCATGCGTTAAATACTCCCTATCAACGACAACTTCATTCCTAGGGCTCGTTAAGTGATTTAGCAAAAAAAGTGATATAGTGAAAGAAGTCTATGTACAAACACATTATAACTTATGCATCTATTGATTGATGATATAAACACCAAATGCGGGTAAGTTTTGACCATCAAGGCAATTGGTCCTTTATTTCTTGTGTGTTCACTCATGATATAACATGATAAAACTTACAAGCAAATCGTGTAGGCTTCATAAAATCTACAACTTCAGCTATAGACCTTTAACCTCGACATAATTCAAGAGAATGACAAGCCAAATTGCCAGTAAAAACCCATACTCACAACAAAACAACAATATACCAATGAAATCCTACGAGCAGAGTTTGAAGAGGATAGAGCGTACGCAGATTTTATTCAAAGGCAGATTTAATAATGCTTAAGGGGTGTGTCACGTGACACGACTTCGTCAGAAAAACTTGATAAATATATATATATATATATATATATATATATATATATATATAAAAGATTGATTTCATGATACATTTCTTTCACTTAATTCTTCTTGGGTTCATAAATCATGATGGAGAAAATTACATGGGCTCTTTTGCTTTAAGCATAGTTTGGACCCAAATCAAGGCCTTCCATGGTAGTTTTGGGCTTTGTCAGCTATCAAATTTTCTTTTTTCTTTTTCCTTTTCTCCGTTTTTATATTTCGAATTTATATTTTAAGTATTGAATGTAGCATATGGGTAAGTATAATTTTTTAAATATTGTTTCTTAAAAGACATGAACAATGTCATATCATTTAAAGAGCGTTGTTTTGTTGGTGTAAGCTCAACAAATTAGCTTACGAGACTTGATGATTTTTAAGGACAAATATGGAGATAACAAGGAGTGTAATTCGATGTTGCAAGCAAAGCTAAGAAACAAGTAACAGGGAAAAATATATAAAATGTGCAAACAAAATTTCATATTGAAAATTGATAAGAAAAGAAGTTTTTATACATATAATACACGATAAGTATACTCTAAATTTGTTAGTCCTTTTTGAGAAAATCATACATATGGAATTAATCTGAAGAGGATGATAAATATCTTCAATAGTATGATATCTTTTTTTAAAAATCGTTTATATAACAAGTGGATCAATCTGAAGAGGATGATAAATACGTAGCTTTATTTCTACCTTTTGAAGGATGAGAATCTTTAGACTGACGTAATCCGACAAATATATCATCGAAAGTCCACTTTTTTTTCTTTTTGTTAATTCCACGATAGATATGTATTGTTAGAGAATAAAAATTGATACTTTGATTCAAAGAGAAATTAAAGCAAAAGTCCAAGTTGGACACTTTTTAAAAGACAACTTTAGGCGTTTTCTTTTTAATATATATGTTTTGATATTTTTGTGTCTCAAGGCAATGCATGATAAAATTAAAGCATAACTTGTTTACTTGGACAAAAATACACGTAGATTTGCCACTCATATCTTATCATAAATAACATATTCCTAGTCATATACATACGGCAAAAATTTAAGATACTATGTATCTTCTTCAAAAAAGAAAAAAATATGAAGAAAAAGATAGATTTTCTTACAAGAAAAGCAAAGAAAAAAAAACTAGAAAATGTGAAATATTTGATAGGATCCGATTCAGAAACGTGGAATGTATGTAAGAAAAATTTAAATATGAAACAATGTGCGTTTACTTGAAATATCCTTTAATTATGAAAAAAATATAATTTTTGATACACATATTTCTTCCCCGCGGCCATATAAATAATATTTATATTTCACCCTACCAAAATATAAAAATTATCAACAAACAATTTATATCGCTAAATAACACATAATTGTTGCTACTATTATTTACTAGTGACGGATTATAGAAATATCTTATTAGCTACACGGACTATTTAACGATAGATTAACGATGAATTCTATAGCTAATTAAGATTTTTATTTTATTTTATAATGAGATCAATTGTAATGCTTACAATATAGGAAAAGTTTGCTTTTTTACTATTTAGGTATGTAACAAGGCTACATGTGTGTTTGTCTTGTAAACTATACTTGATGACAAGGATCCATATTATCCTACTCATCTTTGTTGCATTCTTTTGACTTGAGAAACTACTAAAAAGTTGTTTATATAGAAAGTGATCATGGGGCATCCAAAAAAGCACAAGTAACATGATGAGATAGAATATATATAACTTTATAATAATTTGTAATAAATTAAGTTTATCGAGGATCTTTCAGAAATAATTTTTTGGCTAGGTATAATAATAAAATTAGTCATTTTCATTGTGATAGTTACTCCAACTTACAAAAATAATCATCTAGACATTTCTAAAACTTATATTTCACATCAACATTATATATCCACGAGACAGTGAGGAGAATTGAAGTGTTTAGTTTTCAGTTGAAATTACGTTAAAGTATACATCTAAATATGCACTATCTGCCTACTTATCAGCTAAGACCAAATTTAAATATTTGTTGGTGCATTATGCCAACTTTTTATGTTGTTTCCTTTGTAGTACATTCTAAAGAGAAAATACATAAGTTGCTCCTTAAAGTTATACACAAAAAAAGTCAAATACACGTTTTAATTTTACGGGCAACTTATCACCTCTTATTCTTATTCAAAATGAAATTTATTATTTTCACATTTGAATATGAAGATATATTAGCCATCATAACATTCATAAACGAGATTGATAGATGAATAGAGGAGTCCAGCCACAATCATTATTGATTTGCCTGGGAGGAGTTCAACCGCTCGAACTCAGAGAGATGAGCCTAATAGTGCCCCAAGCCAAAATAGAGAGCGGATCAATAATTTTGTAAGTAGTGAAGAAGTGATGCTACAATTATTTTGTTATTAAAAAAAAAAAACTTTATGGCATCTAATAAATATATTATTCTGATGTTATTCGAAGCATATTTTAAGCTTTCAATTGGGTATCTGGCTTGTAGTCCTTCCCCCCAATTTCTTCCACAAAAAGAGAACAAAGTTGGGTATCTCAAAATTGTAGACCTTTTTTTCTTTTGTTTTTTCGGCTTCGTATTTGTATTGAAATTCGGTTAATTTGAATTCACATTATATGGTCCATTTCTGGCCAGCGCTTCCAACATGATTTTTTGTCATTCTCAGATCTCGAACCCAATATCTCTGATTAAGAGTACTAGAGGGATTCAAACCATCCCATCATAACTTATGTTATTATCGAGACCTTGAACTATGCAATTATTTTTTAAATGATATGATAATGTAAAAAATTAGTCAATGTATTACATAGAGTTAATTTTTCATGAAATATAATTTTAACTAATTGTCCACCCTTTTAGACATTTTGTGAAAAGGTTCTTGTCCAGATTCAGAGATGTTAACCTCCATAATCTTTCTCTATTTCAGCAAAGAATCTCAACTCCAAAAGTAGAGCCAAAAGCACCTTTTCAACCTTTAACAACTAATTAATACATCCACAAAACTCGAATTGGTGAGATGGATAAAATTTTGTTACGCTTGATCATAAGTCTCATATTCAAATCTTGGAACAGAAAAACTTGTATCTTCCTTTACTAGTCCTAAATAAGAAGTGAAATTTGATGGATACAAAATGCATAAAAAGTGTCTCACGTTCACACGTAGGGTTAAAGGAACAATTGCATCCCAAACATGTGTGATATAGACGGTCTATCTTGATACAATTGTAAATATAAGTTAATTCAGTAGCTGAGTTTACGACTTGTACCGTTATTCCAACTCCTATTTTCTCGTATACTAATGGATAAAGGGAATAAAATAAGCAAGGAGATGTTTGTACATTTTGTATTAGCCGCTTTCTTGGATAAAAATCTAAACTTTTCTTTATGAAATTAATTACTCCTAGAATAATTAAGATGCAAGAAAAGGAATGTAAGAGACTGAGGAAAACTGCAATTTGCAAAGGAGAGCAAAAATAATTAAAAAAAAGTAAAAAATATATCTAAAATATTTTGATTTTTCACATTTTATACCTAAACTATCATATATATGCGAGTTTTTCTATCTAAACTATCATTAAGTATTAATAGAACACACCTTGTCCTCAACTATCAATAGTTCTTTTTCTGCATTGAACAATGATAATATTTCAGATAGGAACAACTGATATTGATGTGTGTTTTAATAAATAGTTTTAAAAAAAAACTCACACATTTGATAATTCAGGTATAAAACTCAAAAAATCAGAATTCTTAAAATATGTTTGTGATCTTTAACGCAAACATTTAAAAACGAAAAAAAAAACAGAGTCATTTGATATGCGAAACGAAATAAATAAGAATATCTCATGTTTTAGGATAATTCAAGATGATTATTTTATCGATCCCACCTTATATATGAATAGTAATCCCACCATTTTACTACAAACAGATTAAATAATCTTGAAATCAATTAATACCTCAACCCAAACATAAAATAAAATTAACCTCAAATTTTATTCTGAAATTATTATTCTTTATCTCACGTACCAAACCATCCAGAGTCTCTATCTTCTATTCCTTTTCAAACTTCCTTTTCTAGCCACAAAATCCTTTTCAATGGGAATATTTTTTTGGGGGGCTATTATCAACATCACAGCCACCATTCCAAAATTTCTTTCTTCTTCATCAAATATACTAGCAAAAAATATACCCCTATTAAATCCAAGACCCCTAGTACAAAACATTTTTTTTTAAAATTAATAATTTGTCAACTTTATTACATCTATTATATAGTATATAATAGACATTACAATTTTCTCAAGTTTCCTAAGAGAGAATTCAACAAGAAGGAATCATTAGTAGTACAAAATTTCAAGAATACAACTTCATCAATTATTCAACAATGTTTTCTAATACTTTCATTCTCTCTTTTTCATTCTTCTTAATCTTGTCATTTTCTTCACTAATTATAGCTACTTTCAATAATCTTACACTTCCTCATCAACATCCTTTTCCTGAATCTATTGTTCAACAAGTAAACAGGTGAAATTACCTCAAAATAATTTATCATTCTTGATCTTTCTCAACTAAGTTTTGATTATTTCTGCATTTTATCAACTGGGTATCTCTGTTTATGCACATTACATTAAGGGAAAAAAAAAAAGCAATCTTGGTTTTGCTCATTTCTACATAGAGTAATAAAGGCGGAATCGAAATTTTTAGTTTATGAGTTCTGAAATATGATTCTTTTTTGCTTACTAGTTTCCGAATAGATTATTTATAGGTAATAACACAAAATAAAGGATTTGGACCTAAGTTACTGAGTTCTATCGAGTCCATAGTACTATATCTTATATATATTTTTCCATATTTGTACAGGAGGATCAATGAATCCATATCAAGAAGGCAAATATTTGATACAACAGTAATAAATTACCAATGTCTAACGGGCAATCCGATCGACGACTGTTGGAGGTGCGACCCGAATTGGGTCAACAACCGCCAGCAGCTCGCGGATTGCGCCATTGGGTTTGGTCACGGTGCAGTCGGAGGGAAAGGTGGCCGGTACTACTTGGTTAGCGATCCCTCCGACTTTGACACCGTGAATCCTACCCCTGGAACCCTCCGGCACGCAGTGATCCAGGAGGAGCCCCTCTGGATCACCTTTGCCGGAGACATGATCATAAGGCTCAAACACGAGCTTATGATCAACAATTACAAGACCATAGACGGACGTGGCGTGAACGTCCACGTCACGGGTGGTGGATGTATAACATTACAATATGTTACAAATGTGATTATACATAATATACATATATACAATTGTGTACCATCAGGTAATAGTAACATAAGACAAAGTACAACACAAGTTGGATGGAGAGGAATGTCTGATGGTGATGGAATATCAATTTATAGTTCAAGAAATATTTGGATTGATCATTGTGCTTTGTCTCATTGTACTGATGGCTTAATTGATGCTATCATGGGATCAACTGCTATTACTATATCTAATAGTTATTTCACTCACCATGACAAAGTTATGCTTTTGGGACACGACGATCGATACGTACCCGATGTTGGTATGCAGGTTAGATTTTGTATTCGTAAAGAGTTGATACACACCTATCAACAGTTTTGAAGAGTTCGAGTAACATGTTTGATTTGTGAATTTATTAGGTGACAATAGCATTTAATCATTTTGGAGAAGGATTAGTACAAAGAATGCCAAGGTGTAGAAGAGGTTATATACATGTAGTAAACAATGATTTTACAGAATGGCAAATGTATGCAATTGGTGGAAGTGCTAATCCCACAATTAATAGCCAAGGCAATCGTTTTACTGCACCAACAGATCCAAATGCCAAAGAGGTAATTCTCATAGATAATCGTCGTGTCTGAACCAGCTTGAGTTGAATGTGCCTTGACTAGTCTATCGTATCGTATAATTTTGCTCATCAATCAAGACTTGGGCAGATAAAAAGTTTTGAAGGGATTGAAGTTCAATTAAAAATCCTTTTGTTGTAAAATTATACTATGCAAATGGAGGGAGGGGAAATGAGTTTTTCTTGTTATATGTTACATGTTGAATCTCCTTGACGTGAGAAAAAATTCTTTAAATTTGAACGATAAGGTCATTGAAAATCGAGTTTGTACTCACAGGTGACGAAGCGTGTGGACGTGGACGAGAGGGATTGGACAGAGTGGAACTGGAGGACAGAAGGGGATGAAATGGTAAATGGAGCATATTTTGTTCCTTCAGGTGATGGAATTAGCAACCAATATGCCTTGGCATCAAGCATGGAGCCTAAATCTGCATTTCTCATTGATCAACTCACCATGAATGCTGGTGTTATTAGTGTCCCCAGGTAACCCCCCCCCCCCCCCCCCAAACCAAACACTTTTTTATAATCGAGAAATCTTCGAGGGTTAGTGGTCACACGGTTAGAAACTCGATGAATAATCAAACTATTTCTGCATTTTCATTTCCCAACTCCTAGTTGGAGAAAATGAACATGAAACAAGGTGTTGTTTATGACATATAGTGCTCGATCGGTTTATAATAAGTCCGGCTCTCTACCTTCTCCACTTAAAGACCAAGCTTGTCTACAACGAGGTTCCAACTCGTGACAAACATATGATGTGTGGGTTAGGCACATGCCAGGGGTTCAAATCCTGCCACTGACAAAAGTCTGGTATTTAAGTGGAGAATGGTAGAGGGTCGGCCCCATTATCTACAGAGTTTCATACCGTGCACCACTAGCCCTCGGGGAGCAAGACCCTCTCCCCCTTGCAAAAAAAATCAAATTAATTCTACTCTCCTGCTAGCATAACAATGCCATCTATATAGACTGATATCAGATCTAGTCATTTGATAAATGCCAGTATAAAATGGTAAAAAAAGTCTTCTGTTAAACAACAGGGATACCACTGTGGCCATGTCATTTGGTGGGAGAACCAGAACAACCATTACCGCCAACCAGAGCAGCAGTGTTAGACCTTCAAGGTCTAACGATGGTGATGGCGGTTTCTTAGAAAAGGTATTTGGGAGCGTTGCATCAGCAGGATCATCAACATCATCACCTTCAAGTTCAACCACCAACATCTTGTTTTCTCTTCTAATTTTGTATATAATCACCAACAATGTTGGGCTATTAACATTACCATTATCACTCATACTACAGTAATCTAAGAAAGATTATTATAACAAAGAATGTACTAAAAGAAAATTTTCTACTTAACAGTATCAGTATCAAGGATTCCCACTTCTTGTACATAGTTAATTGATAGTAACATCAAGAGGGGTTATACCCTTTAGAAATTGTACATATCATATTTGTTGCAGCAAAGGTTTCTTGGTTTCCTAAAACGACACTTATTTTTGGACGGGAGGGAGTATTACCACCTTGCAGACTCACATGTCTACCAAACGCTTAAACCTCAAACTTATGATCATTGCAACATTAGTTCCTCGAAGATCAATCAAATCGAAGGCAAACTATTGGGGCTAAAAATGCTTAGAACTTTTCTAGTGCTATCACATCTTTCCTTGGATAGTTAAATGGTTTGTTAATACTTAATAGTTCATGATTCTCTCAACTAAATGAGGCCAAACATAACCAAGAAGATCTCAAAGGTTTCCATGTGTAGTCAGAAACCGATACTCTAAGCAGTTATTGTTATGAATAACTCGTATCGTGCTATAGTTGGAACGCTCCCTTGTTCACAGTTCCACTCTTTAACCTCTCTCTCTTCAACTCCCAGTCCCTCTTTCCCTTTCCCCACCAAGAAAAAAGTGAAGAAACGATAATTCTTATATATAGACGCTATGAGTGTTATGAAAGGTGAAGAACACAAAAAACTCTTAAGTTCGTTGGGGCTTTAAGTGCAAAGCACAAATAATGTGTGAGGTTAACAAAGAAAGGTGCAAATAAAGAAAAAGTATAAATATGTATATGGAGTCCTAGACTAATAATTATAAGAATAAATAACAAATCTAGGACAAAGAAAGTGAAAAAATTCAACGATGAAGTGTTTGCATTAAATTGAAATATCAATTGTTTAGTGTAGCCTCTTCAGAATTATGATCATTGGCAAGGAAACATATGCCTTAGACCCTTGATAACGATACTGAAGCGCTCAACATGTTTTGCGCCTTGCTTCAAGGCTCCTTTGACAACACTGAACACTATTTCCCAAGTCCCAACAGCAATACATACACATTTACTTTTCTCCTTTAATTGTTTTTGGGAGGCAGAGTTGCTGGAATAGGGGTCGGGGGTCAGAGAACAAGTAGAAACCTTGAAGATATTGTTTGCCATAAAGAACTTTCAGGAAGTTGCTACAAATAAATTGCTTGGGGCAACAGAAGAAGAGAAAAAAATTGATCAACAAGCATATCATCACTATTGAAAAACATTTCAGACAAAAATACGGGCAACAAAGAAACGATGGACTAATATATTTCTGTATCCCATTTTCCTTTTCCTAGAGGAAGGTAGTGGGAGGGTAGAGGTGGGGGTGGGGTGATCACAAAGACCAGAAATTTGATTATTTGTTAGTCCTAAAATGATAAAGAATAATCGTCTTAGAATAGCTAAAATAAACAAAACTTTCACAGCATGTCTGTCAAGGAAAGATAACACAATGCCCATACCTTCAGCCTGCCTCGCTCAAATTATGGAAAAGCAGCAGGAAGCACGGAAAAAACTTTGGAGCGATTCATCTTCAGTTTGCAAAGTCAAAAACCATCATTAGGTAGTTTGAGATGTTCTACGCAGAGGAGTACTGCTTGTGCGGGGCTCAGCTGGACTCGATATGCTGTTGCAACATGTTCTACCTGACCATTGAAGCAGCTTCTTCCAATTTTTTCCAAGCTCGCTCACGCTGCTCCACAAGGCCGCTGGCACCAGCTGCCTTTTCATTGTATTCCTTTTCACACTCCTCAAAAAGTTCTGAATCCATCTCCAAGAACATTCTCCGGACATTAGAGGTCAACCCGTGGACTGCCTGATTCCAGTGACCATACATATTCCTTTCTAATGGCTCAAAGATGATTGGCAAAATTGCACGTCGATTCTGCGCGATCAAGTCTACTATATGCTCATTGTTCCATAAGAACAGAGCTCGCTCAGCAACCTGCCATGCACAAAATCTTTGGATCATGGTCTCATTTTCATGCAACCTTCTGAATCAAACGACACAAGAAACATTTGGAGAAACAGACTATTACAGACCAATATGAGACGCCATACAAATAAATAATGATATCATGCATTTCAAATACAGCAACTATTTTCAGATAATAGGACATCTCCCAATGGTCTTCAGCAAGTACCCTGTAGAAGCCTACCATTTTGATTACATCTAAAACTGCCATATGTGAGCATATGTTGGGTGGTTAAATGGTCAGCTAATACGATCCCGATCACATGGCATAAAATACAAAAGAAATAGGAACTCGCATATCATTTCAGAATAACATGTCACACACTGCATGCACTGTATGTAGCTTGACTATCCATAAGCTCAAGCTAAGAAAATGGTTGCAGTACTCATGACTGGATGAAGTATCAATATGCTGAAGTACGGCCTAAAAATCAGAGTAAGTAGCAGCAGTATATTCTACATGCTAGAATCTCAATGTTACAATAACAGAACGCTGCATAACATCGCCATCCAGGCATTCAAGAAATGCATTAAAATTATTCTCTTCATTTCACATTATTTTGTTGTTAATGCTCTTATTTCTGTATTCCCTTCTTCAAACTGCTTGGACATGCTTTATTTTATGCCGAGGGTCTATTGGAAACAACCTCTCTATCTCTACGAGGTAGGGGTCAGGTACGTGTACATTCTACCTTCCCCACACCCCACTTGTGGGATTACACTGGGATATTGTTGTTGTAAGCTCCATATAGCTGTCATGTAGATAACATGAAACAACAAATGTACCAGAAACAGTAATGACGTGTTCCTGTTCATCAAGCTTGGCATATTTGAATCATTTTTTACAGTACCACCTTTAAGTTTTAACAACTCAATCATCGTACATACAATGGACAAGACTGAGAATTCTTAGAAAGTGTGAATAAGGGACTAACTTTTGACTAGTGAACTGGTTCATTTTAGGATATCTAATTCATCCATAGAAACCTGAGAAGCATGGACACTCCAAGGAGGCAAGACAAAAAAGACGTAAAACGGCAACTGATACATATCCCAATAAACTTAGACCTTCTCTATCTGCCCTTATTCTAAGCCATTGCTAGAATGTTGCACAGACTGCTCGTCTGCTGAGTGCTTGAATTTCAGTTTCTCACAGTGCATTAAGTGCTCAAAAGTAAAAGCACTCAAACATCAACATATGGATATAGGAAATTGCTTAAGAAAAGTGAAGTCTCACCATCATATATCCATCAAATCTTATGTTTGTCAACTTTACAATCAAAAGGAAGATAGAAGTGCTTAACTAGCTTAACTAAGCATGGCCAACCCAATAAGTCGGGAGTACAAGAACAACAACATACGTAGTGCAATTCTACAAGTGGGGTCTGAGGAGGGTAGGATGTACATAGATCTTACCCCTACCTTTGCAGGGTAGGGAGGTTGTTTCCGATAGACCCTCGTCTCAAAAGAAGAGAAGAATTTGAAGCAGGGTTGCAAAGAAATAAGACGACATAGTAAAGGATAAAAAACAAATGAAGCAATAAACAGTAATAAACACACGGTGATTACTAAATAATACTACTAATAAGGAGAAGCGGAGAGGAGGCTAGCCCCTGCCTTTCCCAAAAGCAGTCCGACAACACTCGGCTAAGTACTAACTTTCTACCCTTATCCTCGACCTCCATTAAGTCAAGAGTAAAATGTATAATCCTTTGACTTATCTCATCATAAGAATAGGTATGTCTACACTGCACAATAAAATTATTCAGCCTCTCAAATTGAAGCACCTGGATTATCCACAATGCTTTGTTGTCTGTGTCAAGCATAACATATTAAAAGTAAATCCTATGTTTAACCTTCGAGGAAATGTGCCACAAAGGGAAGTGTCCTTAGATCATAACACCATAGAAAGAGCAGTATGTCACAGTTTATTCAAAGACTGAAGTTCTGTAAAAGTGCTGCTGGCTCGTATGGAAAATCACGGTTCTATTATGTTATGGTGATAGTAGCTATGAACGTGATTATTCCAAAAGAACCGTGATTGAAAGGTTATATTTCAAGGAAAAACTTCTTTACATATTACTTCAAAGGGAAACAAAATCAGTCAAATTGTCGATTTCTCACCTTCAATCATCTAGTCATTAGTTTGATGCATAGCAATTGATGTAGTTTTTTTTTAATAATATTGGATAGGTAAAACTTTGACGGAAGTTTTCACCATCAATTTAGGTTAAAGAAATCGCATTTGAGAAACTAGAAGAGAAGACAAGTTGGAGCCTTCAATTACAAATCCAGCCGTGTCGGCTGCCACAAAATTTTAGTCCCTTTGAGCATTAATTGCCTAGCCAACTAGTTAAGATATCCCCTAAAAGTCATCTCATAAATTGATGCACATTAACTCATGCATCAATCAGCATTCAAACTTCAAACTTAACCTTCTGCATTGAAACCCCAGCACCAGTCTGAGGCAGTGTTTAAGAAGAGCAAAAAAGCTTTTGATTTAGAGAAAACAAAATTTTCCCTGTCATCAAACTGGAAATATAGTCCCCCTTAGTCTTTTTGCAAAAAATAGTGCCTATCACATTGTCCGAACTTCGGTTATTGCAAATTAAGCTCCATACTAGCAGGCTGACGTGCAATAACTTTAGAATCTTTTCTTTTGAATTGTCCTTGCCCCACACCACGCAAAGCGAAGCCCGGTATTTAAGTGGAGAAGGGTAGAGGGGCAGGCTCATTATCCACCGAGTTTAGAAGGCTGTGATTGGTCCAAAGGGCGGGTCAAAGACGGATTTCTCGGTTATCAAAAAAATAAAAAATAAAAAATAAAAAAATAAAAAATAAATAAAAAATAAAATAAAATATATATATATATATATATATATTTCTAAATCCTATGTCCATCAAGCTACAATACTGTTTTTAGAAGTTACCAGCCAACCAGCAAAGGGAGTAAAGAAAGCCGTATGCAATCAATAAGCACCAAATTAATCCTTGTGCCAGCAAGAGATAACTCATTTATATGGACATTTTTCGTTACACTAACTACCTAATCAAGACACAGACAACAACATCAAGCACACTCATGTAAAAGTGCACTCGCCTACCCACACATTCCATATTCATTTTCTATTAATTTTTCCCAAAGCTGCACGCTGAGGGGCACTAGGGCATGAATGAGAATTGGTGTTATGATGCTAGAAACTAAAACCATACACAAGTCAAAATTAGATTTAAGATTAATTGGTTCAATTAATTGCTTGATTTCAGAAACTAAAAGAAAATTATGCATCTTCAAAGCAGAGGACTTCCAACCTACTAACTGTATTCCATACATGAAGAACATAAGAATGAGATGCTCAAAGCTCTCAGGTAAATTACTTCAAGCAGTGAACATGTGGATTCAGTTTCCCTTTATTTCTTACAATTAAGAACAAGATTTTGATAATTCTTCAATGTCATGATCCTTTTCTCAAGATTAAAAATAAAATAAAAAGGTTACAGCTTGTTTCAGTATTGTGCCATTCGTCAACACATTTGACTAATCTGAAATCAAGTTTTAAATAATTAGATGTGATCTTGGATAGTCAAATGTGATATTTTTACCTTATAGGTGGAAGTACCTCAAGTATCACTTTGCTCTAATGGTTTTATCACCTTTAGGAACATATAATTCCACATGGTAACCTATTAGTGCATCAGCTGTTATATAGTTATATCATATTGATTGGCTAAATGCACAAATATCATCATTAGGATCACTTGGAAAGTAAATGTGATATTGTTGGACTCATGTTTTCTATTTAGAGAAAATGATATGAAATCTCTAAACTGCATTCCCTCAGTTTGGATTTCCAAATAGGACTTCTAAATTTCTTCTTCTTTTCGTTTTCGTAAAATAATAATACAATTTTACTGATAGAGACAAAATATCATATTTCTTAAGTAATCAAGTCATGAATTTTATACTTAAAACCTAGTTCCTCCGATAAACAGGATGGCAAAGTTTCACTCCTTTTTTATGACGGTGGTGTCATGGTCAGCTTGTGCACACCTTGACTAATTCCAACGGTAGCTATTAGCTCCGACCAGCACAGGAACGAGGTAACTCTTCCCATTGAGACTTAGGCAGATGGGAAAAAATCACCAAGATTTTTGTGTCCATTGGGATTTTATTCTGCCACCTCATGATTCTCGCCCACTTCATTGTCCACTAGGCCACGCCCTTGGGTGTGATAGTGGAGTTTCACTTCTTTCAACTAATATCCACTTTACTTGGTGGGCTTTGCTTCTTTCCTCCCACCTTACCTTTTCTGGGGGGTGGGGTAGGGGTTATATATTCAAGACTGACCTTAAATCTTAGAGCATAAATCAAGCAACCAAATTATAAAAGCTTAGAGCAAAGAACAGCAATGAAGATACAAAAAGAAGAAGATCCGCAATGATCAGTTCACACATGATGAATATGCATAAGAGATGGCAAAATACTGAGCATAGGGATAGCAATAATTCACGGACCTGAAAATGGGGACTATTGATGCTTCGTCCAAGTTGCTTGAAAAGGGGAACCAAACAGCGCTGAAATTCAGCAGGCTGTGTACCTTCCAGAACTTCTTCCAGTTCATTAAGAAAGAGAACCTCCTTTCCACAATTAGTAATTGGCCAATATTTTAGTAGTCCCCTGATGACGATATCTGCCAATCGGTAATCTTTCTCAACAAACTGAGTAATGCAGTAGGACAGCTGATGGTGATATGCAGAAACACATTTAGGCTTGTGGAGTGGAATAAGTGCCCGAACAAGAAACAACTTGTGCTCTTCTTTCATTGGTAGAGCAAATCCATTTATTACACTTCCAAGAATCTCTAGCAATTCACCGATACCGTTATGCCTCTCCGTCTCAAATATAAACCTGTAGAATACATTGTTTATCCCGTTCCTTATAAATGGCCTATGAACCATGAATTTCCCATATATGCGGTGAAGGATAGTCTTCAAATACTCCCGCTCTCTAGGATCCTCTGAATCAAACAAGTCGAGCAGTTTCAGCACAAATGAGTGGTCAAGATATCGCTTGGCAACCTTGGTATCCATCTCAGTCGACATCACATACCTTAAAAGTAACTCATACACTAGTTGCAAATGAGGCCATGATGGATCCAGATACATGTCATCCTCTTCCTCAATACCTTCCGACCCAGTATTCTCGTGCGAAGCAGGAGGCAGGCACCGGAAAAGGTTGGTAGATATCATCCTAACCAACTCTTCTTGCATTATTTCATTCATTTTACACGAACCCGATTGAACTAAATCAATAAGCTCTGTGAGTGTTTGTCTCTTGATCTCCTTTTGTCTAGCACACTTCACCGTATCTGAGAAGTCAAATTGCACGCAGCAAATTTGGAGCTTCCGGATAAACAAAACATGACGTTCGGAAAGCGCAACCTCCTTCAATAAGGGCAAAACTTCAACCACACTAGGATCTGGTGTGGCATTTGCCAAAGTAACATGCTGTGACGCCACAGCAGACGTTGCTATTCGCGAAGCATGATCAACGGGCGCATTAGGCAATGAACTCGGTATCGGAGGCTCCACAGCATCCCCTTTGGAGCTTTTCTTCCCTCTTTTTATTATCTTAAACATAACTCTTAATCTATTAACACTTACAAAACAAAAACAACCAAATAGGGTTCTCCTAATTCACCATTATATCTCCTACAACCTCTTTCACAAGAACAATTATATCAAAACAAATCCCTAGCAAATCAATAAAAGAATCAATCTTTTTCACAAATTCCTCAAAATGGTATTCAAGGAATCTAATAAACTACAAGAATCTGAAATCCCAGATCAAAAAACAAAACTTTTTAACAATCCATGCCAGAAGAGAGCAAAATATCAAGAACCCATCTGCAGAAAAGTGAATATGAACCATACATGTAAAAATGCTGATAAAGAAACATATATTCAAAGTACAAATTGAGCAAGATTTGATTTTTTTATGAGAAAACAAACAGGGAAAGTGAAAAAAAAGTACCTGCAGAGAGATCCGAGAAGAAAGGGATGATGAAGAAGAAGAGAACATTTGTGCTTTTTTTGAGTGTGAAAGTGCTGGCATATTTTGAGGTTATAAAATATTTTAAATATTTTATATTTGGAAAAAAATAAAAAGAAATTTTAAAAAATATAAAAATATAGTATGTTTTCTTTTGCCTTAACTACTTCAAAATTTGAATCCAAAAACTTTTTTTTCCCCAATTGAGAAACTTTACAATATTATATGCTTGGATAGATTTTTTTAAACAAATGTAAGAACTTATAAAAAGAAAGTTTATGAAAATAATTCTTTTCCTAAAATGTAGTAAATTATTATGCTTCGTAAAAATATCTTTTTTCAGATAATTTCATTAAATATTGAGTAAGGATATACTATGACATGGATTATTTGTGATAAATTAATAGATGCATGATATTCATATGTTTTAACTTCAGCCGAGAGTATATCGAAAACAGTTTCTTTATCTCACAATCCACGTCTCAGACGCCGCTTGTAAATAAAATATGTTATTAGAATAAATGCATGATATATATTTGTAGATCAATTTTTCTTGATAAACTAGAATTAATTAAAAGTCCTTTGTATAGAATTTTTTTACAAACATATATCCTTATTAACATAGTAAAGTGTATAGATAGAATATCATAAAAGAATGGTGTTGAATTTTTGTCTTGCTTAAAAAATCTTTTAAAAAGTAGAGAATATTATTTGTAGATAATAAGAATATTTTTTATAAAGTGAAAGATAAAGTCTTAAATATTGAACAATAAACATTTTTTGTCAATACATTATAACTTATAATCAATTTAACACGATTAATAGATGAATTATACCAAATGTTACTCATCCATCATAACTCGTAAAAATATACAATGTTTACCTATACGACACACCTTGTAGACCGATAAATAAGTTTATAGATCCGACTTGTCGAAATGTCCAAGACTCCTACGTCCTAATTAGTGGTGTACATAGTCGGGTTGGTTTGGGTTTTTCAACTATCAAATCAAACCATTTGTGTTGGATTTTTAAATTTATAAACCAAACCAAACCAATAAAACTCGGGTTTTTTCGGATTTTTCGGTTTTTCAGGTTGTTTTGGGTTTTTCCGGTAAAATATTTCATACAAACATATAATTTACTTGTACTTCAAATATTTCTTTAGTCCTACCAAAATACAACTATCTAAGATGTTTCTTAAAAATATAACACAATATGATATGATTAATGACACTAAAATATCCAACAAAAATAATAACAATGAAATCGCGTAAAACAAATATTGCAAATTAACAAGTCATAATGAAAATGATCATAATTTAAAAGTACTAAATCATGCTAAAATTAAGTTTAATAAGTATTAGTTACATGACTAAATATTAAAGGAAATTAAAATTAGATTATGTATTTTAATTGTCTAAACCAATGTAAAACTAAAGAACAAATATTCAATATTATTGTCATTCTTAGTGTTGAATTGATTTTGATTTAAGCTTTATTATAATTACCAACATATGTGGACTATAATCTTTATTGACCCATTCATAATTTTAAGTTTCAAACTTGAAATAATATATTAAAAGATAAAAACTATGAAAAAGTATAAGAAATATTTAAAAATTATATCAAAGTAAATATTTTTATGTATAAAATAAAATTTTAAATTATATATATAATGTCGGGTTGGTTTTTTTAGTTAAAACCAAACCAACCCAAATATAGTCGTTTTTTTTTCAAAACCAAACCAAGTCAAACCAAACCACTAGTCGGGTTTTTTTTTCCAGGTTGACTCGATTTGCGGTTTGGTTTGATTTTCGGTTCGGTTCAGTTTTGTACACCCTTAATCCTAATAGAGCAATATTGGGCCCCTAGAATGGGGGGTCCAATGGGCCATATTGGGCTTTGCTGAACTTTATTTAGAAGAGTGGGCTGGGCCTAAATCTCTTCTTGGGCCTTGTTGTATGACATTTTAAGCAGATGAAATTTTAAAGTTAAATTATTGGACAAATTACTTAACTACACTCCTTTACTTACCTTAATATCCATTTATCTCTACTTATTTCAAAAATTTCAAAAATCTCGTATTTTACCTATGTATCCCGCATGTATCCCGATATGTGGAATTATCAAACGCTATGTATTCCGTGCACAACGCTATGTATCACGCTATGTGGAATGTATCAAACCTAATGTATTCCATGCACAACGCTATGTATCCCGCTATGTGGAATGTATCAAACCTAATGTATCCCGTGCACAACGCTATGTATCCCACAAACATCATTTTAAGGGATTTTTGGTAAATAGAAAGCTAGAAGGGATAGGATGTTATTTAGTACTTATAATATGTGGTTCCTATAATTTATACATTATTATTTGAGATTTAAAATATAATTTTCTTTTGGGAAACAAAAATAAAATGAAAAATGTAACATGTAAATCAAGAAAGAAAAAGTGATACATTCAGATATGATTTCTAACTTTATTTTTACATTCTGATGTGATATTTTGTTAACTTTACGTTTTTATTGATAGCCGTAAAATTATCATTAAAAAATTCAACTACTTGTATGCATTTTTTCCTTATATCAATGCAAAAACATTTTAATATTATTACAACTAGATCTAGATCTCCTCAATACACAAAACAATTTATCCTCGTACCAATTAAACAACTAAAATATTTGAGACAATTAACATGGCTAACAACTGGTTTTACAGAGATTAATTAAGAGTTAAGATACTCCTTAATTAAGTCAAACAAATCACAGTTACCCAAAAATAAAAGGTAAAAATAAATACATTAAAATAATCAAGAGTTCTAGTTTAATTAAAAGATTAACACTTGTTTACACTTTACACTATCAATATAATTTAAACTTTTATATCAGGTTATTATTTTATATTTTGAGGTTATCACATCAATTGACTTACTATAAAGAGTTAAAAATATTATTAGAAGTTTAATTTAATATACTCATGTAACTAATCTAAAATACTTTCATTCCAAAGAACTTGAACTTTTAATCGGATTGATTAGAGAAATTTGATTTATTTTTTTCTACTTAAATTTCAAATCTTTTATTATAGATAAAGGTGATTGATTACAACGAAATAACACACCAACACGCATACACACACAATGTCGGAATCACTCTTGTCCAAGGAATTTCAATTTACATCCTTCGCTAAAAAAATTATGCTATATAGATTGAATTTTTTCGTGTGTCTACTTCTTTACAGTGATTTTCCTTACTAAAATTTTTGATTTCACTACTACGCACACACATATATACTGCTAATGAACTTCAAACTAATTATATTTAACTAATATACACACCGATAATATAAACAAAAAATTACACTAAGAAATGTTAAACATTGCAATTAACAAGTGGAAGAAAATTTGATACTTGAAAACTAGAGATGTGATTAGATATCAATTACATATATAATCATTAATATTACATTACATTACAAATTAATAATAATTCCTTAACAGAACTATTATTATTTCTTAAGTAGCCCTCCATAATTTGCAGCCATAGCCATTTCTTTTTCAGCCACTTTTGCTTCCTCTCTAAATTTCTTGTAAATATCATTCTTATAAAACTTCCTAGTTCTTAATACCAAAATAATTGACACAAATGCCCCTAGAATTGTCACACCAGTAATAATTAAAAAGGCTAATTTGAAACATTCATCTCCATTACACTCCAAATCTTCACCAATTTTCCTTATTTTTCCCATAGCCATTATTTGTCTATTAGCCTCTTTATCATATAAATAGCCAACAACTCTCACATTTAGCAAATATGCACCAATTGGACTTGCTACTGATCCAAAATTATAAAGTGTTGAGTAATATTTCAACCCAAATAACTCTGATATTATGGCATATAACAATGGCCATTGTGCCCCAAAGCAAAATCCAATGACTATAGATGCAACATATAGGCCCCCAGACACGTTGAACGCGATTAAAAGATGGCCTAAACAAGAGATCACGAGTGTTATCGTGAGCATAAGAGGCCTTGGAAATTTGTACTTGGTCAAGAAATGCTCAGACAAGAAGCCAGACACAACTCTACCTAAGTAATTCCATATACTAACTAATGACACAAATGTACTAATACTTGTTTTTGGATAGCCTAATGATGTCCCTATCTGTCCTAAGTTGTCTATTGCTGTTAGTGTCCCTCCAACGCCACATATTGTCGCGAAAAATAGTATCAACATGTCAATACTGAATAGAGTTTGAAGTATAGTATAGTCTTCACCTCTATCTGGTGCGCGAAAAACTGTCCTCCAACAAGAAATATGTTCTTGAGTTTGAATCTCACTTCGATTTTCTTGATCTTTTGCATCACTTTGTGTCACCATTTGAAGTTGAGATATCTCACAATTTGGCACCTCAGTGACTAATTTCACTTGTGATACACTTTCCAATTCTTGTTTCTTGATTTTCCATGAATCAAATTCTTCTTTAACAACAACAAGAAGTGGTAAACAGAGCAAAAACAGAACAATTGAAGTGCTTAAACCATATTCAATTTGCTTAAAATGCATCTTTTTTTGAAGTATAATAACCAACATGAGAAATCCAGCTAGTCCAAGTGATGTATACAAAAACTTATAAAACACTTTCATCTCATGTTCAACTCTAACCACCTTCATAACGCGAATTATACGCAAGAAAACCAATGAAACAACAGGAGGAAGCCAACCAATAAGTAGAATAAGAGACTTAGAGTCATTACCATATATGGCATGGTAAATTTGTGTCAACATTGCACCACTTAATCCAACATACCCCTTAAGTAGTCCAAGAACCGCGCCACGACTCTCAGGGAAGTTTTTAACACAAGTAACTAATGCACCAGTGTTAGCAAAAGATTGAGAATTTGAACCAACACAAATGTACAAACACATGTGCCAATTTTTTGGTTTTGGGATTTTTTTAGTCACTGAAAGCCAAATCATGAAGTAACCAAAAAAGTTAAGGACAGCACCAAATGAAAGGACAACCCAAGGGGGTGTTACTTCATTGATTAAACCAGATAGGATACCAACATTTCCACCTAAATCTTTGAAGAAACTGAGTAAATTAAGGGTGGTTTGATCGTATCCGAGCGAAGTTTTGATATCAGTTGAGTATATACCAAAAATGTATGTAGCACCAGAGGCTGATAAGATTAGAACAGTGGCAAATACCATGAACCATCTTCCTGTTAGGACTTGTAGGGTTAGGTTCTTCATGTTGGCTTTAATATTTTTAGTATATAGTTTCAAAGGCTATGTTTGAAGTGAAATAGAATATGTTTTGTGTATTGGAAAGAGGCAATGCATAGATATGTGTGTATCAACATGTATATATAAGAAATAAAACAAGTTTAAGTTGTATACATTGTCAGTCAGTTTAAAGATTACTTACACTGTCACGTCACTTTTACCTATAATAGTCTAATGTTGCTCGGACACTTTGAAAATGTTGAATCCTCCAAAAAAAAAAGGGTAGTTTGTTTTCTAGGATTCTAACATGGATGCACTGACATTTTTTGAGAGTTCGAGCAACATAGATTATGAATACTGTTTTCAAGAGGCTTTTATGTAGATGTAGATATCCTTTGGTGATGTGATGGTGTAAAACATTATTTATACCGACGATATATATAACTTAAACTCAAAAATATACCGACAATGTAAAGATTTCTTTATGTTATTAAAATAGTTTAACATGTGGCACTAAGATATTTATATTAGTACTAGATTCTTTAATACATATATAAGGTCGAAATAAAAAATTACTCTCATATATAGTATTGATATGATTCTATTGGAGAGCATCATTTTTATGATACAATTAGTACTTATCATAGAAATCTATTCATTATTATTTTATAAATAATCTGATTATATAAATATTTTATATTTTTTATACCGTCAATACATTAAAGTCCTCCAAAGATATATTATATATATATATATATATATATAGATAGATCTTGCGCACCCCACGCCAACATTTAAGAGGTGGGGAAGAGCTATTATTATATTATAATGTAGACTTCATAGTTGACTTAAAATAGAAAAAAATATATTCTACTTTTAATTAGATATTTTGATGAATTGAAAGATTAAAAGTCGTTACAAATCAGATTTTTCTATAATAGTCATTCTTTATTATAACACTTTACTATAACAATTATGTGTTCTTATTAATTTCACCTTTTTATATTATGTTATACACTATATTTTTTAAATAATATCTCACTAAAACAATTTTAAAAAATCAAATCAAATATGATATGATTGTTTAGTTTTTTTTTCTTTCCTATTTGTCTTCCAAGAAAAATAGATAAACATCAAATGTCTTAGTCTTGCACTTGGATTTTTATTTTTCATTGAGTGCTCTTTCACTATACTAAAGACTTTTTAGTGTTGCACTATTGAAAAAAAGAAAGCGATTGATTACTTGAATTCGTTATATTATTATTTTTATTTAAAATGACTAAATTTATGAGTGTTCATCGATTGAATGGATCTACTTTTAATTAGTCAACACTAAGGTTTTTAATTAGTCAACACTAAGGTTTTCCACAAAAAATGATAGCACAACAATAAGCCAATATTTTGGACACTACAACAAGGACATTATTTAGAATATAAATTATAACATATTGGAAAAATTGTTCAATATTGGGTTGAAAAAATCAGTAAGCACCCATATCTATGGATTGTTTGGTCAATTTTAGAAGGGGGAAAAGTGAGGTTTAACTCGAAGGTAATTTTGAATCATAGTAAAAAATTGATGGATAAATTTAGAAGAATTTAAAAACTCAAGCCCGATCTATTTTACGATGTATAATACAAGGTTAGCAACAAGTTTATAGATGAATCAAAAAAATATAACAACTAAATCTCTTTATAATAATAATCGAATATAGTAATATTTTATTATAACGATCAAGTATTTTTTGTAACTGGTTATCATGTTATGTTATACAATTGCATATTTTATAAAACATCATGTCTATAGCGGCTAAACAATATTCAAACAAACAATACTACTATTATAAAGAAGTTTAATTGTATAGAAAAAAATTAAAGCAATTTTAGATACACATAAATTTGGACATTTCCCTTTTTTTTTAAAAAAAATAAATCATTCTAGAAGGGAAAAAAAATAGGGAGGTGCTTTTGCTTTCATAATAATTCTATCTATTATTATTGTGTGTATCACGTGGTGGTGGTGGGGGGAGGGGGCGGGGGGTCAATTAATTCTCTCTTAATTGACCTTATATAAGGATATCAATATCGACACATAATCTTTTTTCTTTTTCTTTTTTATTGAATGCTTTATAATTTAATGAAGCCTCAATTAATTTTGATTTACGTAGCGTAAGATGATTTTTAAATATTTTTGTTTAATTTCATTATTTTGTTTGAACTTAACCATATACATATGCTTGAAGTAAAGACATAATTGACTAAACTTTAGCCATCCAAAACTTCAGATATTGACTCATCATATGTCTGACGTTGAAATAATTTTAAAATGCGGACACAAATTAAATGATTACATCAAAATTGGATATCGATGCACCTCGCCCTCATTAGAGACATATAGATATTAGGGATAATTAAAGTGCAATGCTTTAAGTGGTCTAAAGTAGCATGATTAGACCTTCTTATCACTTTTTCGACTAGCTAGTTCACAAAATATCAAACAAAAGTACAAATTTGTATATGTATTTTGCAAAAAAAGTTTCCGAAATTCATATCACCAAAAAACATGGCCTAATTTCTGTTATGAGGCCAAAAAAGTGGCTTGGATCATGGTGAAACTATACGTATTGTTGCCTCAGGTCATTACGTTAGTTCTTGTAATTTTTTTTGTAAAAATTGTTTCAGAAATCTATATCACCAAAAAAATTCATGTATTAACACACACGGAACACTGAGAAAATTGCATAATGTGACCCCCCTAATGCTAAAAACTTAGTCGGGGTCATGGTGAGACTATATGTATTGTTGCCTCAAGTCATTACAGAGGGTCTTGTAAAGTTTTTGCAAATAATGTTCCCAAGATCCGTACACCAAAAAAAATCATGTATTAACACTCACAAAAACTGAGAAAATCGCATAATTCCTATTGTGTGGCCCCTTAATGCAAAATAGTTTGCTTGGATCATGGTGATGCTATACGTATTGTTATCTCATGTCATTATAGAGGGTCCTGTAATATTTTAGCAAAAAAATGTTTCCAAATTCATATCACCAAAAAATTCATGTACTAACACACGAAAAACTAGAAAATCACCTAACTCTTGTTATGTGGCCCCTAAATGTTAAAAGCGTGGGTTGGAACATGGTGAGGTTGTACATATTGTAGGTCATTACAGGGGTCTTGTAGAGTTCTTGTAAAAAATGTTTTTGAAATTCATATGATAAAAAAATTCATGTACTAACACACACAAAAAACTGAGAAAATTCGCCCAATTACTATTGTGTGGCCCCTAAATGCTAAAAATGTGACATGATCATGGTGAGGATATACATATTGTTACCTCAGATCATTATGGAGGGTCCTGTAATGATTTTGCAAAAATCTTCCCAAAATTCATATCACCAAAAAATTTATGTACTATAACACACATGAAAAACTGAGAAAATTGCCCAATTTCTATTGTTTGGTCCCTAAATGCTAAAAACATTGCCTAAATCATGGTGCGGTCATATGTATTGTTACCTTAGGTCATTACATAGTATATAGTAAAGCTTTTGCAAAAAATGTTCCCAAAAAAAGTTTATGTACGTTCACGGAAAATTGAGAAAATCACCTATAATTCCTGTTATTTGACCCCTAAACACTAAAAACGTGTCATGGATCATGATGAGGCCATACATATTGTTACGGAAGGTCATTACTGAGGATACTATAAAAATTAAACAAAAATATTTTTAAAATCCATATCACCAAAAAAATTGCGTACTACTTATATTACATGCATGAATTATAGAAACATGTATATATGACTTCTAGATTTAGTAGTGAGTATAGTATCCACTCTTTAATGATAGCTATCATACATAAATTCAAAAGTAGCAAATTAAAATCAACACATAGCTCACAATATAATTAATGTTCAATAAAACATTTATAAGTAAACGTGTACTAAACTAGCACACATAAATTTATTGAAAGTAGACATTTTCATAATAATATTATTCTAATTATATATTAATAAAGCTAAGCTTATCACAAGGTAGAATTAGAAACTAGCTAATATTAGCAATATGGAAATCATTATCCTCTCTAAGGAAAAAGTGAAACCATCAACACCAACACCTCCACACCTAAAAAATTACAAATTATGTCTTTTTGATCAACTTGCACTTGGAATTTGCATAACACCTATCTTCTTTTACAAAAACAACAACAATATTGTCGATAATCGTCTCAAGAAATCCCTCTCTGAAACCCTAACCCTATTCTATCCACTTGCTGGCGAGCTCGAAGATGATTCTACTTTTGTGAAATGTAATGATAACGGAGTTCTTTACATGGAGGCTTGTGTAAAGGATAATGTTTGTATGGATGAGTTTATTCGAGATCTTGATCTCTCACAACTCATTAACTTCCTTCCACAACATGCAAGCATGGGTAGCAAAATGAACTATGTTCAAACTCTTGAAACCCTAGTTTCTATACAAGTAACTAGGTTTGATTGTGGTGGAGTCGCGATTGGTGGAGTCTTGTTTCATAGACTATTAGATGGAGATACCATGAGCAAATTTTTCAACACGTGGGCTAAGATTGCACGTGGTGATTTTCATAATGATGATATCGCGTCTCTTGATTTCACATCATCATCACTACTATTTCCACCTCAAAATCTTCCTCAAGAGTTTTTGGAAACCAATAAAATGATATTTTTCTATGAGGAAAAGTCTCTCGTTAGGAGATTCGTGTTCAATGCCAAAGCAATTGAAGCCATTAAGATGAAAGTGTCTAGTGAAAATGTACCTAATCCAAGTCGAGTCGAGGCATTGACTACTTTCATTTGGAAGCACTTGATTTTAGCAACAAGAACAACAAAGGGAACTAGCTCAAGTCCAATCATGGTGGCACATGTTGTGAACTTGAGATCAAGAATTGACCCAAAATTGCTTAATGCATTTGGGAATTTAGTCTTTATAGCAACTAGTGAAGTTATAGATATGAGTGATGATGATGAATTGGATTTGCCTCATTTGTTTGGAATAGTGAGAGAGATGTTTGAGAATATGAATAGTGAAAACTTGAAGGCTTTACAAGGAGATGATGCACTTGATTGTATTGTGGATATGACAACACAAGTTGGGAGTTTATTGCCACAATTAGATACTTATAAGTTCTCAAGTTGGTGCAATTTTGGACTTTATGATGTTGATTTTGGATGGGGAAAACCTATTTTTATTGCTCCCTTTATTGAACCTATTAGCTCATTGAATAAACAACAAATTATTCTTGTGGAAAATGGAAGAAATGATGGAATTGAAGCTTGGATTCTTAGAAACAATGAGGAAATGCTTGAGTTGGAGAAAGATGAGGAATTTCTAACATATGCATCTTCAAATCCTAGTGTCCAATAAATATAGAACCAATAAGGTTATGCTAAGATTATTCATATAGTCAATAATAATGTATGAGCTCGATCGATCTTATGCAAAAAATAATAATAAATGTGTTCATAATTATTTGTTGTCAATATATATGTTGTGTTATTCCACATTCTATTTTGAATAAAATTACTTTAAAGATTTGCGCAAAAATTATGTGAGTATATTATTTTAATAGACGCAAACATCTCCTATGCATTGACAATGTATAATAGATGAACCAACTATATATATATTGATAGTGTAAAAAATGAAATAACAAGATTTATAAAAAAAAATTAATGGCAGTGCAATTAATTTGTAGAACATTTTTTTTTCCTCTAGCTTGAATTTTTGGCAGACTGCAAAAATATAAAGAAATATCAGCCATGATGAAAAACCTGTTGATATTATATATACTTTTAGAAATAACAACGAATCGGAATTAGTTAGACGTGAGTAACGTAATTTTGTAGCTAAACAACAAAATTTCGTAGATAATGCATGTTTAATTGTAGTATGTATTGTCAAAAGGAAGTGAACTAAGCTTACTAGTAGTTCATGATCACCCATAATCTCATCGATTAATTCTTGTAATGGCTTTTCCGCGCTGTTTGGAACAAGAGCAGCAAAGACGGGGTCTTCAAGTCCTGCACATGTGTTCAACTGAATCCAGTATTTTCGACACAGAAAATAGATATAGATATATATGTGAAAAAACATTAAATTTTCAAAAAATACTGAATTCTGAACTCATAATTTCAAAAGTACAATGGTCAACGAGTATGACCATGTAGAAGATCATCGATATCACAGGCCACATTGAACTGAAAAAAAGTTCATAATCGGTTTAATGCCTTGTTTATCATTGCTATGGAAAGAAGATTACGAAAGAGAACGATGTAGCTTTGATCCAAATCTTATATTTGTCTTAAGAAATATAATGAACATGTATTAACTATTAATTTAGAATCAATAATTTAAACGGACTAGAATCCCGAACACATAAACTTGACTCCGTCTCTGCTGAACAAAGAGAACATTCTAATACTCATGTGTTTACTAATAAAAGTTTTATGATGATCTGTTTTTCCTACTAAGATCTCAAGATAATCCTGTATTTCTCTGTTTTTAATGAGTTTTCTCTGTTCAGACATAATCTTTTCGTTAATTTTACGATCTTTGGCTATGAACACAGACAAAAAGATAAAGATCTTTGGCTGTGAATGCAGAATATCAAAAAGTTATTTACCACTTTCTTCAAATGCGTCAAGAAACATCATCATCTCCTCTCCAGTAAGGCCAGACAGGAAGCAAATTCGCGGAAGCTGTTTAGCAATCTGCATAAATGATACCTCCACATTAGAGTAATTTACGATGAGTTTGTCGTTTAGACAAGCAATTCCGCGATGCTTACGACACGGATAGGCATATATTAAAACAACAAGGGAGGGCACCAACAAATTCCATGTTAGTTGGAGTTGCTTATATGATCCTCAATATCTATTTCGTTCCATTTGGTACTGTTTCGTTTTAATATGACAAACTTTTGGTTCTCTAACACCAAAGGTTTCTCTACATTTTCTACTGACATACGAATCTCTAAGGGGACTAAACAGACTCTCAGAAAAAAAGTTGGATCTAATGTAGGTGCACCAACAGTCTTGTGTGTGCAGAAGCGCAGAGATAGTTCTGTTATCTGACCTTTGAAGCTTCTAAATTGGTCTGTTTTGTGTTCACTGCTTCCCAAAGTGAGCGAGAAATCATGTCTTCGGTACAAAAGATGACCTGCAGCATATGTTGTATTAGATGTAACTTCAAGAAAATGACGTTTAGTGTGAGAGAGAACGACAAACTTAGTACAGAAAAGCAAATAGTTTAATTATACAGGCTCTCTGCCTTCAGATAATACCATCAACTCGCTAGTAGTGGAGAAGTCTAGTGAACTTTACCTGTAGGAATTCACCATCCATCTCCTTCAAAAGCTGTTGTATCTGCAACAAGATAAACGTAGAGGGATCAGTTATCGATGCAAAGGTATAACTCGTAACTAAACACTCCAACTTTGAAAATTCACATCTAGACACCCCAACTCGTCCCCACTGTGTCTCGTGGACAACCGACACTAGCATGACACACAAATTTTGAAGGTGTCTAAATGATTATTTTGTACGTTGGAGTGTTCAACGGACACAATGATGACGAGTTGAGGTGTCTAGAGCTGAGGCCAAGTTAAGGTGTCTATCTATGTATTATGCCTTTTCTCTATTGTTTTATTTTTATATTCCAAGGAGCATGTTTCACTAACATCAAAATTACTGCTATCTATCAGATATGGTTACTCTATTTGTTTTACCTTCTTATCATTATACTAAGATATATAGCATTAAGAGGATTCTTGTTCCTTTCCGAGTACCATCTGAGACACCGATTCACCAATGGTGAGTAATGTTTAACACACAAAACTCTCAGTACAGCCAAACATGAGCATGTAAAAGGTAATCAGTCTAGAAATTACCTTTGCTGCTTCGTCTACTTCGAAGCCCAGCAACAACAAAGCCTGTAAAATGGGTCATTGAGGCTTTCATTTAAGATAAACGATTGAGCTAAGTATACCAGAAAAAAAACACCCAATGTGTGCTAATCTTTCAAGAATCTTTTAGCTTGAAAAGAAAACATTTGAAGGCCATCCAAAAACCGCCATTATCTGGTATTGACTGTCATACAACATTGTATAAAGTCGTTAAAAGAAGATATCCTTCCCTTTGCCGTAACTTCTTAACCAGATCAAGAATTACTTTTAATACATCTTACGAGTCACAAAATCTCGAAAATTTCAGCTCCTTCAGAAATGCCGGAAAATTTGAATTCTCTAACATTTCAAGTAACAATATTACATATGCCATCTCTACTCTGTCCATGTATGTGTATATAACAAAATGGTTAAAATACAGAAGGAATCGTTCATTACGCTTCATAGTAGTTCCCACATTGAACAACCAAAATGAATATAGGAATAAAATGACTGATGCTACTGTAAAATAACTAACCAGAACTTACAGGTGGACCATATTTTGGGTCTTCGGCGTTTATAGAAACAAACTTAGAATCTTCAGTAATCTCAGAGGGAAGGCCTGCAAGAGGGGCATCGCGAAGAACGAACTGATCAGTAGAAATTGCATGAAAAACAAATCAGATGCCTAATAGGCAAAAATGGTTCAAATGAACAGTGGCTTCACAACCTCATCTACAAAGTTAATGATAGAAAATATCATCAAGAATGATAAAAACATGTTAGTCCCTCCATTTCAATCTGTTTGTCTTCCATTTCGAAAAGAATGCCTCCTTACTTTTTGGCAATTCTTTAATTTTAACTTTCCACATGACATGTTTAATTAAGAACACCAAGATTGAAGGGTATTTCAGTACATATCTTTAGTTTAGGACCACAAAATTCAATAGTCTTCATAACTTTGTTAAATTCGGTGCCAAGTCAAAATCAGACAAACAAATTGAAACGGAATGAGTAAAAAAACATAGATTCTTATAGATAATTCAAGTTTACTAGGACTGAGGATCTTAGCAAACCTTAGCTCTCTTTCCATGCATATTGTCTTGTCAATTACCAAAGCAATCCAATAATTAAAACAATACGATAATCAAAGTACAAGCCACAATCTTGCACTTTTAAACATGAAGAACCAAATAAATAAAGATCAATTCTTTAACCAAATTACAAACAAAATCTCAAGTAGAAACACAAAAGGGGTAAATTTTTGAGGAACAAAAGTACAAGAATTCTAAGTAAAGACAACAAAAAAGTAGAAACCCATTATTCATTTATCTTATAAAGCCACAATCTTGAACTTTTAAACATGAAGAACTAAATAAAGATCAAATTTTTAACATTAAAAAAGTGGAATTTTAACAAGAACAAACCTTCACTATCAAAAGATGCTCTGGGATATTGTACCTTAAGCTTCAAATGGTGTCCATTTTGGGTGGAGGAAAAGGCTGAGATATGTGAATTCTTGAAATATTTTGATAAAATTGGTTGCTTATTATAGTGAAATCCAGAACAGAACTTTCCATAACTTAAGCTGATTGAAGAAGAAAAAGCCATCACTTATCCTTTTCCTCTATCTATATTTTTGCTTAATACAAATAATAGTACACTATTTATACTTGAGAACATTATCTGTTTACTGTCCTTTTTTTGAGGTGGGGGGTGGGGTGGGGGGAGGGGGGGTCAATTTTTCTGTAACAAACAATTGCAGTATAACCAATTTTATACATCAATAATAAATGAGTTAATAAAAAAAATTGTGGTGAATAATACAAATATTCAATAATATTACTATTAGTGAAATAAGAAATAAATTTTAGGGTAATTTGTGCTTTTTTCTCCTAAAAAGTTGATGTTTACAGAGTAAGCAAATCAGCCCAAAAAAGGTGCTGACTAAAATACTGATTCTATTTTATTTTTTTAAAATCATGCAAAATACAGAAGAAAGCTTCAAATCAGCTCACAATCTGAAGATGGTTGCTAAATTTGATACTTTTCTTTTCTAGTTTGATCTCTGTAAGTAAAAGATTTCATCTTTTTTCATAATAATGAAGAGTTTAGGGAAAAGGGTAAGTTTTGATTATGTTAATTTTTTTGTTTAATAGCATCATTAATAGAGATAATGGGCTAAAGATTTGATTTTGAGAAATTGGGTTCTTGTTTCTTGGTGGATATTTACATTTACTCACTGAACTTTGTTGAATATCTTGGATTTTTGGGGAAATTGAGGTTTCTTGATTTCGTATGTAATTTTTTTTTTCTTGAACATTTTCAATCTATAGGCTTTGGTGTTGTGGGATGCGAGTGGGGTAGTGAGGTGGCATGCCACGTGGTGTCCATCTTGCGAAAATGTCAGTGGCACATGTGATTGGGCGTCCACCTTGGAAAGCCTTAACAGGGGAGGGGAGAAGGGGGTATATGAGTCACTTCAGTAACATATGATTAGTTTTGTACGAAGAGTAAAATTGATCCTTTTTGCACGATAGATGAGCAAATTTGGCCCGTTTCCCTTTCGTTGTTGTTCATTCATTTCTAAGTTGTAGGTCATTTCGCTAAGTTTACATGTATTATGAAAAAAGATTATGCAAACATATAGGATATTGAAAGTAACCTTTTAGTGGCTTTGTATTAAGAGGTGCACTTGGGATGGATTGAGAATCTTGAGTTTATGCGCAGTTAACCGAATTCTGAATAAATTATTTATACAAATATAACTTTGTGATCCCTATGCCTGGATGACAGAGTCATGTGATATCTGCAATTTATTATTTGCTGTCTATTTGAAAGAAATAACAATTGCAACTAATGGCTGCATATTTGTTTTTTCAGACTGTGCATTTGACACTGTGTATCAACTACAAATTTGCGATCTGTGGACATGATATATGTTCAGGTAAATGTTTAATGCCTTGCAGACAATGGATTGTACATAATGTATTTACTTCGATTCTTGTGGGATTACACTGGGTATGTTGTTGTTGTATTTAAGTCGATTGTTTGTCAAACATGGAGATGATGGATGTCATATGTGTATGTGTCAATAATTTCCTCAGAAGGCTGAGTTTTTAAACTAATTTGCTTTGTTTATTGTAAGTTCAACTTATACTTGTCTGCATGAACTGCCTACCGGCATTGATAGAACTGCAGTCGTTCAACAGGAGTAACGTTAAAGTTATTCGATCAAATACCTGCAAGTTTTATATAGAAGAGATTTTCGATTTTAGAACTTTTGAATAGTTTATTGAGAACTCTGTCTAATTGTTTTCTCACACTACCAGTGATGAAGAACATTTCGCGATCAAGAAAATGCATGTGTTTTCCACAGTGGATGGCTTTGTAGAGATAACCGAGTCGTTGATGGACATGATAAAGTTCATTGCAAACGAGCCCTCAGCGGGGCTTTTCTATGTTCAACAGCATACCCACACTGCAGTTCCAAACCTCATCAATCTCACTAGCAAAATTGAGGGAAAATCTCGTGACGTGACTTTGCACACAGCAGATTCAGAGGATTCTATCGTCATGGTCAGGTCAATGAAAGAGTGTGGATTCTCAATTGCTAACGAAATGATGAAAAATCTCAGACATTCTCTAGCTGTTGTGTCTGAGAAGCAGCTGAGAAATGGATCTATAAGAAGACCAAGTTCAAGTTTTCGTATAGGAAGAACTATCTCGTGGAATCCTGCTACTTGGGGTCGAAAAACAGGTCCAGAACAAGATGTTGAGAGGAATGATGATTATATTTCAAATGTTTTCAAGTCAGCAAAAGAAAAAGCTAGTAGCTTCAAATGGCCTCAGATGGATTCCATAGAATCTAAACCATCCAAGAATGATGAGCCATCTGTGACCTGTTCTAATGATGACACGACGTTAGCAGCAGATGACAGCTCTTGCACCAGAGGTCAACAACGATGAAACGTTGCTGTTCTCAAGCCAAACTGATGATGTTCTACAAGACGTCTGTGTGTAGGTAAATGAAACCATGTCCCATGATCGAATTTTGTCTTGAGAAGCAAGCTTGATGTAGCTTTGAACTTGAAACAATTCTTTTTGTTTGGACGCGATTTTACATGTACCATGTTTGATGGATCTTTGTACTAGAACATGAAACGTAGAAACGAGAGATTATCATACGTGTTCAAAGGAGAAGGAAAGAGAAAGCTTCAATCTAACAATATAATGATTGTATTGAACTTCTAAAATAACAAATAGTTGAAATGGGTGACCTGATCCTCACATTACAGAGGCAAAACAAAGACTGCAGCCTCAATAGTTAGTCACTCAATGAACAATATAATGAAAGCTACATTTACAGACTTCCCTACATCTTTATAACACAAACACAGTGTACGTTAAGCTATGTAGAACAGCTAGTAAAGGAACCTTACGCGACTAGACAACTCTCTTCACTTTCATGGAGAACAATGTCTAGCCTCATCACAGGCTTATACTTGAGGAACCTTACACGACTCTCTTCACTGTCAGGGAGCACAATGTCTAACCTCATCATAGGCTTATACTCAAGGAACCTTACGCGACTAGGCAACTCTATTCATTTTCAGGGAGCACAATGTCTAGCTTCATCATAGGCTAGGCTTATACTTGTGAGGTATTTGAGCACCAGCCTGCATACAGACTTCAAAGCTGCCATGACCTCATCCTCTTGTAATTTTCTGGAGTCAAACACCTCACCATCGGTAGTGCCTTGACTAGCTTTTTGCTCCTGGGTGCAGAGATTAGTGATGCTTCAGATTTCTAATTGAAAATATTGTACAACGAAGTTGCTTCAATTGAAAAACATAAATAAGTATCTGAATATTACTATTAAGTTAAGATGGAAAGAGAGCACTAGAGTTGATTAGTTATACTTGACAAACCTGAGAAGTGAACCTCTGTTGTGTCCATTTATTCAGATCATCTACTTTCACCTTATCATCATAGTTCACCCATTTGAGACTCGGTGTACTCACAGATATCCCATGTTGGACAAACGTCTTCATTTCAGGGAAGTCATCAATCAACACTTCCCTGAGAAAGGGAAGTTCAATAGCATCATTTGTCAGAAAGACTCCTTCTCCTTGTTCTTCCTCTTTTGTGATCACTTCTTCCATTAATTGACAATCATCTATCTTTAGTATTCGGAGATTCAAAGCATCTCTGGCCACTGATGGAGACATCAATTTTCCACAATCTGATACTGTCAGTCTTTGAAGTTTGCGGAAGTAGGCAGTTGGAAGTTGGTGAGAGCATAGAGAACTTATGCTGTTAGGCCCAAGAAACCTGCAAATGTTGAAGAGATTGTATTTTATATAAGGGATGAAAATTCTAAATAGCTTCAAG
Source organism: Solanum verrucosum (assembly GCF_900185275.1). NCBI lineage: Eukaryota > Viridiplantae > Streptophyta > Magnoliopsida > Solanales > Solanaceae > Solanum > Solanum verrucosum. Next base: position 1,557,746 of record NW_026020006.1, read on the forward strand.
TACAGATCCAAAAATGAACCATATCTCATCTTACGTCAAGGTAACAGGAAGTGAGAAACTAAAAAAAGTTGCTTTAAGTGAGAACAGAAATAACTATCTAAAGATTACTATTGCTATTTACAAGTTAAAACAGAAAGAGAGCAGTAATTAGTTATACAACTAGGGGCACAAGACAAACCTTAGAATTAAATATCGCTTTATTGAGATCATCTACTTTCACTTCATCATCACCTTCCCATGGAACCTCTTCAGTGCACTCCTCAATGGGGGTCCTTTTAAATCTTGAACATGCCACACATAATTAGGGGGAAATACCTCATCCACTGTCAGCTTGAATGCAAAGTTCTACATCTGCTGGAATTCTGGCTCATGCTTAATATGCGTGCCAGAAGGATCATGCATATGGTATGACTCGATAGGAATAAGCACATCATCCATCGATCCCTTCTTCCAGGAGTGGAAGCTTCTGCGACTATTGTTGGTTGCAATCCTGAATCTCATGACCATTTTGAGCAATATGGATTTGTGAGCATTCACTGCAGGCAAAAAATAGTAACTTAGTTGACCAAGAAATGGCACTGGAAAATCAACGCTACTTAGATACAGTTGGTCACACTGACAGTTATTGAATGTTTTCAGATACATCCAACTTCTGCTTTCAAAACACATACATAAAAATACAGTTGGATCACACATACAGATAGAATTAAATACTGTAACTGCACGATTTCAGTTAGCATTAACAAAAATCTCATTGCATTTTACAAAAACACAGCGCTAATAGTTATACAACTAGCAGCACAAGACAAACCTTAGAATTAAATATCGCTTTATTGAGATCATCTACTTTCACTTCATCATCACCTTCCCATGGTCCTTTTGGATCTTGAACATGCCACACATAATTAGGGGGAAACAGCTCATCCACTATCAGCTTGAATGCAAAGTTCTACAACTGCTGGAATTCTGTTTCATGCTTAATGCGCATCCCAAAAAGATCATACATATGGAATGACTCGATAGGAATTACCACATCATCAATCGATCCCTTCTTCCAGGAGTGGAGGCTTCTGTGACTTGTTGGTAGCAATCCTGAATCTCATGACCATTTTGAGCAACATAGATTTGTGAGCATTCACTGCAGGCAAAAAATAGTAACTTAGTTGATTAAGAAATGGCATTGAAGAATCGACGCTACTTAGGTACAGTTTCCACATACATCCAACTTCTGCTTTCAAAACACAAACATACACATACAGTTAATCCAGCTTCAGCGATGAAAACACATACATACATGTACAGTTGATCACACATACAAACACATACAGTGAGAATTATATACTATATCTGCACGATTTCAGTTAGCATTAACAAAAATCTCACTGTATTTTACAAAACATGGGCACTAATAGCACTAAATTAACATCGATGTATTCATCTATCTGAATTTTGACCTTAAAACTATTGAACAGATTGAATGAACTTGACAAGCTGTTGTTCTGTGATAGTTTAATGCTTTTAGCTAGACTAAAGATCCCAGCAACATAAATGTTTGTTCAACCGATCATTCTGAGTACAACTTCAAGTTCACTTACACAATGAGGATAAAGATCCCTTTGAAGATATCGGCAAAGATAGTTGTTATGCAGAGGCAGAAAGTTCTCCCTCATCTTTAGCAGTTGAGCAGAATGTTCAAGCCTGATATGGAAGCAATCAAACAGAGGACTGAAGCTTTTATCATCTGAGAAATGCTTGGAAATAGACCAAGAAAATCTGAACCTGCACAAGTACTTGGCCTAACGCAACTGCTCGAGTACATCTGAGACAAAAAGATCTCTAATAAGTTAGTAGTGTAGATCATGAGATGTTACAACACATTCAATTCAATGGAGAAAAGATCAAGAGAATCAAAATTTTCAAATTGCTTACTTATGTAAAAGACGCTTTTTCACCTGTTACTCTGCTAGCAATAGTGAAATCTTTCTCATGACAATACATGCACAATAGCACACAATAGTACAGTACATAATTCTTTCCTCTTAAGCTAACGAAAGAGCTGCTCAAATACATTTTGTACAGTGCCTGCACACAATAAGCAAAAGAGTTGATAGACACCTATAACGGACTCCAATCACCTGCAAGACACAACATAATCAGATCTATGTTAACTGTAATCACACTGTCATAAATCTAGGTGGTTTTTAAGACGGGCTATTAGAACACAATCATACAAAAGATATTATACAGAAGCTTAAAAGCTGTAAGATTTAATTGAGGAAAGAGAAAAATGGCATAAAGATAATTACCATAGAAGAGCCAAGAAATACAAAGTTTCTGCTCCCACAATATCGTCTTTTACCAACCACCATGATTTGCACCAGAAGACGAAGCGCATGTACCCGTGCTATCTTCAAAAGTATTTGAAGCATGCAAAGAGCTACCATCAGCCAATATTATTCCTCCAACATTAGGATTCAGAGGGGTAGAAGTAGAGCCAGTGACACCAACCCCAAACTTATCACCAATGCTCGAACCCAAAAATTTTACTACCGATTTTAATTCACTTCTAAAATTCTAAACCTACTCCTAAAACCAGTTTGATCCTGAATCATTTCCATCTCCTGCCATGAATAGAAGACGAGGTAGATCAGGCAGTAAACTGTCTTTAGATGAGGTATCCAGTGACTTTCTCGGTAATACCAATGAAGAACAGTCTGCATTGGTTTCTTCATCTTCTTCAGGTAAAGTTAGCAAAACCCAAGTGAAAAGTTCCGATTCTGCTAATAGAAATGTTAATTCTAAAGTGGTTAGAAGTAGGAAGTCGAGAAAGGAAGTTGTTTCGGATGAAGCTATTCGTATAAACAAAGAGTCAAATTTTGAGGCTTTAGTTGCGTTAACGGCTGGATTTCCGTCTGACTCGTTAAAGGATGAAGAAATTGAAGTTGGGGTTGTTAGTGTAGTTGGCGGGATAGAACAGTGTAACTATATTTTAATTAGGAATCACATTATTACAAAATGGCGTGAAAATGTGTCGATTTTGATGACGAAGGATATGTTTGTTGATGTAATACCTGAACGATGTAGTGGGTTATTAGATTTTGCATATAACTACTTGTTATCGTACGGGTATGTTAATTTTGGGGTGGCGTTGGCAATTAAGGACAAGATTCCAACTAGGCCAAGTAAGGGAAGAGTGATGGTTATTGGGGCAGGTCTTGTTGGGTTGGCGGTTGCAAGGTAACTGATGTTGTTTGGATTTGAGGTAATTGTTTTAGAGGGACGAAAGTGTGCAGGTGGAAGGGTGTATACGAAAAAGATGGAAGGAGGGAATAAGGTAGCAGTTGCTGACTTAGGAGGGAGTGTTTTGACAGGTACATTAGGGAATCCACTTGGTCTGTTGGCTCGACAGTTGTCGTATACACTTCATATGGTGAGAGACCAATGTCCACTCTATTGTGTTGACGGAAAGCCCGTAGACGAGTATTTGGATAAAAAAGTGGAGGCTGCTTATAATAAACTTTTGGACAAGGCAAGCAAGGTCGGACAAGAATTATCTCAGGTTATTTCTCTTGGAGAGGCATTGGAGACTTTGCGAAAGGATTTTAGTGTTGCGATGAATGATGAGGAGATGAGCTTGTTTAATTGGCATCTGGCAAATCTGGAATATGCAAATGCAGGTTTTCTTTCACAGCTTTCCTTAGCATTTTGGGACCAAGATGACCCCTATGATATGGGAGGGGATCGCTGCTTCTTGCCCGTTGGAAATGGAAGATTAGTTCATGCCCTGGCTGAAAATGTGCCTATTATTTTTGAAAAAACTGTGTATGCCATTCGTTATGGTAGAGATAGTGTGAAGGTGATTACTGCGAACCAATTATTTGAGGGAGCTATGGCATTGTGCACAGTTCCTCTCGGAGTTTTGAAGAGTGGTTCTATCACGTTCATTCCAAGGTTGCCTCAGCACAAGCTAGACACAATAAAAAGATTGGGTTTTGGACTGTTAAATAAGGTTGCATTGTTATTCCCGTATTTGTTTTGGGACTCCAATGTTGATATATTTGGTCATGGTGCTGATGCTTCTAGTTCTCAGGCTGATGGAAATCCTGTAGACGAGCATTTGGATAAAAAAGTGGTACTTCCGGATAAGGTAAGCTCCGGCAAGAAGTTTTCTCAGGACTGGAAGCATAGATCCATATCGTCATTACAAGAATATTCAAACTTGGAGGAAGTGAGATCCCTTACCACAAAGCAGTATAAGGGTCAATTTCTTACTTGCCAGAGCCCAAAGGCGTAGCGCTAAAGCAGCTGGCAATTACATTAGTTCTGATATCCCCAACAGATAAAGTGGTTCCATTGCCTCTGCCAATTTTTTTAGCCTTCCTGAGAAACAAGTTAAAAAGGGGATCCATGAAGAAGCTGAAACTTTGAACAAAAAAAGAAAAGACATACTAAAGGAAAAAAATAGGAAAGAGGAAGCTAAAGAGAAGTTGGGAAAGACTCATACCTGACTATTTTTTACTTGATAGTGGCTGTTCTCGACTTTACAAGACCTTTTAAGCACAAAATATAAGAAATGTTAGCCTATGTGCTACAGCTGCAAACGACATAAATATTTAAAAGTAAACAATGAAACAGAACCAAAACCAAAAACAAAAGAAAATGCAGAAACTAATTTGAATTGACAAATAAGGGAAAATTATTTGTCCTTTAATGAAGATATACAAAATCTAGTAATACATATCACAGACAATTATTGTATTCATTTTTTTGTTTATAGTGACAGTAAATTTACGGTAAAGTTATACTATGCAAGTAGCTAAAAGTAGTATCAAGGAGTATAAAAGAGGTTATGAGCCTGCATTACAAGATTAGCTCTCCTAGGTAATTATTTAAAGGTATGATCATGTACAGTAGTGCGGTTATTCTTCATCTATATATAATCCTTGTAGAGCTTTAAACAAGGAAATAAAATCCGGCTAGACGTTAGATATCAAGTTTCCTTTAGCGCTAAACAAAAAGATGTTGGTGTTAAAACAACTATATATCGTAATATCTTTCTAACTCTAATAGGTAAATATAGCCTTAGGAAATGACTATTCAAATGACCTTTTAGCGCAGCATATGAATGTGGTTTATATTAGTGAAACATTTCATACTTTCAAATAACTTAACTCTTTTGCATATGAATGTGGTCTATATTAGTGTATAAGTCAATATAACTTTTCAATATCTTTATCTCTAAAGAGTAACTAAGAAAATTAATGCATTGGTTTTGGAAGGATAAATTATACTTTTAACGGTAAAATGGTCAGTCAACTTTTGGAGAGCTTTTTGGACTTGCAATATCTTAGTTTATGTTCCCATTTTTAGTCTCGGGGCATGCACGTAGCACATGTACCATGTTGCCAAAAAGTAAATATTTTTTTACAAAATCACGTTAATATTATCTTAAAATGTGTTTGATCTACTAAGTATAAAAATTAAGAATGATTAATGGTTATCCTATTTAGCTAGCTCGGTGAGGAGACAACACACCATCTCATAGAAATCCGCGAACACTTGATAGTAATTTTGATGTTTTGTTTTGTATTTACACGATACATGTGCCAAGAGTCTACTGGAAATAACCTCTCTACCTCCCCAGTAGGGGTAAGGCCTTGTTAGACACTACCGTCCACAGACCCCCCTTGTGGGAATACAGTAGGTATGTTGTTGTTATTGTAACTATTACACCTTTTTTTAAAACTAATTTAAATTGCAAGATTGATCGTTGAAGATCAAACAAATTAAAAGATTGAACAATACTATCACTTTACCAAGATGAATAGTGTGAAGTTCTTTTCATAAGTTTTATAGCAACAACTTGTGTTACAATATCCCCTCCCAATTTCATCATTGTCCATTTCAACCCTAGCTATTTGAGAAAACCTACTTATATTTAAAATCATATACCCTTGAATATATTATTCTTAAATACTTGTCAATTTGAATTGAACTCACATTTTGAAAATTAAGAATACAATTTTTTTAAAGATTGAGTTCAACACACTTGTTCATTATATAAAGCTTTATTGATTTCAAAATATTTTTGCTTAAAATTACTTAATAGTTATTTTTTAATCTTATTGAATCTCTTTTAGGGCCTAGAAAAATATCCTTTATTATGTTCTTTTACTTTTAAGTATGTGCTTGTAATAGACACAAGTACTTGCACATAACATCAAAAGCTAAATTTGCGCTTGCTTGTTAATTACATTGCTATCTATTACAATGTTTCCTTAACTTTTTCTACAACCTATGTGTGGGCACATCATGAGAGATGAGATTAGAAATAAAGTGATTCAGAAAAAGGCGGGAGTGGCCCCCGTGGAGGACAAGATGCGGAAGTGAAGTTGAGATGGATCGGTCATGTAAGGAGAAGATGTGCAGATGCCCCGGTTATGAGGTGTGAAAGGTTGGCTGCTATAGACTTGAGGATGGGTAAAGGTAGGCCTAAGAATTATTGGGGGTGACGTAACTAGGAGGGATATTGCATAGCCTCAGCTCACCGAGGACGTGGTCCTTGATAGGAGGGTGTAGAGGTCGAAGATGAGGATAGAAGCCAGGTAGGCGGGCATATTTCTTCCCCATTCTCAGAATATTAGCATTATTCTTCTTGTTTTTCCCTATCTTCAGATTACTATTACTACCTGTTATTATTTAATCTCATTATCTTATCTTCTTGTTATTGTTGCCTCTTTTTCTTTTGTTCGTTCAGCTGAAGTCTATCTAAAACAACGTCTCTAGCTTCTCAAGGTAAAGATAAGACTAGTATACACTCTACCCTCCTCGGACTCCACCCGTGGGATTACACTAAGTTTGTTGTTATTGTTGTTGCTAAAGGACATATAGCCCACAATTATTACATTACACCAACTAAATTTACCCCTACTTACTGGTCTTGTTGCTTGCATTTAGCCTATCTGGTTATCTTATTTCAGCATTTAGTGCATAAAATGAGCATGAAAACAATGTTGATATAGCAAAATGATAGAGTTGATCCAAATGGGAAATGAACAACTATTTCCCGAGCTAATAAAACAACTCGGGCATAAATAGAAACTAAATCATACATGAGCAATTAGTAAATACTAAATAGAATGAAGAAATAAGATGTTTGTAGAAAGAAATTGGTTAATTCTACACCATACACGATAATGGTCAATTATTTAAAAGCAAGATAATATTTTGTGTCAAAGTAAGTTCTTGACTGTCAGTGTCTAAATAAACATTACACATGTCTTTGAAAAGATCTGAAGTATACCTTATCTCATTTTTTTTTCTCAACCTGCAAATGCGATGTTCTAACACTAGCGTGGTGGGCCATCTTTGCAGCTTCTCTAAGCCCAGTGAGAAATGCTCCATGCATAGTGGCTGGATAGCGCCTGGTAGTCGCCTCACCAGCAAAGAAAAGTCTTCCTTCCCCCACAGTTTCTGCTAAAATGTCATAGTCATCTCCTGATGCACCCACAGCAACATTGGAGTAGGAACCAAAGCTGAACGGATCACTACCCCAGCTTGTAAATACAATTTGGATGGGCTTTGGGACGTTAATTCCTTGTGGTTCATAAATACCTGGTAACAATGCCCAAATCTCATCAATACATTAGCTTCATGACCATAAGAAACATAAGTTTCATCTTTAATATAATCGATGCATTTTAAAATATATATGCCTACATAGCAGCGAAAATAAACAATAGATGATGAAATCAACTCTGAAGTATAATATAGTTGAGACAAGAAATATGTTATAGGAGTCCTTTAAGGGGTAAAGAGTAACAGATTACTCACTTCTCTCAATATGTTACTCTAGAGGTTTCCCTGTTTTAAGAAGAGACAGAAAGTTAAACAAAGCAAGATCCAGTGTATCTGCCTTTAAAAAACAACTCGACTTCATATTCCAGAGTATCTCAATTCTCAAACAAGATGATATATACATGCTTCAAACTGAAATCAACGAATACGAGATGGGCATGACACTAACACTCTTACAACTGCTTAACTCTAGACCAAGATAACATGAATTCACTTCTCGAGCATGTCCATTCTTATTTTACTGCTCGCAGAGTTTATTCTTCTTTACTCGTTACTCTACCACCAAATACTATGCTATTCAAGAGAAAGAAAAATATTATTTTGGTATATTGAAAGCAAAGTTAATGTTGAACCTGACATTTACCTTTTAAAATTTGAAGTACTTTTGTTACTGCATCAGTAGGAGCCATTCTCTCAAACTTGTGTGCAGCTTTTCCTGCGACTAGAGCTAACAATAAGGGCCCACCAGCAACTGTTGCATAATTGTAGAACAGAAAGAATTCCCCCCGACAACTAGAATCATCAGCAACATAACCAAATGTATCAACATTGGAGTCCCAAAACACATACGGGAATAACAATGCAACCTTATTTAACAGTCCAAACCCCAGTCTTTTTATTGTGTCAAGTTTTTGCTGAGGCAACTCTGGAATGAACGTGATGGAACCACTCTTCAAAACTCCGAGAGGAACTGTGCACAATGCCATATCTCCCTCAAATAGTTGGCCCGCAGTAATCACCTTCACACTATCTCTACCATAACGAATGGCATACACAGTTTTTTCAAAAATAATAGGCACATTTTCAGCCAGGGCATGAACTAATCTTCCATTTCCACCGGGCAAGAAGCAGTGATCCCCTCCCATATCATAGGGGTCATCTTGGTCCCAAAATGCTAAGGAAAGATGTGAAAGCAAACCTGCATTTGCATATTCCAGATTTGCCAGATGCCAATTAAACAAGCTCATCTCCTCATCATTCATCGCAACACTAAAATCCTTTCGCAAAGTTTCCAATGCCTCTCCAAGAGAAATAACCGGAGATAATTCTTGTCTGACCTTGCTTGCCTTGTCCAAAAGTTCATTATAAGAAGCCTCCACTTTTTTATCCAAATACTCGTCTACGGGCTTTCCGTCAGCACGATAGAGTGGACATTGGTCTCTCACCGTATGAAGTGTATACGACAACTGTCGAGCCAACAGACCAAGTGGATTCCCTAATGTACCTGTCAAAACACTCCCTCCTAAGTCAGCAGTTGCTACCTTATTCCCTCCTTCCATCTTTTTTGTATACACCCTTCCACCTGCACGCTTCCGTCCCTCTAAAACAATTACCTCAAATCCATACAACATCAGTTGCCTTGCAGCCGCCAACCCAGCAAGACCTGCCCCAATAACAATCACTCTTCCCTTACTTGGCCTAGTTGGAATCTTGTCCTTAATTGCCAACGCCACCCCAAAATTAATATACCCGTACGATAACAAATAGTTATATGCAGAAATCTAATAACCCACTACATCGTTCAGGTATAATATCAACAAACATATCCTTCGTCAGCCAAATCGACACATTTTCACGCCATTTCGTAATAATGTGATTCCTAATTAAAATATAGTTACACTGTTCTATCCCGCCAACTACACTAACAACCCCAGCTTCAATTTCTTCATCCTTTAACGAGTCAGACGGAAATCCAGCCGTTAACGCAACTAAAGCCTCAGAATTTGACTCTTTGTTTATACAAATAGCCTCATCCTTCTCGACTTCCCTTCTCGACTTCCTACTTCTAACCACTTTAGAATTAACATTTCTATTAGCAGAATCGGAACTTTTCACTAGAGTTTTGCTAACTTTACCTGAAGAAGATGAAGAAACCAATGTAGACGGTTCTTCATTGGTATTACTAAGAAAACCACTGGATACCTGATCCAATGATTGTTTACTGTCTGATCTACCTCCTCTTCTATTCATGGCAGGAGATGGAAATGATTCAAGATCAAACCGGATTTAGGGGTAGGGTTAGAATTTGGAACTGAACTGAAATTGGAAGTGAAATCAAGAGTTTGAGTTAGACAAATATATTAGGAACTAGACAGGGATTTTGTTGATGGATTTTTTTGCTTTCTGTTACGGTTTTAGCAACGGAGAAGACGGTGACAGGATCGGAGAAGATGAAAATGGATGATCGGAGAAGATCGGTTTGGGTTTTATGGATTGTTTCAAACTTTTTTTCTTGGTTGTAACGAAGTGAGGATGAAAGGAGAAAGATGGATGTTTTGGTTCTTGAAAATGGAGAAGGTGGATTTTTCTGCTTTCTGTTACGGTTTTAGCAACGCAGAAGACGGTGACAGGATCGGAGAAGATGAAAATGGATGATCGGAGAAAATGGGTTTGGGTTTTATGGATTGTTTCAAACTTGTTTTCTTGGTTGTAACGAAGTAAAGATGAAAGGAGAAAGATGGATGTTTTGGTTCTTGAAAATGGAGGAGGTGGATTTTTTTGCTTTCTGTTACGATTTTAGCAACGGAAAAGACGGTGACAGGATCGAAGAAGATGAAAATGGATGATCGGAGAAGATGGATTTGGGTTTTATGGATTGTTTCAAACTTTTTTTCTTGGTTGTAACGAAGTAAAGATGAAAGGAGAAAGATGGATGTTTTGGTTCTTGAAAATGGAGGAGGTGGATTTTTCTGCTTTCTGCTACGGTTTTAGCAACGGAGAAGACGGTGACACGATCGGAGAAGATGAAAATGGATGATCGAAGCAGATGGGTTTGGGTTTTATGGATTGTTTCAAACTTTTTTCTTGGTTGTAACGAAGTAAAGATAAAGGAGAAAGATGGATGTTTTGATTTTTGAAAAATGGAGGAGAAAACGAAGTGAACTATGAAGAACAAAGTGACAAATATATATGCATGTCATTTAATGTATTTTTGACTTTAGTTAAATTCATCCAAATTATTTTAGTTTAGTTTTTATTACATCCTTGTAATTTTCATTTAATAAAAAATAACTTTTTAATTTATAAAATATGACCAAAAACATCCTTTTATTTATTTTTTCGTCCTTCTCAAACATTTCAATAAATTCAATTTTAGATTCCATATATTTCAAATTTCAAATTTCAAATTAGAGATTATTGACTTTATTGACTATCTAAACTTCACTTTGTTGGTTAAATTTGATTCTCAAACTCCGTAATCCTCTCCTCTATTTCCCCTTTCTCTACCATAAAAAAAAAACTCTTGAATTTGAGATGACTAAATTGTTCAACTTTGTAAACTTTAATTAACTTAAATATACATCCATCCAATCATTTAAATTAAAATTAGCTAAAATATATATGTAAATATAATATGTGTATAGTCTATCGAAAACAACATCTCTATTTTATTATTTTGAGGTAGGCGGAACTACACTGAATATGACAACAACAAGGCTCCATGTATGAATTCAATTACCAATAAGAGTTTGGTCCTATATATTTTCCGAATTGAGGATGGGTTTCGGGAATTAGCTTTTTGTTGTTGTTGTATTAATCAATATCGTGAAAAAGTAAACCGTGAATTAAATTGCGTATTGGAAAATTTAGTTGGATGGGTACCTTTTAGGGGTCGCTTGGTAGAGTGTATTGGAGAATATAATGTTTGTATTAGCTTGATGTATTATTAGTACCTTGTTTGGTACACATTTCTAACTTATGCATAACTAATGCTTGTATTAGTAATACACTCTATTGTGTATTAAAGAGTGTATTACTAATACCATATATTTCTATGCATTAGTAATGCAATGGGTTATAATGCATGCATTAACATTATTAAAGACACAATTGCCCTAAAAACTTTTCTTACATCCTTTCCACTATATTTGTGGAGGGTATTTTTGTAAACAAATATTTTTTCTAAAAGAATTATGTAATGCATAATATTTTTAGTACACCAAACCAAACATTGCATAAAAAAATATCATCATAACTAATGCAAGCATAACTAATACAAACATTACTAATACACTAGATTTTGCATTATTCTTATACACTCTATCAAACGACCCCTTAATAAATAATTACTGATTTTAGCGAAACTTTTTATTTATTACCATTTATAGCAATACATAGCAATATTATGTTAAATCTGTAATATGTATTAAAAGTGAATTATGTATACAATATATATGTATTATAATTGTTTTTAGAATATGTTATGTTTGTTTGGTAAGAACTTGACACATTGTATTATAAGGGGTCGTTTGGTAGAGTTTATAAGAATAATACAATAAAACTTGTATTATATGTGTATTAAAATGTGTTGTCCATCAATAAAATGTGTTGTCCATCAATAAAACTTGTATTATATGTGAATAATAAATTGTTCTTTGTAATATGTATTAAACATGTATTATAAATTAATAAATGTATTGAAAGTGATCAAGTAGAAAAAAACGTTATTGCTATAAATAATGATAAATAATTACAGAAATCCCACATTTTAATTTACTTATTACCATTATCTCCTATAAGTTTTACAAATCTCCAAAATCCCTCATTTTCACGCATCAGATTAGTGTATCTCGCGCATCAGATTAATGTATCAGTGCATCAGATTAGTGTATCTCGCGCATCAGATTAGTGTATCATGTATAAAATGTAATGTATCTCGCGCATCAGATTAATGTATTAGCGCTTATATTGTTGTATCCATTTGATGGATTTCTGTAATTATAAACTTTTATGAGATAAATTGTAATTTTACCTTAAAAGTATGTGATTTCTGTAATTTGCCCAATTTTTTTATTATAGTATATTTATGTAAGTTTCCCTTGGTATTAGTATAAAAGCCCATTTGAAGGTCCAACATATGAAAAGGCCCATATTCAACTTGGACTATATTTCCATCAAGTCCGAAGAACTCAAATCATTGAACAGCGAAAGCTCGAGAGATCGATCGAAAATGGCGCAAGTTCCGAATTTGGATAATGCTCCGATAAATCTGAAATCTATAAGGTACAATTACATATGCATAATAATGTACTTTAATATTTATGGACAATTTTTATCTCCAATTTGATTCAATTCTCTCAAAATTGACTTTACAGAGATCAATCGCAGAAAGAGCTGATTACGATTTTGAAAAACGTGAGTTTCATTCCTATTTTCCGGAAAAATTGCAGATTTTCTGCTGTTTTTTTTGTAAATTTAACTGAAAAAATGTAAACTTTAATTGAATATTTGGTTGGAGTTGCAGATTCGAGGGAAAAAGTGTTTGGTGATTGATCCTAAGCTTGGTGGTTCACTCTCTCTTATTGTACAGAGCTCACTTCTCAAGGCAATTCTATCTCTCTATCTTTATAATGAATTATTCACTTTACTGAGTTTGAGTTGAAATTTTGAGTTTTTGCACTTTTTTTTGGGGGGGTTATTGCACATTTCTGTTGGGTTGAATATTTCCATTGTTTTTGAGTTTTTGAAAATTCAGTAATGAAATCTTTTTTAAAAAATGGGAACTTTTTTTTTGTTGGAGAACACCTCAAAATCAACACATTTTGCAAACTCAGTACAATGGTATTAGTAGTACTTTTTTGAAATTTTAGTACTCTGTCTGTCTATAGAACAATGGTGGGTTACATCAAATCATAACTTCTATGTCTAGTCAAATATTGATTATTGGAAAACAAAAGAATTCCAATAGTGATTCCTAGTTTATTGAGTTAAAATTTATTTATTTAATTAATTTTAATGGTGGTGTCCGAGCCAACTTGCATGCCTCGACTAATCCACGGGTACATATTATCTCTCACTAGCACATATACCTGGTAACTTTGCCTTACCAAAGCCTAGACGAGTGGAGATATATCTCCTTTATTTATTTATTTTTCATCTATCAGAAACAACCTCTTGGGAAAATGCAGGCCGGCTCTGGTCTGGCCCTTTCCATATCCTGCGCACAGCAGAATCTAAAGTGCACCAGCACTGCCGTTTCTGTTTTGGGTTATGATTAAGACAATGAATTGATGCTAGAGAAAGAACTGTTGTATGAATTGTAAAATTCTACACTTCACTAAGGAAAAGAGAAAAATGATTTTGCTGTGACATTGGGTGCAAAACATGTTGATTCCATGAACTAGCTTCTTTTTCACATTTTATTCTTTTCGGTGTTTTTCACACCTATAAACAGGAGCATGGGGCTGAATTGCGGCATCTTAATGCGGAACCAGTTCAAACTGATTGCACAAAAGTAGTCTATCTAGTCCGAGCCCAGCTTGACTTGATGAAGTTCATTTGCTCACACATCCATAATGATATTTCTAAAGGGATTCAAAGGGAGTATTTTGTTTATTTTGTCCCTCGTCGTGCAGTTGTATGTGAGAAGGTTAGCCTTTTTGTTAACATCAAAGATAAACTTCTTATGGATTTAGTTTGGCATGCATTTCTCATTAACAATTGTATGCAATCCTGACAGATACTCGAGGAAGAAAAATTCATCACTTGTTGACTATAGGCGAGTATCCCCTTTATCTGATTCCACTGGATGAGGATGTATTATCCTTTGAACTTGATGTTGCTTCCAAAGTACGTCTGTTTCTCACAGTTTGATCCAAAGAAAAGATTATTGTACCTTTTTTAAAGATTAGCATATGTAAAAATAGTTTCATTTATATGACAGGAGCACCTAGTTGATGGTGACACTACCTCCCTGTGGCACATAGCAAAAGCTATCCACAAACTTGAGGTGCTTTTTATGTTTACTCGATAGAACTAACTACTATTTGAATAGGCTTTATTCTTTTTTTTTAGGAAAAGTAGGTTCAGCATAAATATTTTCTAACAGCTTTTTGGTTTTTGAGAAATGTAGTTTTCCTTTGGACTTATTCCAAATGTGAGGGCCAAAGGGAAAGCATCAGTTCGTGTGGCTGACATTTTAAATCGGATGCAGTCGGAAGAACCAGTGAACACATCTGAGGTAACTCAAAATCTTAAATCCACTAGAATAAACCATACTTCAAAAATATGTGGGCACCATACATTGTCACAAATTAATATCAATTTGCTCTTTTACAGCAGATGGGTGTGCCTGAAATAAATACTATCATACTTTTGGACAGAGAGGTAGCAAGCCTTCTTTCTTCCACTCAGCCCTTCCCCTCCTCCTCTCTCATTATATTTCATATAATGTAGTTATAAAAAACATAAGATTGCTGTGTGACCTCATGGGTTATTTGGTAAAGATGAGACTTAATTCTAGGATTATGTTGAAGGTTCATGCTAGTTTATCATATTATGTTTTGAACAAATTGTTGTTGCTTCCCTTTCCAGACTAGGTAGTTGCCATTCTATTGTGTAAGATATGCGTGTGTGTGAGAGAGAGTGTTTTGACAGAGAATATGCTGGAAAGATGAAATTCATCTTATCATACTCTGTCAACTTGCTCTTTAATTGCCTCGTATTCAAACAGTTAATAGTTCCGCAGGTCTAATCTTGCTACTTGGTATAGTTTCACTCCTTGTATCTTTTCCATATGATCAATTAAGCTCTCTACTGCTTTGGTTTTATTTGTATTTCTTCAACCTTCATGGTTATGGAAATATTAATGTTACTTGGTTTGGTTAGTGTGTCTTGAGTTGTGTGGAGCAATATTCTTGTTGCCATTATATCCATTTGTCACTGTTGTTTAAAGACTTTCCTGGTATTGTGCAGGTGGATATGATCACTCCAATGTGTTCACAGTTAACATATGAAGGGCTGTTGGATGAGGTAAAACTGATATTCTTAGAATTGCTATGGATCTGTATTGTTAGAATAATGTCTAGGCAGCTGTTTATGGTTGTGTAATGTGTCTGCAGCTTCTAGAGCAATAAACAGACTATATATGCTGTGAATATTTTTAAAGCTGTCTCTAATAGGCTTCATGCAGTTTCTTGGTATCAATAATGGTGCTGTGGAACTAGATTCATCTATTATGGGTGTCCAGCAAGAAGGCAAGAAAATAAAGGTTCCCCTTAATTCAAGGTAAACTAGTTTAATCGTTATTTGGCCACACAGGTTACAAGAATGTTACTTTACCTTTTTCATCCTAAAGAAAAAAGAACATTATGCCTTTTGAGGATAATGATGAAATATTAATGATGTAAATTGGGGTGTATAAAATTTACAACATACCCAGTTAATCCCACAAGTGGGGTGCATAAAATTTAGAGTAAAATAAATTCTTGTGTGATTTCTAGTGATATACTTCATGTTTCTTTTATGTGTGACATGATAATTCCCTCAATTATTATGCATGCAGTTTCTTCTGTTATAAGGTATCCTCTCATATACACTGCAGGTCTTTGTATGTCCATCAATATAGTCAGATGTGACCGCTGGGGAAATATACTACTGTCTTTTCTCTTTTAAAAACAAAGAGAGTGTTCTTATTTTAACCTTCTCTGTGCGTCTTAGATATTTTATTTCTCTGTTCTGAACTTTTAATTCTTTGCCTTTGTAGTGACAAATTGTTCAAAGAGATACGGGATCAGAACTTTGAAGTTGTTGTCCAGGTTGATTTATTTTCTCTCCATTTTTTTTAACAACAAAATCTAGGCGACTTCAGCATACATATCAATCAATCATGTCCTATCATAAGATTCAGTTGCTCATCTTCTTTCCTTAGTCTTCTGTTTCTTTAATTGTCATATGCAGTGCGATTGCAGGTTCTACGTCAAAAAGCAACTTCCATGAAGCAAGATTACACAGAAATGCAGACCACGGTTAGTCAATAATCGTAGATGTGCATGTCTTAGTTTTGCTAGTTCAATAATTGACTTCTGTGTTATGTTTTATATTATATGCAGAACCAAACAGTCTCCGAATTGAAGGATTTTGTCAAAAAGCTTAACTCATTGCCGGAAATGACAGTAAGAGTTATTTCTAATGTTTGATTCTACAACGATCATAATGGTGTTAACAATGTTATAACATTATTGGCCTTCTGTTCCAGAGACACATCAATCTTGGTCAGCATTTAACTACGTTTACATCCAAACCTTCATTCCTTGCCCGACTTGATATGGAGCAAACTCTTGTCGAGGCTGAAAGCTATGATATGTGAGTAAAATGAAACTTTTCATTCTAATGATTGATGACTTTGGTAGTTTTAGACCATATCCACCTTTCAGCTCTCTCTTAAATATTCAACGGTACTCAGAAGTCTCTGTTGCACCAAGTGCTTGGCTTCAAATGTTGGAGACTTTAAATGCAAGTCCAGTTTTTGTTGGCAAATTTGCATGCATGATATGATGCCATGTAGTAGTTTATTGTGTGTTTGTGAGCAAGGGTGTGCTCCATTACTCCCTTCTCCTTTTTTTTCTTTTTAATGAAACATGATTATTATTCAATCAGTAGGCAAACAAACATATACAGCTGCAGATCACTCTTGGCCAGTCCACATCAAACCAACCTAGAGAGAAAATGATAAATTTTTCTCAACAAATGCTACTCTCAGTGCAGAAAATAACCACGTAGAGAAAAATGCCTGCAATACCATCAACTCATGTCTTGCACTTAAATCAACAGCTTTCTTGCCATTTGCAGAATTCATGAGAAATAATAATGTTACTACTGAATTCCTTGAAATTTTGATTTTATCGTCTCCTTGCTTATCAAGTAATGGTTGTCCATTGGAGGAAAGGATGATCAGAAAAAAGTGATATATATGAGCTGGAAGTGCAAGAGAGGGGAGGGGGTCTAAGGGTAGGAAGGGGTCTGGCTTTACCCTTTTCCTTTTCTTCCGAGGTGAATGTTTTCATGTTCTATTTGCTTACTCTTTCCTCACTGGGTAAATGCAGATGCTTTGAGTACATTGAGGAGATGATCCATAAGCAGGAACCACTTATTAATGTTCTACGTCTTCTCATCTTGTTCTCAATAACAAATTCAGGGTTGCCCAAGAAGAATTTTGACTATTTGAGGCAAGTATAGCTGTTTTATCTATGCTTGACATGGCTTCTATGCTTTGAGTACCACCACATGAACCTCTAAATGACGTATTGAACTTCTGCACTTTTTGTTAGACGAGAACTGCTTCACAGCTATGGTTTTGAGCATATAGCAACCTTGAATAATTTGGAGAAGTCTGGATTACTTAAAAAACAGGTTCATTCATGGGATTTCATCAAAGATTTTGCAATATTAAATCAGTAAAATTTGCCCGCACTATTCTCTCTATTAACTTTCTTCACAATTGCAGGAGACTAAAAGCAACTGGATAACAATTAAACGTGCTCTGCGGCTTGTAGTGGAGGATACTGATACTGCTAAGTATGATATTAGTTTGAGCTTGATAAAAGATGTTCTCTCTTTCCTCTCTTGAAACTTGAAGAATATGGCCATGGATTTAAAAAGGGTTCTTGCACAGCTGTCATTATGATCATTGCCTCACCATTGCAATCATTTTTAACATCTACTTTGATCTCTGAAAAATACAGTCCCAACGATATCTCCTATGTCTTCTCTGGGTATGCACCTCTCAGTATTCGCCTGGTTCAACATGCAATTCGATCTGGGTGGTGAGTCCTTTTTCGTAAGAGATTCTGTGTTATGTTGCCCGTCTTAATATACCTAATTCGAATAAATTGTGGTTTTCTATGGATCTGGCTGCTTTAATGATTTTGACAAGATATTCCTTGTGATTCACCGGAAGAAGATACTTCTATTTTATATAACCCTAGAGTTGGCCTCCGTTTCATTGAAAAGTAGTCATGAATTAAGTCTTTGCAAGAAAAGTTTAGTAATTCCTCTTTTTGCAGTTAGAAATCTAACCACTGTTTCATTAATTGATTTCCTTCCTCCACGGTCCACCGCATGGGTGTCTACTCCTCAATCTTAGCAAATGTAATTTGGAACAGAGTGACATATTTCTTTATTACAGTCTACTATTTATGACGTCTGTAAAATTTTATATGCAGGCGACCTATTGAAGAAATATTGAAGTTGCTGCCGGGTCCACACTCAGATATTAAGAGGGTAAACTTTTAACTTTCTGTTTATGTTTTGTTCTTCACATGGATTTTTCCATTTTTGTTTATCATCTTATTTTGGCATACAACTCTTATTCTGTTATTTTTGCTTGTTTCTCTGCAGGGTGGATTTTCCAGTAGTCCGTCGCTGGACTCATTAAACGGGTCTTTGCATAACTCAGACAAGTATGTACCAAAAGAACATCCACTAACTGGCCTTGTAACAATTCTTGGCCTATAAAACAGTCGAAAGAAAGTAAATGTAGTTTTTATATGCATGCCATCATTACTTAAATCAGAAAAGCTACTAAATGGAGAAAAGTCTGTTTGGTTGTGAACTTGAGGTGATAATGATAAGACGATTATTTGAATGATTTGTCTAATTGGATGAGATTGAAGCGAGGTAACTGATGGTGGACTTGGGTAGTGTGATCAGACCCAACAAAGAAATTAAGTTAGAGGGACACCCAGTGGCCAGCGATCGCTGCTCTATATTATTATGCTGTAGAAACTACTTGTTCTCCCTAACCCTTATGTCTCCCTTAAGCTGTTATTGTTTTATTGTACCTTATTATTCTACTCCATCTTTGCTCTTCGCATTTGAAAAGTTGCTGGACCTTATATTTGTCATGATGCTAATTTATGCAAGCATAAAGCTTAAAATTTCTTTTATCATCTCTCGGAAGTTCAAAAATTTT
This sequence comes from Solanum verrucosum, assembly GCF_900185275.1. NCBI lineage: Eukaryota > Viridiplantae > Streptophyta > Magnoliopsida > Solanales > Solanaceae > Solanum > Solanum verrucosum. The sequence goes on from NW_026020006.1 coordinate 1,577,295, forward strand.
CTAATACCATTGATGATATCCCAGAGTTGTTGATGGAAGGCGTTCTTTGGTTCTTGTCGTTTTCATTGGTGGAGTGACATCTGCAGAGATCTCTGCTCTTCGCTTCCTGAGCGCCCAGGTCAGTCTACTAAACCTTAATCGTGTAAATTTCCCAGCTCTCGTTGGAAACACGCTATGGAAAAGGAACCCAAAAGAAAACTTACACTGTTATACTGTTACAGGAAGGGATGGCATATGACATTATTGTAGCAACTACAAAAATTGTCAATGGAAGCACATTGACAGAAACATTTGTGGAGAAATTAGGATGATTTGCTAAGACATGTTTGGTCGATTATCACTGGGAAATCTCAGCTGCTTGCGCGATAGGAACCCATAGTTTTCAGTGCTGCATTCTTATATACATGTGAGAAGATCGAGTAGACTTATCGTTCCTAAGATATTCCTCTCGTGGCCATTTGTCAACATCATTTCTGCACGGATTTGTAACGAACACAACTATGTTATCTTTATTAAGGTTTTGGCTAAGAACGCCCTGTGTGCTTCAAGTTGTAGCAAGATTGAAGTGTGATCAGTTTGTTATCTAAATTATGTTTGGTTCTTTTGAGCAATTTAAGGGAACATGCAGCCATATTTTGTTAGTTTTTTTCTTTTTTCGTATCACACACAAACCCATTGGGACCTGACTAAATATGGATTTGTATTGGGAAATCCAACATTAGAAGGCAAAGTGCTCTAACGAAGGCGATTTTGTAACCATGGGACTTCAATCTGAGATTGTGTTGGGTTTGTATGTGAAGAGAAACTAGTGGTATACAACCACAAATCCAATATTCCTTTTACGTAACCAATTCTCATTTACATCGCCATTTTAGCTTCACTCATTCCTTTTTATTGAACATAATGATGCAAATCGAACTAATTGTATACTCGTATATAGTATACAAAATTACACAAATCAATCCAAAAAATGCTACTAGTAACTACACACTTAACATCATTAATATATCACCCCTCTAATCTAAGATGGTGAACCCCTCGGCAACAATTTTTCTGAAACCTTCAAATGGGGATTTTTATGTCTGAATCATTTTGCAGCAGACATCTGCAACAAGATGGCGAATATGAGGCGCGTACCACTTCACTCTCTCGACATGTTCTACTGTTACGTCCCAGTTGTGACCTGATAACAGCAAAAACGTTCGATTAGCTATATCTGATTTTCCCATCCAAGGTACTAGCCATGGCTGAGCAGCAAGAATGTAAGGTAGTCATGTTGTTATAAGGTTTGGGAAACTATACCTTCGGATCTAGCAATTTCTTGGATTGACTGGGAAACATAGTTTGTCCAGACATTTTCTTCAGAATCTTTGACATTGCCATGGATGTGCAATATACCACCCTCGTCTCTGTGAATCACATATTACGTTAGTGATTAAATCGACAAGAGACTAGCTGTTCGAGGAAGCTAATGCAAATAAAAGTATTGTGTTACGACATAATGCTGAAACGACCTCTCTACTATCTTCACGAGGTAGGGTTAAGGTCTGTGTACATTTTACCCTCCCAAAACCCCACTTGTGAGATTACACTCGTATGTTGTTGCTATGACAGAATATCTCAGGTATTACATTCAACAAACAATTTCTCAAAACTCCCTAATTGTTGTTCAATTTACAAAAAGAGAATTTAAGAACTAAACAAGAAATAGAGGATTTCACATGAATTTCACTTGTTTTTTCTCATTTGTCGATAGCAAAACAAGAAACGAGAATAGCTAAATATAAGAGACACCACACTGTATTTCCGCTCCCAAAGGTCTTAATCTTCTCTATGAATCGATTTATTAGCTTATTGAACGCACATGTCCAAAAAATGCATGTTGCGGAGATGAGGATGTTGAGATGGACGTGTGGGCACACTAGGAGCGACAAGATTAGGAATGAGGTTATCCGGGAGAAGGTGGGAGTGGCCTCTGTGGTGGACAAGCTGAGGGAAGCGTGACTGAGATGGTTTGGACATGTGAAGAGACGGAGCGCAAACGCCCCAGTGAGGAGGTGCGAGGAAATGGTGGTAGAGGGTACGCGGAGGGGTAGAGGTAGGCCCAAGAAGTATTGGGAAGAGGTGATTAGACAAGACTTGGCTAGGCTTCACATTACCGAGGACATGACTCTAGATAAGAAGGAGTGGAGGTCGCGTATTAAGGTGGAAGGTTAGTAGGGTTAGCGTGTTGCCGTCCCTCGCGAGGGTATGGGCTGTTAGCGTTTGGAGTAGTCCTAGCCGTATTGCTGTTTAATGCGTTTCACTCCTCACATTACTTTCTTGATGTTATTGTATCATTTGTTGATTATACACTATCTTTTGGATTGGTTGTTATGTTTTATGTATAGCTCTCCTGTCACTTAGATTTGATGTTCTTGAGCTGAGGATCTCCCGGAAACAGCCTCTCTACCTCCACGAGGTAGTGGTAAGGTCTGCGTACACTCTACCCTCCCCAGACCCCACCTAGTGGGATTTCACTGGGTATGTTGTTGTTGTTGTTGTTGATATAATTTTCAAGATAAACATACCTCAATGCTCTGACAGCGGTAATCCAACTACCCTCGCTTGTAGGAATGAGACCGAGACACACTCTATCAGCTACACCCTGCAAGTGAACAAATATTCAGTTCAGAAGTATTAACACAACATAATAATAAGCCATTCAAAGGATGGAACACAAGAATCAAACTAAACGAGCGAAATCAACTGTCAAGACAAGCTAGTTGATTAGTCATGATGAGACACGAATGAATAAAATATATATAAAGATAAGAAAGTAGAAGGAATTGGCAATAATCGAAGTTGCATACTTTTGGCGCTGTAATTCGATTATCTCCTTCGAGTAAGACACAGCGGTCAGCAACAAGATTAGCTTCAAGATTATGACGAAGTGCCTCAACTGCGTGGGGATTCCATTCACAAGCATACACAAGCTTGGCTTTGGCCCTAAGAAAGTACATAACACACACTGTAAATCTCTGATATGCTACTAAGAAAGCACAAAGGTAAGATTAGCTACTCAAGAATTTTAGGCATTAAGACCAAGCAATGAATTGCTTCAAGAAGATAACATATTAACTTCCTTGTGCAAAAGCAAAATCTCCTTGAGATGTGAAAAGTGAAGTTTTAAGATGTTACAAAATTAACACCAATCAAGTATCAAACTCTTTTGGTCCTCGAGGTTTATACGAAAGGCAGCGATTGAAATGGTTTTTACTTTTTACACAAAGGGGGTGAAAAAGGAGATAGAAGCAAAAATGGAAAAAATTAAAATTGATAATGCATCATTCACAAAATAACAGCACGGTGATTCTAAAACAAAAGGTATCACCTCACTAGGAAGGGCAGCACAAAATATCCAATGCCAGCAAATAAATCTACTATAACTTCGTCTTTGCAGTCAAAGTGGCCCATCCGAAGCTTCTCAGAGAGATTACCCCATGAAAACATGCACTTAGTAGCATCAAAAGAATAAAGAATTCCATTTTCTCGGTGGTTGACCCAACCATTATCTCCAACAAGAATCTCTAAAGTACTGTCCCGTGTACCAGTTGGTGCAACTCGCCCCTAAAATGATTATAACACACTATTAACACAGAGGCAACAAAATCAATCAAGTAAAAGTGCAATGAAAATTTTTAGAACTTAGGAGAAGCAAGTAGACCTTCTGTTGGTGCCTCACTTCAAGAATCTGGGATGGGGTGGGGGTGGGGGTGGGGGTGGGGCTATTCACTGTGCTATAGAAGTTCTGGAAGAAGACTAGATATATTTAACATGCTACTCCCTCAATTACAAGTTCAATATCAGAAAAAAAAAATTAAGTTTGTTGAAATCATAAATTGACAAGATTTCTCATATTACCCAATAATAAGAGAAAAGCAATATCACACGTTTATACCAACTTGTGTCATCGTTGTTGAATTGTGAAATCAACTCATCTAAAAGCTAAACTATTAGAGATAAACACTTTTATTTACTTAACTTTTGTCTTCAACACATCTCCCTACGTGCGGAGTTAATTCTTTTTCATGAACCAATCAAACAAATTTGATGATGAATTGGGGTGAAACTTGAATAAAAGACTTTTGCATGCTACAGTACCATGTTAAATTGTGCAACTAAGTCATCAAAGAAACCTTACATCCTCCAGTTATCTTCCCCTCCCTCCCCCCACCCCACATCCACATCCCCATCCCCATCCCCATCCCCACAAAAAGAAAAGAAAAAAAAGGAACTCCTTTTGGTTTCTCATCTAGAAGTAAGCAAAAAGAGGCCTTCAGAATCAGCTTAAAATTGAAACTTCTCGCATCGAGTTCATGGACAAGAAGAATAACTTGAACAAGGTCAATAGGAAACAAACTTCTCAAACTTCAGAAGGCCATTTCTCAAAAGTTAAAAAAAACAGATAAAAGAAAAGGTGCTCACTACATCCAATTACATTAAGCACTTGAGCAACAATGGAATTACGACTAATAAATGACATACAATAGGAATTCCAACAAGGTGTTGGATCATATCTTGCATAAATAATTAAGCATGCATAATTATTGCGAGTATAGTGCCCATAGTATTTTTAGCAAGATAAGTAAAAGAAAGTGCATACTTGGGTTTACCAAAAGATATGAATACTTTTGTCTAAAATGCACAGTAACTAAAAGCATGCACTATAATACTTCAAAGTTCTAACCATAAGTAAGTAATAAATTATCACTAACTTACTTGTCGAGCAAGGCGAATAGCCCCCAGGGATTTTGCGATGATAAACCAAAGCTCTTGTCCAATCAAGTCCCATGCTGAATCCTTGAAGGATGTTAAAGGAAGCACAGCAATATCACCAAATCGTTCCCATCTGATGAGAGGAAGTATTTTAACTTGTCACCTTATGTTGAATACTTAGGAAATAACAATTAGTTAATCATTCTCAGATAAAAGAATTGAAAGAAAACATAAAATGAGACCTCGAAGGCAACTCCTCTAGAAGTTGCAATGGCAGACCTCGGTCACTTAGCAAAGAGCCTACAGCTTCCTTCATCACTATGAATGGAGAATGTGAAGCTTTTTTAACTTTGATGATTTCATCAGCTAGTATAGTTGCTCCACATTCAATCAGAATGTTCAAGACTATCATGCAGGTATCTTTCTCTGATTGACAAACAGATTCAGAAACACCTCCCAGGTTATTTCTCTGGTTGAATAACGCACGGAAATTTTCTGTAACAGGGAAACAAATATCCTTTCCATCTTCCTGCGAATGGGCTTTTCTCCCGAGATCTAACCATCCGAATTTTTTCAACATATCCTTTGCCATTTTCGCATCTTTCTTTTTGAGCCGAAGAACCCAATGGGAAGCGACCATCTGACTTCTAGCAATTCCAGAATCTACACCCTCTGAATTCTGATGAAAGCTTCCATTTGTTACTGGTTCCACTGCATTCTGTGGGGAACAAAAGGAAACGTTCATTTCTCCCATTGTTTTTTCTTCTTGACAAATGGCATGCATATTTTCTTCATGTAAATGCATGGAACTTTCTATTAGTGATATCAAAGGTAACAGATTTATTTTCACTGGTTCGCTGAACTTTGTTCCAAATGCATAACAGGCTGCCCCACCACCAATCATTATTAGGTCAGTATCAACAATATTTGCTGTACAACGAACAAACAGGCCTTCACCAATAGAACTGATAGAAATATGCTTCCACCAATGAGATTCCAGATTGAGTAATGATAATCTCTGATTATGTTGACTAACAGGACATCCCCCAATTATCCCAAGATATTTCTTATAAATAAACATAGAATGGGAAAATTTTGCTGATGGTGGTCTTCCAATCATCTTTTCCTTCTTCCATATACATGTTTTCACGTCAAAACTATACAGGTCCCCTAGAGCCTTCTGCCCATCATATCCCCCAAATACAAATATTTGAGTCCCATATGCTGCCATTGAATGAGAATGGCGTGCACATGGCAAATCCCCTTGAACTTGTACTTCGCTCCATTCAATGTTTTGTGTGTCGAACACATACAGAGATGAGAATATCATATCACTGTGAATTCCCCCAAATACATAAATTTTTGAACCTACAGCAGCTGCAGCATGTCTATGCCTGTACTGCACAACAGTAACTACCACATTAGGGTGTGAGGTTAAAAAACAAACTATACATAAGAGATTCTAACACAAATAAATAAAGAGTACGCAACTCTCAAAGATAATATTTCTGCTGAAGAAGACACCAGAATATAAATTATGACCTAAATATGGCCAAAAATATCAGATGATTAAATGCGATAAATTCTTGCCACTGAATGAAGGAGTCTACAAAACAAAATAAGTTGGTACAAACTAGCGAACCACATTCACCCAACAAGGTATAGGAAATATATATATATATATAGCAGATTAGCAGAAACACTTCACATAGTAGCCATTGAAGCAAAGATGACACAAACAGCACCTTGGGAGGAATGGAGTGCCCGAACACTCTAACAGCCTCCAATCACTCTTTGTCACGTTGAAAACCCACACATCGTTCAGAATATTTGAAGGGTCAGCTCTTCCTCCAATCACATACATTGAATCTCCAATCATGGATGATGTATGGCCCACGCGTGGACAAGGGGCATCCAGAACATCAAGCACCTCCATCCTTCCACATTCTAGATCAAGAAGCAATAGATCATGTCTTCGTGCATGCCTTCCCATTCCTCCAAAGCCACCAAATATGAGAAGCTTCTTTTTATCTACATCATCCATGGTAGAAGCAGAGTGGCCCCAGAGAAATAGCCTTTCAATTGATTCACCAGAAATCACCAATTTAACAGTGTGTAGGTTGATATCAGGGGCTACTTCTGATCCTGTCAATTAATTAAATATTAGGACTTGTTGTCACATTCAAGGGAATGTATCCTGCAATTGAACATAACTAGCAGTCAGAGTACTACCACGCTTATGCAATTGAAGCAATTAACCAAAGCTGTATGGGTATATAAATAATACATTCAAATTTTGAAGGCAATGAAACAAAGAGAATATAGGAGTCGCGATGCTGAAACATGGCATATGTCAGGTGGACTCAATTATGGGTATATATCCAATGAGTGTGTGCAAGTGTTTAGTAGGGCTATATGCAGTTTTTTTTGCTTAATTTCATTATTTTGAAGAATCCACACTAAATACTCATACGAGTCACACCTTTTCAACACGAGCACATTAAGGCAAATGAAGTACCTATACATTGCGATGGAAGGTGGCTGCTACAGCCACAATAAGATTTAACTCAAATTGTACTAGGAGGAAGTTCTGCACTCTCCTTCAATTATAACATCTTGACGGATCAATAAGATGAAATCAAACACAAAATCACAAGTATGATCAGTTTACACTCTATGAAGCGCTAAAAACACAGGAAACAGCAACATTATGTGATCCATGCCTTGTAGAAACAGCAAAAAAACTCCTATCCATAAACTACAGAAGCAAAATTAGTCTGATATCTGATGTGGAATCAATTAGTCTGAGTTGAGAACAATTACCGGAACAAGAATCATCAAAGTCTCTCCTTTTAGCATTTCCATTCCCACTAACACCATTAACCAAAGAATTTTCCAACAAATCAGAATCATCACAGTCCACTTCTCCACTACTAATCTGTGAACCCAAAAACCCATTTTTCAACAATACATCAAGAAAATTATCAGTTCTTTTTCTATTAACCTCCATCTTCTCATTTGCTAACTCAACAAGATACTTTACATACTCAGGAGACACCATTATCTTCTCGGTATCCCCTAATGGCACTTCCAATCGTATCGAACATCGTATAGCAATAATCACTCTTTTATTAACACTAGTAATACCACTCTCCCTAAACCCCGACGAAATAGCTAAAGAAACCAAAAATTGAGCTGCCTCAATATCCTTACACTCCACTGCAATAATCAAAGGTTCAAATCTGAACACAAGGCTATGTAAATCAGCAACCTCAGTAACATTTTTTACTGGTTGAGTTGATTTTGATGGGAAAAGATGCGATAAAATCAAATGGAGTTCAATTGGGTCGTGAGAAATGAAGACCCATTTGCCTCCTTTAGCTTTTTTCTTGGTGGGGTTGGTTATGGAGATGCTAGGTTGTGAAAGAATGGAGATACGGCCAGAACAAGAACTGGTAGTGAAATATGAAGGATGTGAGTTAAGAGTGTTGAGTAAAGGGATAATTGGTGCGTCTATGTTGCCTTTTGGTGATTTATCTGGTTCTGGTGAATTCATGGAAGATAAAGTTGCTAACTTTCTCTTCTCAAACTCCATTGATACTGGTTCTTGTTCTTTGCTCAGTTGCAGAATTAGGGTTTAAGCAAATAGAGAAGACGATGATTTGGGGTTTAGGGTTTATTTTAATTTCGGGCTTTGGGCCTGGCCCATACATATATTTAATTTGGGCCTCAATATGACTTAAAGGAAGGACACTCAAATATCGTCTACTGACTACTTTTCGGTCTCATCTTTGATTAATAGTCATTGTCGTGAAATTTCGAATTGCAGATGATATATATGTTTATTGTTCATATGGTCATTGATAGCTCACAAGATAGTATATTGATTGCTTTTTTGTTATGTCTTTAGAGATCGATCTAAGATGATTGGAATGCTTTATTTCAAGTACTTAGAGGAGAGGGTATGAGGTTCAAGGCATTTACGAACAAAAGAGAGCGAGAGAAGAATAAAAGAGAGCTTGGTTGCACGTGTGTACGTAGCAAATCATGACTTTGAGTTTGCAATTGTGAGGGATGTTGAAGACAACTGAGTTGTTGACCATCACCTTACCTCATAGGATCAACAACTACATGTGATGTTTCAAAAATAGAAATATGTGACTTAGTAAATTAGAATCCATTGTGGGGTGCAATTAGGGAATACCTATCAACTAGTTCGAAAAGTTCTTTCATTTAGTAATGGAAGTCATCTATTGTCACTTTCTGAAGGTATAGTTGAGAGGCTTAGCATGATGCATTTCGTGATGTCAGCTTTGTGATCGCGAGAAAGCTTTTGAATCACCAAGGGTGCAATCACAATGCTAGTTCCACGATCGTAAGTGACTCTTTTAATGTCAAACTTGGAGGTAAAGCAAGCTTTTGAGAGAAATTACTGGTTTATATTGAGAGTGTCATATAGTATTGGTGTTTTTTTAAATTCCACAAATTGGAGGTATTTGGTGTCTTTTGACCACTTGAATTTTATGTTGATTCAATTTATGTTTAAAGGCTATGGAAATCAAATTCCTATGCATATTAAGTGTTAAAATTGTATATGTGCAAAATATATATTTCACATTTATCGATTTGATGTAAATACGTGAACGAATAAATTTTTATCTTACATTTGAGTTATTAGATGCTCATAGCACTCTTCTCCCATTTTCTTTATAACTTGCATTTTTATCTTTCAAATTTTATCACTCCATCCACTTCACAAATAATGAAAAATGAATAAAAGTAAAAATATGGAAAATATTGAAGAATAAAAGACGAAAAGAAAAAGGCACAAATATGATGATTCTATATAATTATGTTTAATGTTTTATAGAGTGTTTCATATTCACTATGAAGTTCGACTAATTTAATTAGATTTGTGTTGAAAGAGTAAATTAAACACTTTCTATCGAAGCGATCTCATTCTCAAATCTCGAACTCAAATAAATATTGCACTCCTCCGTAACTACACCTAATTAAACATGAACTATTAGCATGGCCAGCTTGACCAACCATCGTACTATCATAGGATGATCAATTTTTTGAAATTATTGTTAATATTATTGAATGATTCTATCCGAAGAATCTAGTGGACATAGCCCTAAAGTACGAGGGTCAAGTCATGACCTTGGTAACCTCGAAAAAAAATATGTATATATGCCTATATATTTAAATATGAGGTATATATTTTAATGGACATTCGTATTCATAAAGATCGGATAGCTTCATTGATACATAGTGAATTTTGGTTCGATTTCCCCTCCAAAATCCGCACACAAAACTCACGACATTTTTATAGCCACATACTAGTAATATCTCTCTTACTTCAAATCTTGAGTCAGCCTCGACAACATTATTATACTTGATTTTTTTGTCATGCAAAATCTAGGCAAACAAAACGATAGAATTGATTAAAAAAAAAAAAAAACAACAACAACAACTAGGCCAGCTAGGTCTTGCTAATATTTGTTGACGTCCCCCACAAATGATCTATGTATTATTTATAAATAGAATATAATCCTTCTTCACATGTTATTTTAGACTATATTTCATTCATTACTAAAATTGAGATTATTTTTATATATCCATCGAAGATCTATCAGAATATGACTCGTATACTTCTGATCATTCTTTTTATAACTCATTTTTAAAATTCTGAATTTGTCATTCTATACAATAAAGTAAGAATATAGAAAGGTGAATATAGACATGCATGAGTGCCAAATAGTACAATTGATGAGACTAGACAATATACAAAAAATAGGAGACAATGCCACATGCATGAAGTATTTTAGAGATGAAACTACTTTATACAGCATTGATTTTTTTATTTTTTAACATTATTTTATAGCTTTCATTTCCTAATCATATGATTATTTACTATATACATATGTCCTGATTTCCAACTTTTCATAAACCTAATTATTGAACTTTGGATAGTGACAGCACAAACCAGCTTTGAATTGAAAATTGGTTGGTTGGTTGGTTGGGTTTGGGGGTGGGGGTGTGGGTGGGGGGAAGTTGATTTGTTCCTTGTCTATCTGCATGAACTAACTTAGATACACCAGTGAATTGTCACATGACATAACAAGTGGTTTCAAACTCTTGTAAGAGCATGTGACTCTTAATAAAAAGCAAAGAGAAGTATTGAAAATAACCCTGAAATTAGCGAAAATTTAAGGGTATATTCATAGGCGGGCCCACATAGGTAGGTGATGGTGCATGTGCACCCGTTAACTTTGGAAAAAATTATTTATATATATGTACAGCTATCTTGAGAAACTGGTAAAAACTAAATATAAGTTACGGTGCACCCATGGAAAATAAAGAGAATGACACTTTTTACCATTGGTACAGATCAAAGAATTCGCCCTCGTGACCTGAGTTCAAGCCCAACCAATAAAGATGTGTTTTTAAAATTGTCAACAGTTTAGAGATGAAACTAATAATTCGAGCCGCGTTTAAGGTCTTTTCAATACTTCTTTCGATACTAAAATAACAAAACTACTCCTTAAAAAGTACTAAATAAATATTGTTAATTACTTGTTTTATACATACTTATATGCAAAAAAAAAAAAAAAAAAACTAAATATTTAACAAGAAATCATTCTTTGCATCATTATATTAAATCATTGCATTACTAATTCTTGCATGATTGATTTCATGTAAAACTTATCTTCGAATCAAACGATCGTACCCTTAATAATTAACGTCACTTTGATTAATATATGTACCTCTTTTTCATGATTACTTGTAGTTGTGTAATCAATTAATTAAACAGTTTTTGTTTCAATTTTTATTCATTCAGCTTTGTGAAGGGGCCTCCCCATATGATTTGATTCAAAAAGTTAATTAATAGTGAAATTGTTTTTCTATATTAAGTCTAATGATTAATTCAAGTCCAATGCCTGTCTAATCTAATGTCTTGGTGATTGTGAATATAAATTATTGTGTCTATTTCGAATATTTGACCATTTACTCATATAAATCCCTTAATTAGACATAACTTGTTCTAAATTCAATAGTACTAAAAATAGTCGGATAAAATTTTTTTTTTTTTTTTAGATGTACGATATAATAAAACAGACAAACTATACATGATTATACATATATTGTATATAGATTATATATCTGCTAACTATATTTAGTTATATAATTTGATGGAAAACACTTTAGATTCTAAAATCGTTAGCATAAAGTGAATGGACAAAAGTTGAACAACTTTTAATATTTTGTTTTTTGTTGTTTGGGGAGAAAACAGAAAAATGGCACGAGTCTATCAGTGAAAAGAGGACGTTCAAGATTTAATATATACGTATGAAAAATATTTTTTTATTGATATATTTCATACAATATTCTATATACGTAATATAATTTTTCGAGAAGGATGTCTGATTAGGCACCCTGAGCTAGCTCTATGTCGCTATGCTACTGATGATATTAAGTCTCAGGAGCGGACCCACGTTGAGCTAAGGGGTCTCAAGTGACACCCCTCCCTTGGAAAAAATAATAAGTATATATATTAAATGAAATGACATTATTTGTTAGAGGGTTGAACTCAAAACCTCTTTCAACTTAAAACTAATCCAAACCAATGAGTCAGGATATAACCTACTTATCTTTTCTTCTATAAATATCAATACCACTTTCTAAAATTTCTGGTATACGCCACTATTAAGGCTCGTAAAAATAGCGTACATTAACCACTTTTTAGCCTTACAATTAAAAGTAATTATTGTCGTAGATATAAATTTAAAATTTTACAAACTACACATGTTTCTAATTAACAAAACGTCAAGAATATTAATTCAATAAGTGATTAAACATCTTGTTCTCATATCAATTATTTTTGTGGGTTGAAAGTTTTCTTCTTCTTTTTTGCAATCGTCATTCACCGGCAATGAAACGACTAAAAAAAGCAAAAAAATTAAAGTAATAATATTGTAGTACAAGTCATTAAAATAAAAACCAATCAAATTGATTTCAGAATTTTGCATTATTATCTCATGAAATTAAATATCAAAATAAAAATTTGCTTGATTAATGGCTGGCCATAGCTTTAAGCAATAATTGAATATAATGCATGCATCTATGAATTTACGTACAAGCTAACACATGAAATGCTTTCCTTCTGTAAGAGTTTATAACCAACGAGGATTGTAGTAGAATAGTAAATATGATTTTTTATTTCTGACTACACGTTTCAGATATACATAGTTCCTTTGTTAGGAAGCATTTTATTATCAATATGGGACTTCTCCCGATACGAATATCAGTTAATTTAATCAAGCTTCAAATTCTAATTTATGAATTGCTTCTATGAGAGTATATTATAAGTTATGAATATGTAAAATTTGACAACATGTCTAATTGAAAATGTATATATATATATATATAATTCTTGATCAGATAGTATGATTCTAATCGAAGTACATGTAAATTAATTCAAACATCATGATTATAAAAAGAAAGTTCTTCTTGAACTCCATGCATGTTTGTATATATATATATATATATATATAGTTCAAGTACATTGCACATTCTAACTTTAACGTGCATTGATCTAAGGAGAAGAAGAGAAAGAAAGGACAACCAAATAATTAAGGCGCCCCGTGAGCTCTCTTAGCCTCTCTCCATTCTCCTATAACGGATGATAAGGCTTCGCGGATATCTATGTGTCAGTCAGTAGATTCATGCCAGCAAACAAGCATTGCAACACATCTTTTGAGAATATAAAATCTAGTCCTTTGCTCTTTCACTAACTTGCAACATCTTTCTCCAAATTCTTTAAATGTGAAGTGAATTTGTATCTCACAACAAATTCTAATATTTTCTTCATTCATGGCTTCAACCATAACTCTTGAGGAAGATAGATTTTTTTGTTATTTTTTTCTAAAATTATTATGTCAATAAATAGGAAAAACTCATGCATAAGTACTGATTGGACTGCCTAATAGTGGATTACCAATTTTAACCCTAAATTAATTATTATTTTTTCTAAAGAATATATTTGTTGTAATAATAGAAAAATCCAATACCGTTCAATATGTAAAAGGTTTTAGTTAGACCACGTAACCTTTTTAGTTTATATTATTTTAATTCTCCTATTAAGAATAATAATTAGAGGTTTTTGTGGCTCTTTTTTTTTTGGTTTTCCATCCGGTGTCCGGAGCCCACATTGGAGCTCCGACTAAATTTGGATTGCGCTCTGCAGGACCCATTCGGGGGTGGCGCTCCCAACAAGATTTTCTTCATACCCAGGGCTCGAACCCGAGACCTCTGATTAAGGGTGAAGCACTCCCACCAGTGCACCACAACCTATGTTGATTTTTTTTTTCTTTTTGTTGTTTCCTTAGGATTATCAAGAGAAAGTTAATTAATTAAAGTGGGATTTATAAGTGTGAACAAAGCCCTAGCTTCTAGAATTTGCTGTTTTTTCATGTCGAATAAGTGTTTATATTGTTTGCTTTGGTTGCATATGTTCATTCAGTACTAATACAAACGAAAACTTTTATTATCACACTTGGTAGTTTATTTTATTTTTTGAAAAGTCTAAAAGAAGTGGATATGGGCATATGTTGGGCAAGTATTATATATTCTTATTGAAGAAAATGTTTTTTACCAATTATCGAAGGTTGTGATGTGATGAATAGTTCTTTGTATTTTCTCAGAGGTGTCGAATTTGAATGAGGAAATCTTGGGCTCCCACACCACTTTGATTATGGGTCAGAGGTTATTGTAGTCCATTGGGCTTCTCTTTTCAATTTAAGATTGGACTTGGACTACGATATTCCAATTTATGGGCTACTCCATCTGGGCTTCAACTCTTTGGGCTGATTTAGGCCCACAATTTATTTATTTAGTTTAAAATCGAGAAAGAACGATAATTTAAAAATATTATATTCTATTTAGGTGAAGAATTGAGTAATAAAAAAAGAGAAGAAAATTCTTAATCGATTTCTTGAAATAATGAACTTTCTTAAATAATTTGGTGCTTGAAATGAACAATAGAGAGCAAATATTATATATTTAGGCGAAAAATTCGATGAAATATAATTAAGGAATGATTAGGTAAATATAGAATTGACCTAACCAACTACCATCCCTAATCCTATGCACGAATTAGTCGATACTTAGAGTGGATCCCTTGAATATCATGGTCTCATTGTTATCATCAACTATCATTGTTATTTCGATCTGTACATAATGTATCGATCATATTCACAGCCTTATTCCAATAGTTACATCTGAAAACATGTTCGTTCAATGACTCTATCAGCTAAGAGTGACCCTTCACCTCTTTTTTCTCTTTAAACGTGCAAAATTCGCTTTATCACATTTCAGCAATATAGAAATATTGAACAAATTGACAAGTGGGGTGGGGGCACCAAGCCTCTCATGATCAAAATCACTAAGTCAATTAGATTAGATAGAAAAAGACTTGATTAAATCTTTAAAATAATTTTACTATCAACTCACATTTTTTAAACAAATGTTTAAATTTTTCTTTCTCATGGGGGAGGCCCTTCACAAAGAATGAAGATAAATTAAAACAGAAACTGTTTAATATTTGATTACTCAACTAGAATTACTTGTACAATACTAAATTTAGACTTTAATTATTAAATAAGTCTCCATAAATAGAAGATTTGTTGAGGGTCTCTTTATGATTAGGTTTTGTGAAAGGATGGAGGATACATATAGACTGAATTAAAAAAAAGTTTAATTTAAAAAATGTCCAAAAATCAATGGTGCATAAATTAAGTTTTTTTTTTAACCGTTTTGGTGTCTGATATTTGCTTTGAGATCGGGCTTGACTAATTTGAATTCTCATCGAAAAGTACTACTTTAAAGGTTATAACATTCTCTATCGGTGATTCCATACCTAAGGCTGTACCAGAAACATTTGATTAAGGACGAAGGATCACATTTACCAATACGATCCATCACAATCATTTTTTATGGCCTCATCAATCTTCTAACTTTTACCTTATATAATGATGAATTCAGATCTGAGTTAAAAAACAAGTTGTTGAATATGTATCTAACTCTATATATTATACTATTAGGGGTCGTTTGGTTTGAATATGAGTTATGATGGGATAAGTTATGTTGGGATAAGTTATGTTGGGATTAGTTATGATGGGATAAGTTGTCCTGGGATTATTTCTTATTGAGTGTTTGGTTTGTTATATTCAAAATAATATATATTGATAAATTTTAAGAACAAGTTGTTTGTTTACAAAATTACCCTTCACTTTATTTAAACTTTTTAAATTTTTCTTTGTGAGCTTTAGTTATTCATTTTTTAAAATAAAACTTTTATTTTTTTTAACTTAAATATTTTTGTTTATGTATTCCCATGATAAGTACCATGTGTATTTAAAAATATAACTTTTTTCTTATTTAGCTTAAAAATAGAACTTTCCTCTTAAGTTTATTAAAGAGAAGAAAATTTATGAGAAATCAAAATAAAATAAACATAAGAATTAGTCAAATAAATTCATAAATAAAAATTATATTTATATAGTATAATTTTTTAATAGAAAAATATGTATAATTATCATAAAAATAAGGAGTAGTAAATATTATTATACATGGTATTAAAAAAAATGTAAATATACATAAATGTAAAAAATGATATATAAAAAGGATTTAAAGGGACATATTTGTCATTTACCTATTCTATCTCGGGATAAGTTATCCCGGGATTACTATACCACCCATGGGGAGGGATAACTTATCCCGGTACTAATTATTAATCCCGGGATAAGTTATCCCGGACTTGCCAACCAAACAACATAATTTTTTTTTTATCCCATCACTATTTCCTTATCCCATCACTATTATTTCTAATCCCTCACACCAAACGAGCCCTTATATATTAAGTACCTTTTTTTTATACTATAGTATGTGACAAACATTGACGTGACTTCTAATTAAGAGAAAAGAAGAAGATGATCATTGCCCTTCTTATTTGTTAATTTCACTATTAAACATGCAAATGTTTTTCTAACAACCATTGTTGATCAGTTTCCTTTGTGCCAACAATATTTGTACCTTTGCTAATTACAAATTTTAGGTTAAACATCATTTTCTAATAAAACAAGTTAGCTCTATGAGTTAACTTGAAGCTTATAGTGAGTTTGAGATTCTAATTCCTTTAAATAGGATTTACACCAAAATTATATATTCGGTTCGATCTATTGGTGAAGCCAAAATTTTCACTATTTAAAATATAATAAAATATGACGCATGAAATTGTCCAAGGGGACTCCCACCTGATTTGGCCGAACCCATAGCGTGTATCTCTCATATTAGAATACATAATCAACCAATCGAATTTAATAACTTTTGTTTAAATAATGAGCTTTTTTTTTATTGCCCATTCGGGGGTGGCGCTCCCAACAGGATTTTTCTTCATACCCAGGGCTCGAACCCGAGACCTCTGGTTAAGGGTGAAGCGCTCCCACCAGTGCACCACAACCCATGTTGGTAAATGATGCACTTACTATGGTTATAAATTCATTCACTATTTATAATTAACTGTAGAACTCAGTTATTATCATTTAAAGTCGTCTTAAAGTTAAAATTTTGACTCCACATCTACTCCCACAGATTCATATTGTCTACTCACTTATCACTTAAAATCGCTATTCAATCCTATTTTGCTCGTGCATTCTAATAGCAAAAATATAATAGTTGTACAACAAACTCCTTTTTCTTTTTATTTTTTGGCCTAAATTAATCTATACGTAAATTATGTGAAAATTTATGTATCATTTTATAAAATGTAGAATAAAAGTATAGATATTATAGTAAATAGTAACACATGAATTATTTTATGTGACAAAATTGCTCTCACTATCCTTAGATTTATTTTCTTATTTTTTTCCTTGAATATATGCAACAAGAAAATGACCCTTTATCCTTGAATAAATCAAGATCATTCATGATTAGAAATTTTGTGTAATTTGTCTTCAAACCAAATGACCGTTAAAGAGTATTAAATGACCTCTTAAAGATTAATTGTCCTTGAATAAATCAGACCATTCATGATTTGAGTTTTTTAATTTCACTAACTTGTCTTTAAATCAAATGACCTCTAAAAAATACTAAATCATACAAATAATTATTGGATTAAAAATCAATGATTTCATTCATTCTTAATTTGTTTTTGTAGAAATTTAGTTTATATGTAAGCATACATGTTTAGAACTTCATTAATTAAATGTATGCATGTATAGATATCTATAGTTCGAGCACTTTCTCATAATTCATATTCATAATTGAATTTTATATATCCATATCGCTTTATACGGCCCCATTTCATTGATTTCACTATTAAAGATTATCTTGTAAGATAGAGAATTTTTCAAATTATAAGTTATGTGGAACCACATTTATTTTTATATTGATATTAATTAGGTCTATTGCCTAGTACACACGGATGGAATCACATTTTTCAGAAGAAAAAAAAAAACAGTTACACCTACTCACTAAACACTATACTTCATCAATTCCTACAAATAAAGATTTTGATATATCGAAAATATCGTATTCAAGTAAAAGAAATTATTGAAGATGTTAACGAACAACAAATGAAAAATCAAAAAAATAATAAATATATTTATCAAGGAGAAGTAAACATGTTCCATTCAAAGATATTCTATGACATTCATGATGATGTTTTGATAAATTACAAATATTTCATGAAAAAATATAAAGGAAATAGTGGATTATATATATTAAGAACCTTCAATATATCTACTTGGATTATCATACATTTCTACACATTCTTAATATATCCTATTAAGAAAAGCCTCAAGTAACTAAAATTTTGGCTTCAAAGTGGAATAAATTTGTAATAAAGTACTAATTGCATGAGACTATATACTATATACAATCAATTTACTTCAATTGCTTGGCTATGGTTCTGCCAAATTTGAATCATTTACACTCCAATTGGTTACATTATTATCAGGTTTTATCATGAGACTTTGAATGAAGGCTAGCATCTGCAATATAATTGAATCATATAATATAAGTAACTGCAACATAATTTTAAAAAAAAATTGAATTATGAATTATGAGAAAGTGCTTACTGATGCAAATTTCTCATGTACAAATTTAGTTTTTTCCTCTGACTTTCTCTCTCATTCGCGAAGCGAAGGAAAGTCATGAGAAAGAGTACTTTTTTCTTATTTGAAGAACCATTATCATAGGATTTAATGAAAACATAGACGCCTTATTGTTTGTGTTTTCATTAAGTATAGACTTAAGATTAAGATTGAAAAAGTCGCAATAGATGGATAGTATCGGTTATGGACTTCTAATAAATGTGATTGACTCAATTGTAGATCATTTTTCATGCATATATGTCTAGGAATCGGAGAAGGAGAAACAAAATAATAAAGATAAACGAATTTCACGAAGTAAAAAAAATATATGTTCATAAAGCAGAAGTTACACATTGTTGATTTCAAACTCCTAGTTAATTCCAAGTACCAAATTAAGACAACAACCATTCAATGAATATATCACCTCGTTTTACCACTCATGCATAGGTGATTATGTCAAATTAAATAGGAAACACTCATGCATAGGTGATTAGACTGCACAATAGTTTATTACCAAATTTAACCCTAAATAATTGAACATTGAATTAATTCCTTTTGCTAAAGAATATTTCTTATAATGTTAGAAAAAATCAATGCCACTTGAAATGTCTTAAGGTTTTAGTTAGACCACGTAGTCTTTTTTAATTTGGATTATCTTAATCATCTATTAAGGATTAATTAGAGGTTTAAAATTAACAAGGTAGAGAGGGTATTATTCAATTTTGTGGCTCTTGTTTCCATTAATTTTTTTCATAGGATTATCATTAGAAGTGCTTTAATTTCCTTATTAATGAATGTTTATCGAAAAGATGTTCACTCCCAATACTAAACTAAATATATTGATGTATAATTGTCACATATAAATCGACCAAATCACGCGAAAAGGCGATGGGTGTTTGAGCAACCACAAGGCTCCATGTGATTTGCGTCATTGGGCGTGGTGGAGATGATGGTGGACTCTTGTTGGCGCAAATGTGTTGTTCAGTTATAAACTTTGAAAGAGTTAACTAGCAAATGTAATTATTATTATTTTCTACTATCGCGACACTTAATTTGACTAATTTAATAAGCTATATGTGGACAATTATATCCCTTTATTCAAATTTGAAAATAAGTAACAACAATTAAGATTGGGCTTGTAACACAATCTCAATTTTGGGGTAATCTATGGTAAGCATAAGGGATCTAAAATTATGGGCTTTCCCAACCCCACTTTTGACAAAAAGGAATTTTCATTAATAGCTACAGTTTGGTTCATAATTATCATTAGTAATTATAGTTTGTCTAATTACAATCCATAGCAACAGTTTGAGAGAGGAGAAATGTGAGTGAAATCGAGGGAGAAGAGAGACTGGCGAGATTTTGGAGAGAGAGGGAGAGAGGAGAGACATTAGATACAGATTGATACATGTTGTATTCAATAAATACAAACCCCTAACAACTCTTTGGGCCGATTTTAAACACACTTCTTACCCAACGATTTTATCAAAATCTCATCAGAAATAATTTTCGATGAGCATATGTTCAAAGGATTTTCAATAAAAGTAGATTGTTAATAGGAATAAAATAAATAGATGATATATGAAACTTTAGTTCAAACTTTATATTAATATTCATATTTAAAAATTTATCAAGTACATATAAAAATTAAATTCAAAACCTAGTAACTAACACATGATGTTACTAGTAATCAATTATTATCACATGATGTAGCACTATAGAAAAATTGTAAGAATCAATGATCAGCATGTGTAACGTAATTAAAAAATAAAATATTTTATGAGACATTTTTGTTTCTTTTTATTGACTGCAACCGACCATATAATAAACTATTATATTTGTTAAAAAACATGGATTTATTAATGAAAGAGCCCACTGTTCCAACTTCCAATGAAAACATCCTTAGCAAAATTAGCCAATTTTTTTGTTGTACTTTTTGTTTCTTCTTCTTTATTAGTTACACACCCATTTTCCATTCGACGTTCAATATCTATTTTAAAATTTGATTGATCCAAATTCACAACACATAAGCTTTTATTTAAAAAAAAGTCCTTTACTTATTTTCATTTTATTTTGATTCATGACTATAGTAATAAAGAAGGAGAATGAGTTGTAATGTAAATATTTTTAACAAAGAACCATTGATAGTTCTTTATTGACTAATAAGAGAATTTACGCTATCGAATATTTTCAAAGGCATAACAAAATATACGTTACCTTCATATCAAATACAATACTAATATTTAGCGTCTGATGCAAGTTTAACTTAATTCGTTATTAATATTTTATTTCAGATTCGCCTCTAGTCTATCACTAAATAACTCGTCATTAATATTTTTTTGATATTTTATTGCTAGCCTATTGTTAAATAGATTTAAAATATTTTTGTTGTTTTAACGAGAAAAAAATATTTTAAATAGTGTTCACATTTCCTTTTGATTCATGAAAATAATGATAGAGAAGGAGAACAAGCTAGTGCTTGTTTTAATTAGCTTTGTTATCAATAACATCATTAATTCTTTATTGATTAAGTAAATTTTTTTATGAGGGGTTCGTACATTTGAATCTATTGTGAATTATCAAATGTTTGTAAGATAATCATAATGAAAGTAGTCATACGCGTTTAATAAATATTGAAATATTTCTGACAATTATATAACTTTTAATCGGATATTTTAGGAATGTTTTTAACATCTTGAGATTTATTGTTCATTGCGATGTTCAAAGAACCTTAAATATCAACTTGATCTTTTTAAAATTTCACGAGTGTTTTTAACATTTTTAAATTTCAAATTGCTTTTAATATATTTTTTAAAACTAACATGGATTTATTCTTTGGATCTATTTCTTCATGATCTTCCTCGTTTCTATAGACTATAATCATTTAATTTAGGATAATATAATGATATTATAAAAAGAGAATCGAGATTTCACACGTATATTTTGAATTTAAATTCAAAATTCAAAATAATCATAATGCACATGATCACATGCATGAACATATCATAGTATTAAAATATTTCTGATAAGTATAATTTTTAATTAGAAATTTCATAATTATACCTTAATTACGTTTTCAAGTTTAAGGAATCTAATAATACCACCATAGTGGAACCAAAGAGCCCATGGTTTATATGTAAACAACGGTGTCAGAATTTTTATCAAAAGAGTCCAAAATATAAATAGTAAACACATGAAAAAGTTAAAAGAAATTCAATATATACTTACTATATATACATGAAGATAAAATGTTAATCACATATTAATAATGTAATTTTTCACCGCAGGAGGCTCAGATGAACCCCATCAACCCTACTTGGTGAAGCTAGCCCTTAGTTTTATGTGACATGCATTCCTATTTTAACTTTAAGCTAACTATGGTTAAAGATTAAAATAATTGATTGGGTATAAATATTTGGTTCAATTCCTCTAAAATTTCGTACGATGAATGAACGTATAATGAATAGAACATCAAATCAGAAATATAGACAAATTCTTGTGAGTCCTCATAAAAGTAAATTATGGAATGATAACATTTTCTTAGAAGTGCAAATAACACGATAAATGTTTATCCCTACCTGTAATTTATACCAAATAGATTCAAATTACAAGGTAATTAAATATTTATGCATATTCAATTGCAGATATGAATTTTGGTGTTATATATTTATTGATTTGGTGTAAACATCGATTGTAGATATGAATTTTGGATGTATTCTCTCCAATTTCGAAAAGGATTAACTCATACTATTATAAATAAATTTATAATTAGAAGGGAATTAAACTACCCAGGGAAAACTAATATGCTTAGAGGAGAATATTTTATTCTAATTAAGCTAATGCTTAATCAACTTCTCTAAGGACGTTTAATATAATTAAAGTAAAACATAGCCAATAGCATTTGGTTGACATATAGTTAGTACCAATAAATTTATTTAATATTTATATAAATATTGACACAAATGTGCCATGAATTGACATAAAACTATATTAGTGTGACATTACTTGACATTTAATTTATCACTAATTGCTTGTTGCAATTTTGGAAAATTAAGTTGAAGCAATAACTTTTTTAAATGAAGCAAATAAAAGTTTGCAAATATAGGTACCTCATGAGATTATTATTTTTTTGGGTCTAATGAGAAGATTAAAGAAACTTCTTATAATTTTGGTTGGCAAAAAAAGAAAAATAAGAAATAAATACCTAAAAGAAATTAAGAGATTAAACATATATAGCCCATATGGCCTAAAAAAATGAAAAGATTATTGAGTATGATTCATAAATCCATAGTGTACTAGGTTGTTGGCCATGATTAGGACATCATATACCCCACTTTTTAAACTATATGCATTATGATTTTTATATTGCCCTAACTTAGTAATTTTTGTTTTATAATTATTTGGTATTTGAAAGAGAGCGGAAGTCTTGAAGAAACAGTAAATTATTTTTATAAAATTTATATTATTTATATAGATCATATGTTTTAGTAGCTAGTGCACGATAAGTTATTTAGATTTATATTCTTTGAGGTATGATCTTTCTTCATACATTGCGTGATCAATAAAAAATGTGATCTACTATATGAAATTTGAATATTTATTATATATAAATCGAAAAACGCTTTCAATCAATATTTAAGATAATTAAGTTGATCATGACAACATTAATATAAACAAAAAAGTCTAGGATGATTATCTTTATTTTTGTCTGTTGTTGGTAATGATATCATATCAAGATGAAAATATATATTTGTTGTTGTTTTATGTGTTCATAGTCTAATTATTTATCATGACTGAATTGAACTAGATGTTCAATAATGATTTCGAGTTTAAATTTTAAAATTTTAATTTATTTTGATAAAAGATGTTTCTTTTAATAATTATTTTTTATGTATAAGGTATATAAATCTTATATCCAAATTAATCAATAGTTCAAAATGATATATATCAAACAACAAATAAGTAATTGGTAAAATCAATATTTGTTTGCAAGATATTTTTAAAATATACTTTCGAAAAAAAGAGAGAAACCAATAAATGTTTTTCTGTTGTTCCACCCGATCGAGTTTATAAATATATATATAGACTCAGTAAATTAAATTTCATGAGTGAAATTTGTAGAGTAAGTCGTGCATATGTACGCACACGATCTTATCTTTATCTCATAAAATAGAAAGATTATTGTTGATAGACCATCAACTCTTTCATATTTTTTGATATAACAAAATTTAAATTAAAAATAAATAAATAAATAAAAAGTGCACATAAATATTCATACACCTATTGGTAATAGAAGAATAAGAAAAAAACCAGCTAAGAGGTAGGTTAATTAATTTTCTATATAAGTATATCCTTCTCTTTTCCATTCTCAACTCATTGCCTATATTCTTCTTCTTCAATTTTTTTCTTTTTCATTTTCTTCCCTCCTTTAGTTTGTCAAAAATCCAAATAATTTTTCATATAATTCTTTTTTCTTTTCTGAATTTCTTCCTACTTATATGAATAATATAATATGCATCTAGGATTTTGTTTTATATAGTATGGAGTAAAATGAGTTTAATTTTACGCCTGAGCAATATGAATAGTGAAGATTGATATAGTTTAGTCGTGATTCATATATTGTTATAGTTGATGTTAATTGTTTTATGTTTTTGAATATCTTCTCCCGTTGAGTACTTGTCGATTCATTAAATGATCGATCCATGTTCTTGTGTTTAAGTTTTTTTAGTTATTATATGTTAAATTTCTGTTCATTATAAATATCGATTTTTATCTAAGGTTCTTCAAACACCTGAAAAATACTTGGATTTTTATTCTCATATATTTCAAATTTATAGCAAATTGAATTTTTTTAGCTCTTAGTACTAGATTTGTTTTATTGGATTAATTATTTCTCTCTTCAATTAAATTTCAATATTAATTCCACCTAATTATTCACATCATTTAAAGGATATGTCCCCAAATGTGTAGATTTCTCATTTAGAGAATACAAATATTTTTTTGTCCTTTTTGTCTGCTTGATTTTTTTAGTTTGATTTTTATTTTGATGCTAGGTATACGTATCGATTTTTTAAGTTTATTACTTTATTTTTCTTACCTCATTTTTTATTTATTTTCTTTGAGCTATATTAATTATGAAAAATTCTAGGTCTAAAATATGATAGAAGTAGAATTTCCCACATAGAATATCATCCAATTTCAGGGACCAGAGCTACATGTTCTGAATGAGTTCAATTGAATTCTCTTGGTTTTATTGTAGCGAATTTGATTTGTTTGAATATCATGTGTAACGTTTTTGCATTCTTTTCATGATTTCTTTGTTATAATTTCTTACTCAACTTCTAAGTAGTAACTTTGTCCCAATCTTATGGAGGATGGATTAAACGTATGTATGATTGATGACATACTTTAGCACGTACAAATTCAAAATTTAAAGTCAGTGAATTTTCTGACTATGCTATCGAATTTAATTTTGATATCGTAGCTTTGCCTCAACATACAGTTGTTGCTTGCTAGTGCAGCACCATCAAGATTCACATAGAAAATATGGACTATGAAATGAAATATCCCAATTTTTGAATACATGAGAATCTTGATGATGCTGCATTGGCAAATTGATGACTTGATTCTTTAATTCTACAAGAAAATTTGGGCAATTTATCTTTATTTGGTAAGTTTTCTTTCTGACTATGATTAATTCTATATGATTATTGATTATTAATTACTTATTTTGGTTAATATGGTGTAGTTTTCTTGATATAAAATACCTCATGAATTAATTATTAAGTTCTTAAATTATGTTTCTTCACCTCGCGATTTCTTCTAAAAACTTGTGTGATATTTAAAGATGCATAACTAGTTTTCTTGATAATCCTAACGATGCAATTTCAAATAAATATAGGTCTTTGAAGCAGAAGGTGGAGAACTCGTGGCTAAAATATAGCTATAGAGAGCAGCACATAGTAGAATAGTTGCTTGCAAAAGGAAGGAGTTAGGAAGAAGTTTTTTTATGTATATTTTCTTGTTAATATGTATATTTTTTTTGTGAAATCAATTATAATACATAAATTAAGAATTACTTTTGTTAAAACAATTTAATCTAGATTAATATGCTGAAGCACTTTAAATTGAGCCTCCATTAATTATTGATGTGTTGAAAGTTATAAATTGAGTTTGACATTTCAAACTTATACATGATTAAGAGGAGACTAATGATATTTGTCCTATCCAAAATTATTTGTCACATCAATGATCAATGGATAATTAATTTTTAGGTGATTAAATAACATAATAAAAAATTAATACTATAAATATGGAGAAGTAAAATTCGATTAATATATAAGATTCTACTTTGAACCATTAATATATAGATGCATCGGACAATACATATCGAATTATTATATTGAAATTAATTTTTTTGGTACGGTAATTTTGTTGTTATGACATTGGGATTTATTTTAAAACTTTTAGTATTCGGTAAAATATTTTTTATTTATTAAAAAAAAATAAGTACCATACAAATAAATAATTTACTTATATCTCGTATTGTTTTTTTAAAAAATAATTAATAAAGCAGACATTTGAACTTTGACTATTCTATTTTAATTGCAATATCTTTCTTTTTTTTTTTTTTGGTGTGTAATTGATTAACTGAGAAAATTGCTTGTACTTTCTTTTCAAATCACCCCCCCCCACCTCCCATCCCGCTAAATAAACATTTTTATTACCAAAACGACAATTAGATCATAGAATAGTATATTATATGTTTAAGGTGTAATTGATAAGATATAATTGATACGTTTTTTTTTTTTTGAAAAATCAGAGTCATAATTCTCAAAGTAACGAAGTCGAACATAATTATAGTTGCCGATTTATCAAATCTCAAAGTAACGAAGTCGAACATAAAAATATTGAGTCATGCCAAATTAATTTTTAATATGATAATGATACATCCGACATTATATCGAGCTGCCTAATTGTAGATTGGTTGAAAATGAGCTTATGACACTTCAAAAAATAGACTTTCATTACTAGTCTATCGATAGATAATTGGTAACTAACATAAATTTTTAAAAATAATTCATCAATAATCCATTACTAAATAGGACTAATAATAATTATTTTTTTCTGTTAATAACAATAAATGCAGATATGCATAACCAATTAAAGAACAAAGAAATGGTCCAAATTTGTACTCCCTCCATTTCATATGAAGTTAATTTTTGAGGCATTTTTCATTTTTCAAATTAACTTAATTGTTCAGTTTTCAAGACTACTTTTAGAGTGTTCTTCCAATTTTACCCTTCATTAGTTAGTATTGGAATTAGTAACTAATTAATATTTAGTTATTTTAATCATAAATTTGACAATAATTAATAAGGGTAAAAATGGAAAATTAGGTTCAATTTATGTCTTAATCTACTTTTCTTAAAGGGTGTGAAATACCTCAAAAATTAACTTAATATGAAATGGAGGGAGTATTTAATTGAAGACAAAAATAATTAATTTTGATCGTCCATTATATTATAAAGTCAATGTAATTCACATCTTTTATGTACTATGAAATACTGTGATGTCTGAGTTTTTTTGTGAATATAAATAAGACACATTTCCTTTTGTGAACCATTAAATTCAGAAAAATCAGAAAAAAAATATTAGTTGGAGATTACAACATTTTGTTTAAAAGGTACAACTAATAATACCTAATTGGTAAGATCCAAAAATTAAAATAATAGTACATCTTGAAAGGAAAAGAACAATGTGAAAAAGGTTCAACCCGTACATAACTAATTAAAGAACCAAAAACAAATATTAGAAAGTGCATCTATCTCCATTAATTTTCTCAGGTACTTATTACGACGTAATTCCTACCGATATAAGTATTGAGTGATTTTGTCCATCAATTTTCTGAGGTACTTATTACGATGTAACTCCTACCGACATAAGTATTTTGAATGGAAAAGAACAATATGAAAAAGGTACACCCAATTCACAACTAGCTAAAGAATCAAAAATAAATATCAGAAAGCATTGAGTGATTCTGTCCATCAATATTTGAACACATGAGAAAAAATCAGTCAATATTTAAACTCGAAATCTCGTAACTCTCAACTTATTTCATTAACCGTTAAACCGCACATTTGGGTGCCCCAATAAGGCAAATATAAGCTACTACAATGAGGACATTGATAGATTGTTACTTCTTATAATAAACACCATTTAATAATCTGTACCCCGAAATGTGCAATAAGTCCAATCACATGTGGTTATTATATACTTCCACCTTACATAGTACAATCTTTTAATAGAATTTGTTCTAGGTTGATCAACTTGGTACCTTGTAGTATTTATCATTATTGGATTTTTCTTATTTTTGAGTGGTTGGCACTTGTATTATAAGTGGTTGAAAAGGATAAAGTTTTCCACACAAATAAAAAAATTGAAAAGGTTTTTCGAAAACATTTCATATTCAATCAAATATCATCAGACGTTTAGTTTAAAAAACATTTTCCATTTTCTTTAAAAAGAAACATTTCCAAAAAAGTAAAATTAAGTGACCCCATGAAAAGTAAATTAATTGAGACTATGAAGTGTTGGTACAAACAATATATTTCATTTACTTTTTTTAATTATTATTATTATTATTATTTTGGGAGACAATACAATATTTTTAGGTCCCTCAATTTAAGCAAAAGCCTGTACATGCATTAGTGCCCGTTTGGATTGACTTATTTTAGGTGTTTTTAAGCCAAAATAGCTTTTAAGCAGTTTTAAAGTGTTTGGATAAAGTTAAAAAGTGTTTATAAGCACTTATTTTAAAGCATACATAACAAAAATAAGCCAAAAGACAAAAGTTAGAAATCCTAACTTATGGCTTTTGGCTTATAAGTCATAAGCCAAAAGCCAATCCAAACAGGTCCTTATTATTGTCTCATATTAGTATTGCAAATAAACATATTTTTAGGTCCCTCAAGTTTGGGCAAAAAGGGAACAACTATATATACCATAGTTTATTTATAATTATTTTATAAATGATCTGATTATGTAAATATTATTATCGCACATAAAATTAAACTTGTTAGCTTTTCACAAACAGACATAGCCACATATTCTCTAGTGGCGGAGCTAGTTCCGCCACGGAACGTAAGAAGATCTATAATTCAAACACGTCTTTGCCAAAAATTAAAATTACACTATATATATAAGATTTAGATTAATTTTTATTTATCTACAATTTATGTTGGATCTCTTAGTTTTTTTGGTATGTCTTTGTTCACTTATTCTCTATCAAACATAAAAGTTTAAGTGTATCCGTAGGTCGTATTAAATCCAGTTAATCAACTTTTTTTAGTTTCACCACCACTCTTCTCATGTAAATCATGTTTATTCTTTTGAAACAAATTTTAAAATAGAGATTCACATTAATTGAAACGGAAAGAATGGTATAATTTACCAATTGATGTATAGTTATAGAGTAGTACAAAACTAATTAAGGACATGTGATGATCACATGCTACTGTTTTGTGGACCACAAAAAATTTTACATTTATATCCTAAGGGTTTTGTTGTGAACTTATAATGATAAGCACCAACCTAGATAATTGTAATAATTTTCTATAAGTGATGATCTTTCTTTGAGTTGAGTACAATAAGAAATGTACAAGAAAAACAATGTAAAAAAGGATTGAGAAGTTTATATTCAGGTTAGTATGGTAAAAGAGAGAGTTGAGACAAAGGAAAATATTTTCAAGTCTTCTACTAATTCATTACACAAAAGAGAGTAATTATATATTGAAGGAAGGTGTTCTTTTTGTGGAGTTTTGAAACTCGTCAACTAATACAGAGTCGCTTGAGTTGTACGACATTATTGTATCCTGAAGGGGACAAGTCAAGAGTATTACTACTAGATAGGTGTAGATTATGCCTCAATGAGCTTGAATCTTCTTAAAGATAACAAGATATCTACGCCTCAGCCTGAATGATTATTTATTCATTTTTGTAATTTCATTTACAATTGTAACTTATTGTATTTGTGGTATATTACACTAACAAAAAGTGAAATATATATCATGAAAACCCTAGTCTTAGTTCATTTTGGAAAGTTATATTGTTCTCTAACTCTTTTGTGTTATTATGTTGATCAGTGACAATATCAAGAGTTGGATAATAATAGCTAGTGTTCAAAATTTGGTATATATGTATACAATATTGATCAGTGGCGATGACAAATGATATTCAACCGATCATTCTTTATATGTATACACTATGATATGACTTAGATTGTGGTTCCAAAATAGGCTATGCGTGTACTTGCCCCTACTTTCTTATTTTAATTTTTGCTCTTTAACCATCAAACTTATGCCTAGTGTGACATGTTCTGCTCGAATATAACTTATGAGATGTTATGATACGAAAATATAAACTTATGGCTCGTGAAACAATCCCTATGGGGTGGGCTTAATGAAAGGTGACACTATTTGGGCTCAAGGCCTGTTATCAAATTATTATTTTCTTGGACTCTTAATTGGAAAATTAAGCCCAATTTGTTGGAATGAACTGAACTTGAAGAATTTCACCAAATACAATTAAAAGCTTCCCTTTTTCTCTTCTCCATCTCAAAAATCATCAATGGAACTCAAGAAATTCCTGTCAATTCACATTCTATGTGTGTTAATTTTTGTGGGTTTTCTTTACTATTTCACAATTTTCATTTTCTTGGATGATTTGTTGAGCTTACAAAGCTCAGCTGGCAAATTTCACTCTTTTTTCTTCACTTTCATGGCTTCTCTCTGTGTATTCAGTTTCTTTGTTTGTGTTCTCAAAGACCCAGGTGGGGTTCCTTTTTCATATCTTCCTGATGTTGAAGATCATGAAGCTTCAGATCAAGAATCCAAAAGATCTGTAAGTCTTATAGTTATAAAAATTGTGTCTTTTACTACTTTTATTTCCTATAAATTCTTGAGAGAGTGGCCTTGCTAAAAAAAGGATAATTTAGTGCTATTAGCGTTGTTGCAGCTTTACTGATGTCTTTTTACATCAAAATGATCTAAAGTTCTATATCTTTATGTTGCATCATATTTTTGTTTCAATATATGATGATTGATAGTATTTGGTAGTCTAGTGTAAGAAGGTTCAATACACTGTATATACAAGGTCAAAATTATTAGTATGTATAGATAGTAGATGTTGAAATCACTTGGCTTCTTCGTGTGCCTAACCTGCTGACATTCCGGTGAAGGGAGTCATTATTTGTGTTACATCTTTGAATTCGAGAGAGGGCTTTCCTCTTATCTCTCAAGATATAGGCATTGAAGCGATCGAGAGAAAGTAAGAAACTATATTTTGAATCCTCTTAGTGTAAATCTTGGTTCTGTGATGGGTGGTAGGACCTTAGAACCTCTGATAATAAGGTTGTGGGGTTAGAGTTATCGAGGAAGCAAAGTGAGAAAAAGAAACATTTTATCTCCACAGACAGCTATATGTTGGCACATTGTCATATATGATGCTACATCTCTAGTAAAAATGGAAAATATCCAATAGCCAGACCAAGCGAATAGGATTACATTGCATAGCCAAGCTTTGGCTTGTTGGAGCAGAAGTTTCAGTAATTTTAAACCTTTTGAACAATTTGTTGGGTGGTTACTACTCCTACAATGTGGCAAGGTCAAGGATGGTTAATAGAGAAAATGGTTTTCTGTTTTTTTTTTTCTTCCCTTTGATCATGTAATAAGAGAAACTGATTTTATGGTATTGGTGATCTTGCATATCAGAAAGAGTGTTTTTTCGGAACCTCTTACGAGTAAATTGGGTAACCCCAGGTTAGTCATTAGGGATCTTAGCAGGATAGAGAGGATGCAGGGTGAAATTGAATGCAAAGAAATTGCTGGAAACACCTATTTGTGTAACGTGCTCTGTGTGGCTGGAGAAGAGATCGAAATTCCTTCGAAGAATATGTAGCATTACATATATTGAATTAATGTTTCTATCTTCTGTTTTCTTGGTGCAAGCAAACACAAATAGTGTGAGTGTAGCACTATTTTCTATACACATGGGAGAGAGGAAGTGTTCACTTTCTAATAGTTTCAACTTTTAAATGAGATGGTTACATAATTCAACATGATATAGTCTCCTGGTCGCTTAAAAAAAATTACAATATGCTTGGCTAGTGGAAAATAATATATTCAATCTTCCAAGTGAGAGATCGTGTTAAAGGAACATTTAAGTAAATAAAAGTGTGATTTCCATAATAGTTTAAACTTTTAGATGAGGTGGTCACGCAATTCAACATACTTAATGCATTATCCATTGCATTCCCACCACGTCTTTACAGTACTCTTTGGTTGTTCTTTTACGCCGGAGCAATAACTCTACTAACTTATGAACACACTTAAAAGAAATGTCTGCAAAATAATAGTACCTAATTATTGTTTGTACACTCACCATCTAAGGAATTGTTGAATACCTGACATTCAGGGTTTGCTTAAGAAGAAATGTGATAAGTGTTCGGAATACAAGCCGCCCAGGACTCATCATTGCCGTATCTGCCGAAGGTGTATTTTGAGGATGGTGGGTGTCTCTCATTTTTTTTAATGTTTCCTTTTTTATTTGCTAAACAATGCGTATGTCTGTTAATTTACCATAATTTTTCAACAGGATCATCATTGTGGCTGGATAAACAATTGTGTTGGTCATAGGAACTACAAGGCGTTTGTGGCTTTAATCTTCTATGCAACTATTGCTATAATCTATTCCTCGGTATGGTTAATTTAGTCTATATGGCTTTAGCTATTTGTGCTCAATTTGTGTGAGTATAATGTTTGACGTTTTCAGGTTATATTGGTGAGCGATGCAATTCATAAGGATTGGAATTTCGATGGAGTGATGCATCTCAAGCTATTTTACGTGAGTCAGTTGTCATATTATATATAATTTAACACGTTTGATGTCTATTGTATTGAGTTTTGGCCTTTTCTTTCCCCTTTTTTTTTTTTTGGGTGATGTTTTATCTAAAGCTTATTGATTGTTCTTTAGTGTGTGTTTGGTATGATGGGAACTGTTTTCCTAATAGTTTCTTCAAGAAGATATTTCTAGTATTTGGTTGTATTGATTGAAGTTCAGCGTTTCGCCTTCTAGAGATTAGGGAGCATATGACCCCTCCATTAGTCGCATATACTGTGATTCTTGACCATTAACAGATTTGTTATGCTAGGTGCTAGGTCCACCATCAGCAATATCCTGACCTAAAAATATCTATGGTCCTTACACTCTTCAAAAGTTATTTCGGGTGTGTATCGGATCCTCCAACAGCTATGTATTTTTGGAGAATCTGATACGGATGGAGGGTCTGAGCAGCACAGAAAAATATTTCCAATAAGTTATTTTATTTTCAAGTGGACATCATATTTCCTCCTTCTGGTCTTCCTCTACTTGATATTAGTTATTACTTTTTCCAACGGGGTGAGTTCAAAATAATGCCTTGAAATGAGCTTAACCAAATCATTTAAGCTTTTACTCTGGCTTTCCCGTATAGTGTGGTAGAGTGAATTCCAGGTGGTTGCAGAAATCTAATGTATCAATCTTAAACAGATTGCAACTGGTGTTGTGCTTATTGGCTTAAGCTTGACACTTGGAACTCTCCTGGGCTGGCATATCTACCTTACAATGCGTAATATGACAACTATAGAGGTAATCACACTGTCGAATACACTAGATTCACCTCATGGATTTCCCTATTGATGTAATTGCTAAGCAAAGATTCTTTAACAGTACTACGAGGCAAAACGATCAGCATGGCTGGCAAGTAAATCTGGGACGAATTATCATCACCCTTATGATGTTGGTGCTTATAAAAATATCAGTCTGGTACCGTCTCTCTTCTTCCCTCTCTCGCTCTCTCTTACATAAATTGTAATGAAGTTGCATTCTGTGTTGACCTATTGATATTTAACAGGTATTAGGTCCGAATATGTTAAAATGGTTATGCCCCACCGCGGTGTCCCATATAAAAGACGGACTGAGCTTCCCTACTTCACGTGAATATTCATAACGCGATCTCCAT
Organism: Solanum verrucosum; assembly: GCF_900185275.1. Taxonomy (NCBI): domain Eukaryota; kingdom Viridiplantae; phylum Streptophyta; class Magnoliopsida; order Solanales; family Solanaceae; genus Solanum; species Solanum verrucosum. Next base: position 1,611,267 of record NW_026020006.1, read on the forward strand.
CAGTAGTAAGTGTAAATCTTAGTCCAAGATTGTTGCTTCAAATCGAAGGCAACTAACAACAACTATACAGATATCATTTCTATTACTTCAAGACAATATGCAGTTGCCTTCGACACACAGTAATCAGGTCGGAGATATTCCAATAGCATATCCGTCAACTGCTACATCATTCGGAACTCTTAGTATATGTTTGTTTGTTAAAGAGAATGCGCAAGAAGCGAGATTGTTGTACAGGAAGTATGATCATCTGTATTCTTTTGGTGAAACTACCCTCTGTAATATGTTGAAAGAATTGAAGAGTAAGGAAAGGAATTGATGTTGCAGCAGCAGAAATGTTTGTTAGAGACTTATATGTCAATAGAAAATATAGAGAACTTCAACGTGAGACGGGTTTAAATGGAGATATATGGATAATTATGATTCATATAGTCGAGTTCAACTTACTCAGAATATTTGACATAGTTATTGTCCTTCTCTTGTTGTTTTGCAATAACATGCGAAATGTGGTGGGGTTAATACCCTTAACCAAATATGTATGCATTACAAGGCGTCATCGAACCTTCACAAATAAGGTGAAAGAACAGATTGCCAACCAAACAATTTATTGTAGTTTGAGTTCGGAATTCTATCATAATCTAATATATTATGTTTGAATTCTATTATTTTTGAACTTATATAGGGGATCTTTTTAACGCATATACAAAAATTCGTTCGATTTCGCTTTAATTAGACTCGAAAAAACATATTTATAGGTGTTTGGATTATATTTACTATAAGTTGAATTAGAAAAACAAAAATACCAAGATTGTGATAGAATAATAAGTACTCCTTCCTCCTAAATCAAATGGTTCAGATTTGAGTTCGAATTCGAGCTTTGAATACGAATTTACCTTTGATCAAAAGCATTTTGTCTTCTAAAGTGGGACTTCTCAACGTCAATTCCGATTAAACATGGCCCAAAGCAATTACTAGACACGTTTTTTTAAAAGAAAAATAAAATAATATTTGAAATTGAAGTTTAAAAAAAATATTCGAAAGTCAATTTATGCTTATATGTGAATTTCACTAAGAAAAAAATTGAAGTTTTTTAGGAAAATACTAATCAAATCCGTATTTCGAGTTTGAAATTGAAATAATAAACTAAAAAATAGATATTTTAAGTTTGAAGTTGAAATAATCTTTAATACTAATATTAATTTATCCATTTTATTAGAAAAAAGAATAATAATTTTTTTAAGTGATTAGGGTTTTAGCAAAAGCATATATTTATACATCTTTCTCTTCACTTCTTCTTTTCTCCATCTCTTTGAGCTCGCCGTCTTCTTCTCCTTAGCACAACTTTTCCCTACCAAAAATGGTACATTTTCTTCTTAATCTTCTCATTTTGATCTCAGATATATCAATTCTTTGTATTATTTTCTTTGTTTTACAATATTTTTACTTGAATTTGATGTTTTGAGTTAAATACTATGATAGTTAATTAGATCTGTGTTATGTTATCTTTGTTTTTAATGATTTTGGCTTGTAATGAATCTTTATTTGGTGGGTTTCTTCTATTTGTGGTTTTTCTTGTTCCATTTATATGTAAAGGTAAAAAATTTAGGTGTAAAGTTGATGTTTTTTTGAGATAAAAATCGAGGTTTTTGGAGGAATTAGTGTGAATAGTAGAGTTTCATCCTATTAGCTTTGGTGGGGTTGCTCCAAGATTGTATTTTGGGACAAATTTGGTTATCTTATTGGAAATTCTAGTTTTGGTTTATAATATTGACTTGAATTTTGAAGTTTCAAACTACAAACCATGAGGGTTAGATCTGTATTAATCTTTGTTTTGTGGGTTCCTTCAGTTTGGGTGTTTTTTTTTTGTTGAAAAGGTAAAAATTTAGACATGTTTATTGAGGTAAAAATAGTCTTTTGGAAGGAAGTGCTATAATGTCAAACTAGTAGTGTAAGTATTTGAGTTATTTTGGAGCATGTTTGGCTATTTTAGTAGAAGATTCAGTTTAGGAATCAATAATTTGAAGTTTCGAACTCAATACAATGATTGTTATTCTGTATTATGTCATCTTTGTTTAACGATTCCGACTTGTAATGAGTCTTTATCTTGAACAAGTCTGACCATTTTATTGGAAGTTTTAGTTTTGCAATCAATGGTGTTAGTTTGTTATTTCGAAGATACAAGGAAATAAATTGAACACTTTTAGACCAGCATAATTTGAATTGATTTGGGGTCGAGAGGTAAGTGTTGATTGAGATACAGAAGACTTTTGTGGGATGTGTTACTATTTTTGATTTTATAGGAGAAACGTTAGATCTTGTTTGGAGCAAGAAAATTTGTCCATTTTATTTTAAGTTTGATATCTGAAATCAAGAATCTCGTTTAGATTGTTATTCATATGATGTATCGAGGAGAAGCACTCTGTTGGCTGCACTTGGGAAACAAGTTAATGATATGGATGCATTACATATTGTTAGTAGTTTGTGTTTCTTTCATTTGTCTGGGTAGTTTAGATGGTATAAATCCATCAAACTAGTTGGATTTGACCTCTTTATCTGTTCTGCTCTATCCCAATTTCATTCTGTTACTCAATTTTACCGTAGTGGCGAGTTTTCTTTAGTTATTACTTTAGTATTATCTTGCCCACTTATTGAGCTCCTTTGTGATGTGTATATGTGTAACATCTTCATTTTTGGGGATGGAAATCTTTCTCTTGTCGTTTTGTTCCATCCTCTGGGTGTAATTATCTGATTGATGCGATTTCTTGTTTTCTGTTAATTTTCATTTAAATGCTTAAGTTTGATTGTGTTCGACAAATGTTCCATCAGGAGATTTGATTAGTTGATACTGTATTTGGGCCTGTTAATGACTTCTTTGTGATCTGTTTTTGTTCATTATTATTCAATTTGCCGTATTGAGTGTTTACATTGTATTTATTTGTAGCCTAAGCAAATCCACGAGATCAAGGATTTCCTTCTGACAGCCAGAAGGAAGGATGCCCGAACTGTCAAGATCAAGAAGAACAAGGATATGGTCAAGTTCAAGGTTCGCTGCTCCAAATACCTCTACACACTCTGTGTGTCCGACTTTGAGAAGGCTGACAAGTTGAAGCAATCACTTCCTCCAGGTTTGCACTCTTAGACTGCTACTTTTTGCCAATTATGGTGATATTCTCTGTAATGTTTATATGTCCGTGTCTTAATTAATTCTAAGCTCTCCGCCTTGATTTAACACACTCAAGCTATGTAGCGGAACATTTTTTTTAATTGAACTTAACTGTTGCATTGCATTACTACTTGTAGGTTTGAGCGTGCAAGATCTGTGAAGAAGGATTTATGCTTTTCAGAGTTGCTAGGCAATGGAGAATTGTGTTTTTTTTTTGTTTGCAATGTCTAAGATTTAAGCTTTAAGATATTAATTTGAAAGAACTCATTACTTTTTACTCATATTGACAGTAATGTTGAGTCTTAATGATGCCAAATGAATTTTGATTGTTAGAGCCAAAGTATGTTTCATCTCTCATTTGAGTTCATTTTAAGTTATTTTCACTATCTTTAAGATATTCGGTTTGATACTTGTGTTGATGAGAGGTAGCAAGTATTTGACGAAATAAGTCGAGGTGAGCATAAAGCAAACTGACTCGGATAACCACAATTAGCCACACAAACATGTACTTTATTTACTATCTTCATCATATTATTTGCCAAAGTTATAAGTTGGACATCATTTGGCATTTCAATATACACAGTAGGCAAAGAGTGAAGTTCCACCAGTGTTGTTGGGATTAAAGGCTCCTATACCAGATCTGTAACCATGGCCAACATAAAAGCAGCCATTGCTAACTGACATACCCCCAAACACAGTTGCACCAGTCTCGTTCGACCATAATATCTTCCCAGTTTTCGCATTAATGGCGTAGATGGGCCCTCTTGGATTTTGTGAACCAGCTAACAGAACTCCATTGGCAACAGTTACAGGGTTTGATCTACCATTGTTTGGAACTGCAGTTGTCCATAGGATTTTGCCGGTTTGAGCATCCATTGCCACCCAGGCTGCACCTGTTGTAATGTTTGTCGATGGATACAATGTGTAGTTTAAGTTACCGGTGTTGGCAATGCCGGTGTATACCCTCTTTGTGTCTGTGGCTGCACCCCATATACCTCCTCCTCCTATACCTCCAGGACCAGCCTCCTGCACACATCAACCCCATTTTCTTCAGTGTTACATTGTCCTATATTCAAAAACCAAAATATAGTAGATAACCCCCTTAAATGTAGCACAGTTATCGCACCCAAGGATGTAATCTAGTAGTTAATGAACTTGGAAGAGAACCACGAGGGCTAAACTAAAGTTCAAAGCTCAATGATAACACAAAATATTAGGTGACTTCGTTTCATTTGTATGAGACTTAGGGGTCGTTTGGTAGAGTGTATTAGGAAAAATAACGCATGCATTAGCACTGTGTATTACTAGTACCTTGTTTGGTACTCTTTTCCAACCTATGTACAACTAATGCTTGCATTAGTTATACACTCTATTGTGTATTAAAGTGTGTATTGCTAATACCATGGATTTCTAGGTATTAGCAATGCAATGGTTTTAATACATGCATTAGATTAACTAATGACAAAGCTACCCTCTATTAATAATAATAATAATTAATTAATTATTATTATTATTATAATAATTATTATTATTATTATAATTATTATTATAATAATAATAATAATAATAATAATTATTATTATTATTAATATAATTATAATAATTATAATAATAATAATAATTATTATTATTATTTTTGTAAAAGAATGTGGGGGTATTTTTGTAAACAAATATTTTTTTAATAGTCTTTATACAAGGCTTGCTATTTCCAATACATCAAACCAAACAATGTATAAGAAATAATGCAAGCATAACTAATGCAAGCATTACTAATGCATGCATTACTAATACATCATATTCAGCATTATTCTTATACACTCTACCAAACGACCCCTTAGTGACAAAGTTACTCGATACTTATGTTGGTCAAAGATAGCAAGTATAAGGTGAAATAGTCTAGATGTGTGCAAGTTTATTATGGACAACACAACATCATCTCTATTGCAGTCTGACCCATGTGTTGTGAAGGTAGAGAGATTGTTTCTGATCGACCTTCGGCTTGTGTAGGCATGTTGGAAATCAAGTTCATAAAGCAAATATAGTAATGAAGAAGCTGTGTTGAAAATAATCAAGAAGAGAACAAGCAAAAACCACAAATATTACAATACTCACAAGTAAATTAGACCAAGTTTGACAACTACTAACCTTCTACCCTAATTCTCGACTTCTATTTAGATTCTGTTAGCCACCGTCACTGAATGAAATTGTTGTTATGATTATCACCTAGACACTTGAATATGCTATGAGGGTGGAATAATGGTATAGAAGATATCACATGAAATAGTGTGAACGAATTGATTAAGAAGAAACATTTGTTATAGTTATCAACTAGATATCACACAACTATGCTTATAATGAAATAGTCGTAGTACACGCAAGTTGATAGATAAAAATTGTTCTTCACTTACCGTAGTCCAGAAGAGTTTGCCATTGTCACGCTTCAATGCCCAAGCAATTCCACTCTTCTGCACAGCTGCTACAATGTCTACCTTCTTCCTTCCATTAACAACCACGCTAAGCATCATCGGAGCTTCCCCAAAATCATAATCCGGGTTTGGGCCAATCGGGCAATTAGGGTTCGTCAAATTCGCACACGCAACAAACCACACATCATATCCTCCAAGCTGTTTATACCATTCGATCTCACCGGAATCCAGATCCAATGCCATAATCGAGTCGGAATGGTTCTCTGGCTCGATGCACTTATCAGGTTGGGTCGGATCTGTATGGTTCTGTTGATTTTGCTCCTTTTGGCAATCCTCAATGCGTTTGGGAACAGAGTAGAGGTTTCCGGTAGCGATATAGACATGATTTCGCCGGGAATCGATGGATGGGCTACTTCCCCATACGGCAGCGCCGGAATAACCGCCGATTTTCCCGCCATTTTCAGGCAACATGAAGGTTTTCCATAGAATTTTTCCGGTTTCGACATCTAACTTGAGGAAGCTACCGCGAAAGTAACAACATTTATCGATTTCAGCTCCTTCTTCTAGCGATGAAGTACCGACGTAAAAAGCTCTGCAAAAATGGAAATTTGCATGGATTTTATTGAACTATAAAAACACAATACCATTGTAATTTCACAAAGTGCAATTTGAGGATAATGATATATACATAATCTTATGTCTAACTTTTAACGCAAAGATATAGTTTCTGATAGATATCGTAGCTCCATTTAAGTAGACTAAAATAAAAAATGAAAAGAAAAATATAGCAGATCAGTCACACGTGATATATAACAGAGAAAAAGAATAGTAACAACAACACATAATCTAATTAATATCGAAAGATTATTATAGTTTGAAATGTAAGTTGTGACATGATGCCTAATTTGACTTTACGTGTAACGACCCGTTTGGTCAATTTGAGTACTAGAGCTTCTTATTTCATCAAAATAATTTCCGATAGATTCTAAATGAGTATTTTGGACTATTTGTAACTACAATTATGAATTTAGTGGGGTAGTTTTAATAATTATTTTAGTTGGTGGTGAAAGGAGATAACATTTAAATTAACAGTGGGTCATTTTTACCACTTTTATAATTAGTCATATAATAATTAGGATAATAATACTCAGATTTAGAAAAAGAAAAATTGGAAGTGGCGGCTGCAAGTCCTACGGGTAAGAGTTTTCGTCCAAATATCCCAAATCTTGTTCATATTAATTTTATTGTTGTTATACGACGGTTCAGGACGAATTTAAGTACCAGTTGTTGCAGATATGGGGGCCGAATAGGATTCCTCTTAATTTATTGTTAACAAATGGTAATGGACATTTAGGGCATAGTTATTGGCCAAGAGTTGAAACCTAATGATTATAAAATAATATAAGGTGTAGGAAATTGTTAGTATTTGTTGATTTGAGAAGAATAGAGATTACACGGATTGTTCAGTTATTAGATAATATAGGTCTGGCTGTGTTTTGGTTATTGTAATTTTATTAAAGAATTGGGTTGAAAACTTGTTAGGCATTCACGTGGGTTAAGTTGGGAATTATTGTATGACCTCTTAATGACTAATTAATGCTTTACAGTAACTAAGTTTATTACATTTATATATTTATATTATATAGATTGAATAGAGTTACACGAAAGTAAAGGCCTGGAGACTGCACGTAATTTTAGTATCTTGTTAGGATTTAAGTTTAACATATTGAGATAGGTAATTAAATATTAGGTGAGTTTTTGGGTCTAGACTAAACATATTAATATGAGTGTTTGTAGACTCGTTAACTTACAAATTATGAATATATACTTGATAGATGGGAAAGGTTCGGAGACATTGAGGACAGGAAAAGTGTTGGAGAAGTAACTTGCTTGACTTCAGTTCTTCGGTGGAGGTAGGTTATGGTTTATTCTATTTGATAGATAAACTCTTAATAGCAATTGACATGCATTGAATGATACTGTGAAGTTCTCTATGTACTTGATTGTGTGATTGTGTAGCTTGGTTGTGTGGTTTGTGATTGGTCTAAAATCCTGAGACCGTGAGATTATAATCTGAAAACTTCTCTATCGAAGTGATGCCTTGAATAAAGAAGGCATGATGTAATATTATTAATGAATTGAAAAGTGGTGATAATAAATGATAAATTAATAATATTATTGGATCGGAGTGTCACGTTCCGACACGGTATTTTTGGATCGGAGTGTCACGTTCCGACACGGTATTTTTGGATCGGAGTGTCACGTTCCGACACGGTATAATTGGATCGGAGTGTCACGTTCCGACACGGTAACATTAAAGGAAAAAGATATTGAATTGACTTAATGTACTCAATCTTAGCTAACGCATTTCCCAAATGAGTGTGATGTGGAGGCATGAGTCCTCGTGTGTGTGCTTGATATTGTGATTGATTACGTACTTGTTTTAACTGTCACTTGTTCATGTTGTTGTTTCTTATCACCTGCTCAGTGCTATAGTTGAGTTTATACTATTATTCATTGTATATTAGTTTCTATTTTGGGTTGGCCGATGATACCTACTCAGTACATGTTGCCCCGTACTGATCCCTACTTGTATTTTTCTTTGTTTTCCTTTTATGGAGTGCAGCGAGTGTACCAGCAAATTTGACTAGCCCTCAGCTCTAGCCAATCTCAGAATATCGGGTTTAAGGGTGAGCTATGCATTCGAGCTTGTGTTGGATTCTCTCAGTCATGACTTGATGTCCATAGTTTTCGGACACAAATTGCTCTATTTCATTTATTTCGTTATCTTTGATACTCTTAGACTTAGTATTTAGAGATTAGATGTCCTTGATGTGATGACTTTTAGATTTTGGGGATAATATGTAATAGACTTTAGAGGTTTATTTGATTGGTTACTTTAATAAGTTTTGGAGCTTCTGTGTTATTGTTGTTATTCGCAGTTGAATTATTGGTATGTGTTGGGGTTTAGATTCCTTGGTCCGCCCACTTAGGAGGTTAAGTGTGGGTGCCACTCATGACTCAATTTGGGTCGTGACATTACGTATATACTATATACTTATCATATATATATATATGTTAAATTTTATATTTGCGTAAGAAATTTGAGGAATTGCACATGTCTAACTTTGACGTTGACTAAAATAACAATTACTTCTAAAAGTCGATTTTAAATTTAACATGTTATTATAGATAACTTAATTAATTTTTTCAGATTATTAGTCTCATCAAATCATGAAAAAAAGAGGGGTATTGGGTGGGGGTGTAGTAAACTTACCCCTTGTAGTAAGTCCCAGACATAGTAACAACACTAGCAGGATGATGATCCAATTTTGTACTCCAAACAAGATTTCCATTACTTCTTTTCAATCCAAGTACCAAACTTGGTCCATAAACACCAACAATCAACAAATCCTTATCAAACACAACACTTGGTGTTGCTCTAGCCACTATACTTGTCACATTAGGCAATGAAGATGAATTAAAACTCCCATTAATTCCAGTCAACTCTTTCAAACTTTTTTTCCAAACGACAACTCCATCTTCACCTCTAATTGCGTATATATTGCCATTCCAACTAGGAAAATATAATATTCCATCAAATATTGCTGGAGTCGCCGTTATATCTTTTCCAGCTTTAAATTCCCATTTTAACCTCAACTTTGAAGCACTCATAGGGCTAATTTTCTTTTCTCCATAAGCATATCTTTGATTGTACAAATCACCACCATGGTTTATCCAATTTCCTAATGTGTGATGCTTCTTGTTATGCCACTATATATGAAAATAAAATAAGACAAGTTATTTGTTACGATATGTTGAAAGTATACCGACACTATTAGGGTTAAATGATGTATAGAGAAAAGATATACTTACATTTGGATGAGAATTGGCACTAATTGAAAGCATGGAGAAAATCCATAATATAAATAGAAACATATTGTTGGAACATTGATGGAATATTGCCATGGGAAAAATAAATGAGTATTGGTTCCCTTAAATTTATATTTGTATATATAGAAAAATATAAGAGCTCAATTGCGGGGGGGGGGGGGGGTGGGGGGTTATTTTTTAAATTAAATCCAAAAGAGTTGACTTTTCATTTAACTTGTAAGTCGTGTACAAATTAATCATATGCATGTTAAAATTAATTAAAAGGTTGCGTGTATATATCTACTTTTACCAATAATATTATATGGTCTACTATTTTATTTAGTTATATATATTAATACTCTAATAATTTTATTCAATTAATATAAAATTAATTCTCAAGATTTAATATACTAATTATCTACCAAGTTTGACACGCTTGCCAATAATTTAGACAAATATATATATGTTATAATTATATATATGTTATAATTAGAGGAAGAAAAAAGGTTCATTCAAAAGTCAGTCGCAGATATATGATTAATTAAATAAAAGTATACACTTTTTAATAATATGAAATTTTCAAATATTGTGATGTCACATACTTTAATTTGATTGTGTTTTACAAATGTTTCATTAAGAGATTTGATTAGTTACGTTGATATTATTTTCTACTCATATATTGACAATAATGTTTGAGCCTTATTGGTGCCAAATGAATTTTGATTGTTAGAGCCAAAGTAGTGTTTCATTCATTTGAGCACTATCTTTAAGATTTTCGATTTGATAATTGTATTGATGGGAGGTAGTAGATATTTGATGGAATAAGTCGCAAATTGACTCGGATACCACAACCATATACTTCTTTATTTACTATCTTCATCACATATGATTTGCCAAAGCTATAAGTGAAACATCACTTGGCATTTCAATATACACAATAGGCAAAGAGTGAAGTTCCACCAGTGTTATTGGGATTAAAGACTCCAATACCAGATCTATAACCATTGCCAACATAAAAGCAGCCATTGCTCACTGACATACCCCCATACACAGTTGCACCAGTCTCGTTTGACCACAATATCTTTCCAGTTTTCGCGTTAATAACATAGATGGGGCCTCTTGGATTTTGTGAACCAGCTAATAAAACTCCATTGGCAACAGTAACATGATTTGATCTACCATTGTTTGGAACTGCAGTTGTCCATAAGATTTCGCCGGTTTGAGCATCCATTGCCACCCAGGCTCCACCTGTTGTAATCTTCGTTGATGGATACAATGTGTAGTTTAAGTTACCGGTGTTGGCAATGCCAGTGTATACCCTCTTTGTGTCAGTGGCTGCTCCCCATATACCTCCTCCTCCTATACCTCCAGGACCAGCCTCCTGCACACATCAACCCCATTTCCTTTAGTGTCCTATTTTTACAAATCAAAATATAGTAGATAATCCCCTTAAAAGTGTGATGACCTATCACATCATCACGCCACACAAGGATCATGTGAGTGTCACATGACACAAAATTGCTGATGTGGAGGGCTTACGAAAAAGACTAGTCCTTGTGGATGATTCCAGATAAATATGGAGATTTCTCATGGAATATTATAGAACTGCATATAAAGTTTCTAGAATACTCTAGGGACATGTCGAGAGTTCTAGAGACCTGTAGAGAGTTCTAGAGAAGGAACCTAAATGTAAATATGTAAAGACATATGTAAAAATTATTATTTATACTTTAGCTCCTAGATGAGTAGTATTAAATAGAGAGACATTTGGTAAATTATTCCAGCAAAAATTACTCAAAATTCTCTGCAACACAATTCTTTCTAGCAATTATGTTATCTACCATTCTCTTAGCGATTTCTTGAGTCTAATGACTAACACAACATATCTATTATAATTCCACAAGTGGTTTGGGGAGGATAAAGTTCATAAAGCAAATACAACAGCGAAGAAGCCGGTTGAAATCAATGAAGAAGAAAAAAAAGCAATAACAACAAATAATACGATAATTGAAGCAAAAAAACAAACATATACTGATAAGTAAACTAGACAACGATAATTACTAATCTTCTAACCTCCCTATCTATCTATTTAGGTTCCCGACCACAAACACATTAAATAAATTGATGGTATAAAAGGTATTGCGTGGAATAGTTGAGGTGTGAACAAAATTGATTAAAAAACATTTGTTATAGTTATCAACTAGATATTTTGCAACTATATGAAAAATAGTCAAAGTACACGCAAAATTGTTCTTCACTTACCGTAGTCCAGAAGAGTTTGCCACTGTCACGCTTCAATGCCCAAGCAATTCCACTCTTTTGCACAGCTGCTACAATGTCAACCTTCTTCCTTCCATTAACAACCACGCTAAGCATCATCGGAGCTTCTCCAAAATCATAATCTGGGCTCGGGCCAATCGGGCAATTAGGGTTCGTCGAATTCATACACGCAACAAACCACACATCATATCCTCCAAGCTGTTTATACCATTCAATCTCACCTGAATCCAGATCCAATGCCAAAATCGAGTCGGAGTGATTCTCCGGCTCGATGCATTTATCAGGTTGGGTCGGATTTGTATGGTTATGTTGATTCTGCTCCTTTTGGCAATCCGCGATGCGTTTGGGGACAGAGTAGAGGTTTCCGGTAGCGATGTAGACGTGATTTCGCTGGGAATCGATGGATGGACTGCTTCCCCATACGGCGGCGCCAGAATAACCGCCGATTTTTCCGCCGTTCTCCCGGCAGCATAAAAGTCTTCCATATAATTTTGCCTGTATCGATATCTAACTTGAGGAAGCTACCGCGGAAGTAGCAACATTTATCGATTTCAGCTCCTTCTTCTAGCGATGAAGTTCCGATGTAAAAAGCTCTGCAAAAATGCAAATTTGCATGGATTTTATTGTATTATAAAAACTATATAATATAATATATAACAACAACAAAAATAGAATAACAATGTAATTTCACAAATAATGTTTGAGAGGATGGTATGTAAGCAAGTTCAGAGGTAGAGAAACTTTTCCGATAAGCTGTGCTTAAGTAGCAACAACAGTATGGTAACCCAAGCGAAAGAAATTACAACAAGTAATTACAATAAAATGAAGAACAAAATAGTATGTAAAACAAGATGGTATGTGCGTAACAAAAACAATACTCATAAGGAAGACTGGATAAAGTTTACTATTTACTAAATCTTTTATTCTAATTTTCGATATCAACACCTAAAAGATTATTTTCTTGATAAGAAGACGAATCCCAAAGTTAAACAATTTTTAATAACTTGAACCCCAAGTCACATACCTTCATCAGACTGAAAAAAAAGGTTAGGGGGTATAGTAAACTTACCCCTTGTAGTAAGTCCCAGACATAGTAACAACGCTAGTAGGATGATGATCCAATTTTGTACTCCAAACAAGATTTCCATTACTTCTTTTCAATCCAAGTACCAAACTTGGTCCATAAACACCAACAATCAACAAATCCCTATCAAACACAACACTTGGGGTGTGTTTGGTATGAAGGAAAATGTTTTCCATGGAAAATGTTTTCCAGGAAAACAAGTTGATTTTTGACTTATTTTCTCATGTTTGGTTGGTGAGTAGAAAATATTTTCCGGAAAAGATTTTTAGTGTTTGATTTATGAATGAAAAATATTTTTGGGAAATATCTTTTATTTTTACTAGAATAGAAAATAATTTTTGAAATTGAAAATAGTTTTTAAAAACAAACTTAAATTTTTTTTGGGGGGTGGGGGTGGTAAGGGGTGGGTGAAGGGGGGGATGGTCGAGGGTAGGGGTGAAAAATTGAAATTTTGAAGTTGAAAATATTTTTGAAAAACAAACTTAAAATTTTTTTTGGGGGTGGGGGGGAGGGCTGGTAGGGGGTGGGTGAGTGGGGGTCGAGGGTAGGGGTGAAAAACTGAAATTTTGAAATTGAAAATATTTTTTAAAAACAAACTTGAAATTTTTTATTTTTTTTGGGGAGGGGGGTTGGGGGGCTGGTAGGGGGTGGGTGGGTGGGGGTCGAGGGTAGGGGTGAAAAAATGAAATTTTGAAATTGAAAATATTTTTTAAAAACAAACTTGAAATTTATTTTTATTTTTTTGGGGAGGGGGGGTGGGAGGCTGGTAGGGGTGGGTGGGTGGGGGTTCTAGGGGTTAAAAAATGAAAATTTGAAATTAAAAATATTTTTTAAAAACAAACTTAAATTTTTGTGGGGGGGGGGGGGGGGGGGCTGGTGGGGGTGGGGTCGAGGGTAGGGTGAAAAAATGAAAATTTGAATTTGTAAATATTTTTTTAAAACAAACTCAATTTTTTTTTGGGGGTGGGGGGTGACCGGAGAGGGGGTGGGTGATCGCGGATCGGGATGAAAAAATAAAAATTTGAAGTTGAAAATATTTTTTTTTAAAAAAGTTAATTTTTTTTCTTTTTGAAGGGGGTTGGGGGTTGATGGGTTAGGGGGGGGGGCGAGGGTAGTGGTGGGGGTAAAAAATAAAAAATTGAAATTAGAAATATCTTTTAAAAACAATTTTTAAATATTTTTTTGGGAGGGGGTGGGGGTAGGGGTGAGGGTAGGGTAAAAAAATTGAATTTAAAAACAAGCTTTAAATTTTATTTTATTTTTTTGGGGGGGAGGGGTTGGTTAGGGGGTGGTTTGAGGAATAAATTGATTTTTAAACAAAAAATAATTGTAATTTGAAGTTGGAAGAGAGTTTTGGAAAATGTTTTCCTTAAGTTTAGAAGGGAAGTCATTTTCCTTAAATTGGAGGAAAATGAGTTGATTTGGAAAACATTTTCCAAAACATTTAGCCCAACCAAACATGAGAAAATTGGAAAACATTTTCCGGAAAATGTTTTCCTTCATACCAAACACACCCTTGGTGTTGCTCGAGCTACTATACTTGTCACATTAGGCAATAAAGATGCATTAAAACTCCCACTATTTCCAGTCAATTCATGCAAACTTTTTTTCCAAACAACAACTCCATCTTCAGCTCGAACTGCGTATATATTACCATTCCAACTCGGAAAATATAATAATCCATCAAATATTGTTGGAGTCGCTGTTATATCTTTTCCAGCTTTAAATTCCCATTTTAACCTCAGCTTTGAAGCACTCTTAGGACTAATTTTATTTTCTCCATAGGCATATCTTTGATTGTACAAATCACCACCATGGTTTATCCAATTTCCTAATGTGTGATGCTTCTTGTTATGCCACTAAATATGAAAATAAAATAAATAAGGCAAGTTATTTGTTATAACATGTGAAAATTATTATACCAACAATACTATAAGTTTTTTTTCAGTGTCAGATTTTAATATTGTTGATAACTATAGGTAACTACTATATATCCATAGTGGTAAATTCAATATTTAAAATTTATGAATTCTAATTTCACTTGCAACAAACTGTTTATTTAATTAGAAGATAATTACAAATAAGTGTCCATAAGAAAAGGAGACTAGTAATATCGTGAGAAAAGGTATAATAAGAGTTAATGTATTTTATATTTATTCAGGTTTATTCAAAGTACTTAGTGTAATATCGTCGATAACAAATAAAACATTCGATCATATAAGACTAAGCTATCTACAACTATATTATGGAAAACTTATATAATAGAGAAAACTATACTTACATTTGGATGAGAATTGGCAGTAATTGAAAGCATAGAGAAAATCCATAATGTAAAGATAAACATATTGTTTGAGCATATATGAAATATTGCCATTGAGAATAAATCAGTATTGGTAAATAATTCCCTATGATAGTTAATTTATATAGAAATTAAGAGCTCAAAGGGTGTTGGGGTGGGGTGGGGATGG
Source organism: Solanum verrucosum (assembly GCF_900185275.1). NCBI lineage: Eukaryota > Viridiplantae > Streptophyta > Magnoliopsida > Solanales > Solanaceae > Solanum > Solanum verrucosum. Next base: position 1,626,558 of record NW_026020006.1, read on the forward strand.
AGGTGGTCATTAATTTTGCAAATTAATCCCGAAGAGTTGACATTTCACTTTATGTTCAATTTTTTTTCTTCTGTCACCCACATTAGAACTTGACTGAATTCGGATTCATGCCAGGAAGTCCCACATTGAGATTTGGGGGTAAAACGCTCCCTAACAAAGGCGACTCAAACCCGAGACCTCTTGATTAAGGATGAAGAAATAGTTATCACTCTACCACAATCTTGATTGGTGTTTATATTCAAGTTTTGATCAAATTGTAATGTGGTATATAAATTAATCTTATGCATGTTAAAATTAATTAAAAGGTTGGGTATATCTATTTTTATTACCAATAATATTATACGGTCTACGATTTTATTGAGTTATATATTAATACTCTGATAATTTTAGTCAATTAATTAATTAAATTAATTCTCAAGATTTAATATATTAATTGTATAGCAAGTTTGATACGCTTGCCAATAATTTAGACAATTATTATATAATAAAATATGTTCTAATTAGAGGAAGAAAAAAAGGTTCATTCAAAAGTCATCTCTAATTAATAAGTGGCCAGTGTTGTTTTTAATAATTTAAAATTTTTCAAATATTGAGATGTCACATACTTTAATATGATTGTGTTCCAAATGTTAAATCAAAAGATTTAATTAGTTAAATATTATTTTTTACTCACACTGACAATAATGTTTGAGCCTTAATGGTGCCAAATGACTTTGATTATTAGATGCAAAAGTTAATATTAATTTTGATTTTTTCTTATTTAAAACAATATCAAAGTCGTTTGAACTATAATTAGGATATTTCGTAATTATAGTCCTGAGATTATAACTTGAATATAGATTAAGTTGATTATTACGTCAAATGTATAACTTAGATAACCTTTTATAGGGGACCCTTGTATTTTTCTTGAATTGCTATTCCATCTCCAACCACTCCCTGTTTTCCCAACTAAATACTTAAACCCTTTGAAACTTAACATTTTCTACCCTTTTTTAGTCTAGTCATCCGAAGGACAAAGACTGTAGCAAAGATTTCGATTAATACTAAAATTAAGAATTATAAACAAGTAAGAAAGCGTATGAAGGTAGATTTGTAATTAATATGACACATCTATGTATTTATTATTTAATTTCATTGACTCCAATAGATTAGTCTTTATTTATTGAGTTATCTTTAATCATATGTGAAAGTCTCCCAACATAGAAACGTAATTTTGGAATTCATTTATATTTTAGAAAAATACCAAATGGAAAATTTCAAAAAAAAAAGGAAGAGATATTATCTAAGTGAATAATAAATGGCAAATTGTATAGAGTAATTGTCCAAATATTATTTAGTCAAAAGCATAGTAAAATGATACTACAACAAGAATATTTTTTACAGGTAATAAATATACATATTAACAAAGAGTGCTAAAGTCTTTATCAACATTAGTCAATTATCGTTGGATCTAATGTCGATCCAACGTCTCTATATACTTTATGGACATTTACAAAGAGTGATAATTATCGTTAAAAATAATATCTAATGACAATTAAACTATTATCGTTAATTAATTACCACTAGGACCATTATAAATATGCAAAATCAAGTTGACAATTTGTGATAGATATCCTATGGTTGCTTCTTTACAATTTATAAAAACTTCAGGATATGATTAATTAAAAACATGGAAGTCTTATTAATGCAACATTATAATAATAATAAAATAATGCAACATTAAACACGCAAAATACTGGCAAGAAATTAGTAATTAGATCTTTAAATATTTTTCTGTAATTTAAATTCCCTCTAATAATTGATATACATTTTCATTTAATTTATATTACTCTAAAACACTCTCCCTCTTCCTCCCCCCTCCCCACACACGTGTTTTGTTTTAATTTATGTGATGTAAATTTGACTCGACACGAAATTTACGAGATTTTTGAAATGTGTCATCTTTAAATAAGCCATAACATGTATGTCTCTGTAAGTTTTTAATGACTTAATTTGAGACTTGCAATCTTAAATATGTCAAAACTAAAATCATTTAATCGATAATTGACTTGTTAGTTATATTACTAACGGATTTTTTTCATTGAAAAATCCCTTAATGACAAGCCAAATTTTGAGAAAATATATACATCTACGGATCAATATTCTCCTTTCTTCTTTGAATTTTTCACCCTCCTATTTTCTTTCTCTCTATTTGTTCTTAAAATAAGAAAAAAAAAAAAAAAAAAAAATTTCCTGCTTTCATAATTGTAGAATGTCATAGTATCACGATTTGAATCCTCTCTTACGTTAAGAAAATCCAACAATATATATATATATATATTACTAATAAAAATTATTTTACACTTCATCACGATATAATTTTTTGATAAAAAACGATATCGATGCTTTATAAAAGAATTAATGGGTTTATCTTTTTTGTTCAAACTTTTTTTTGAGCTTCTCACTGCAAAAATTTTAAGGAATCATTATATATTGGATGGTCCTCCTATGGTCGTTTTATGAGCAAAATGATTCCTATATCGTAGCTCTTATATGAGATTTAATTTATGATATTATATGACTATTTATGAAATATTATTACTTTGGAGAAAATTTGATTGCATGTATTAGATAAATTAATCAAATTGGTAAGTTTGCTAATTTTTAAAAATTATATTTTAATAAAAGTTCGCTCAAATTATAAAAAGTCTTAGAAAAACATGATCAAACTAAATTTCAAAAATTTCAAATAAAGTTATGCGATTAACAATGCGGATTTAATTAATAAATTCAAGAAAATGCTATATTAGTTATGCAACGATTATTATTTTTACCTTGTACCATTAATCATACATGATATATATTTAATCTATGATATTAATCAGAATACCTCTTAAGTATATATGTATGTTTTCAATGGACCACAAATGAATATTTTTTCAAATTATTGATTGTGTTTAGTCAAAACTCTTTTTTTTTTTTCGACTTGTTGTTATCTTTAGTCAAAACTCTTTTTTTTCCCATACACTTGAGAGTATATTCTTAAAATTATTTTTCAAATTATTGATTGTGTTTATTATGAACAGTTACATGTAATATCTTTATATGTGACCTAGTGGTAGTATAACAATTCTTTAATATATTTTTTTGTTTTATTTAACAAACTATTAATTCCACTTATTATAGAGAGTAGAGACAATTGCTTGATATTCTAATAGTCTACAATTTCTTTTACACTATTATTTTAAAGATTACTAATCTTCATTAAAATTTATGAAAAATTACTTGTACTTACGTAGTTATCTTTTATAGATGACTAATATAAAAGTCTATTTGAGCAATGAATTTAGATATTAATGAACTCAATAAAAAAATTATCTATCAGGATAATATTTTTATGGATATATCAACAAGTAGATCTACATTGAGAGAAATTAGTACAAGAAGTCACTATACACAACTTCTTGATTGAAGAATTAGGAGATAACCAATGGGGGTCAATCATAAAAAAGTTTACAAATAATTAGTTGAAGGCAAAGAAGGAGGATTTAGTGTGACTTTAATTGACACATGTGTCGATTATTCAGGACACTCAGTCAAAGTCACTAGTCCTCCACTTATTACCCTTTTATATAAGCCAACAAGAGTTGAGACTATCATGGCATTAAGTGTTTGTACCTGTAACATTAGGTTCTTGTACTTTTTTCAACACGAGTTGTGACTATCATGACATTAATTGTTTGTATCTTTAGCATTAGGTTTTTGTACCTTTTTACAACAAGAGTTGTGACTATCATGGCATTAAGTGTTTTTACCTTTTTACAACAAAAGTTGTAACTATTATGGCATTAAGTGTTTGTACCTTTAGCATTAGGTGTTTGCACCTTTATATAAAACAAAATAATTGATCCCTTCTAATGTAAGATTCTTTATGGCCCTATTTTATTGGTTGTTGAGCACGTGGAAGGTTTTGTATTTGCATGTAGGATTCTTTATGGCCCTATTTTATTGGTTGTTGAGCACGTGGAAGGTTTTATATTTGCGTGTAAGTTGTGTAGCTATTGCCTTTTAAGGAGAAATTAGTACAAGAAACCGTTATACACAATTTCTAGCCAATGGGGACAATCATCATACAAATAATTAATTGAAGGTAAAAGGAAGATTTAGTGTGACTCCACTTGAAAAACGTGTCGATTATTCATAACACTTTGTTAATTTAAAGTCTCTAGGACCACATTGATTCTTCACATGTATCCAAATATTCAAGGAATACCATATAGGTTTGAGAATAAAAATGACCATATTGAAATATACTCTTGTCTTTCTTCACAAGTGACACAAAATTCTCATTCCAAGCTTTTTATCTTGGACAAAAATAGTGTTAACTTTTTTTACACAAAAGATTCTCCATTATAACTTGGCTTAGTACCATACGTCTATATCATGTACAACTTGTTCTTGTATGGTCCAATAATATATTTTGGGAATCATATTCAATTAGGAAGAAAAAACCATGACTAGGTGGATATACTACCTAGTTCTTGTTTTACTACCATAATTATTCCTACTGTCAAAAACGACATTTCAATGGATAAATTAAAGTTCTATTAAGATGAAGATCTATCAGAATATCAATAAAAAAAATTTGGTAGCGCGCTAGCCATTGGTAATAGTAAGTACTTAATTAATTATATCACATGAGAGAAAACCCTTTAATATATCGGACCACAAGCATCTAGAGTTTTACATAAAAAGTTAAGTAAGACTATTAGACAAATCAAAATTATATATATATGAAAATTTTCGATAGAAAATCCATCGAAAACAATTGTGACAATGCAAGTACAATTCGATGGAAAATTATTATTACAAACCATATATTTATCATATGTTAACCAATATACTCTATTTATTTATAACATCATGAGGGTAATCCCCCTTAGTACTTTGACACCAAGTATATATCTAGGTTTCTAATTACATAAAAATAATAGTCACTACTAGAAATATCAGAATTTCTAACCAACATAGAAAGTCAGTCAGAAATTCTAATTTTTCAATTTGATATCCCTCCTGAATCATGTTATCGTCACTTAAGATCTCGCGATGACATGTCAATATAGACTTTATTCTACTATATATATATATTATTTTTTTATGCGCGGCGTCCTCCAGTACCACTCTCCCTATGGCAATTGAAGTAAACAGCTGCAACAGGCAATCCAAGGTTGTAAAGCTCAGCAAAGTCTCTTGTGTTGAAATTTTGACGCCAACCTGGGGCATACACTGTTTCACGTCTCGATTGTCGAAATAAAGCCAAAACGAATCGATGAATTCCCATCGTAGGTGTTGGATTCTCGTAGCATACGACTTCATTTCCTAGTGTAAAGTAAGAAAAATCAAATAATTAATGATCATATAAAAAGATTTTTGAAATTTATAATCTTTTCTGGTCGATTTTGTGATTTTTCTAGCCAAATTAATGACCATATATGTGTATATACTATATGATTTATTTTCTCTTGTTTTATAGTGTCAATGCATAGAACTTTGTGTAAATGACAAACTAATGCAAAATGGAGTCTATAGTACAAATTGTATAAGGTCTATAGTTATAAAAGGATTTACCAAAGCTTGTATTTGTAGTTGCTGGGATATCTGTGACCAGCCTAGAAAAAAATATTAAACAAGTACGGTTAGAACAATAGTAATATATTCAGTGTAATTATATAAGTGAGGTTTAAACAGAGTGGTGTGTGTACACGGATCCTATACCTGTCTGGTGAAGGTAGAGATGTTATTTTCGATAGACTTTCCATTTAAGTAATGCATTTTAAAGCATGTATGAAAAGGGAATACAGTAGTGAAGAAGACATAATGAAAATAATGGAGAAAAGAGTAGTAACAACAACAAATAATACAATAAGTGGAGCAAAAGAAATAACATATAATAATAAAATTAAAATAAAATAAAAAAGATAGAAAATAGTAATAATAATATTAATAAGGAAAACTAGACATAATTCAGACACTTTTTTGTTTGGGGTGGGGGGTGGGGAGGGGAGGGGGGGTGTGACAATATATATATATATATATATCACTTTCATTATTAGAGAAATAGGATTTTCAGTACACATGACATTATGATTTTATGTTATCAATTGTGGGTTCTCTTGCATTATGAGCAAATGGTGGTCCTCGATTCGAGTTTCACTGTCTTTATTTCTCAAAAATAATTTTCATATGTTTAATCTAATCAGATCTACAACACTAACCAATGTAGATACTCCCTCAAGTTTGGGTCGCTTGGGCTTGGAGCATCAGGATCCACCATAATCTTCATAAAAAACCAATCACAAAAGAATCTCAAACAATGTAATCAAAACATTAAGAAAAAATAAAAGAAACTAAACACTATTTGTGCATGTAGTAAGGAGATTCATAATGTAAAATCTTGAATACAAAAAGTACTATAATGGATGATAGTTAATCATTCAAAACATTTATAAAAGTACTTGAAATTAAACAATCTTGATTGGAGAAAATTAAACCTCTCTACCCCTCCAAATATTAGTAGCATCACATAAAATAGAGTGTAAAAACATAGCATCACAGAGCAAGTAAGTTTATAATTTACCAGAGTGTAAAAGTTGCGAAGATCGTCCCCTCCAATATGAACCCTAGGTTGCATAACAACTTGTGAAGGTTTCAACACACATGCATTGTTCACATCTTTATTATTATAAACAACTCTAAGATCAACAGACCTAGTGAATGGATCTAAAACATCACCTATCACACGACCAACTATCAATGGATCAACTCTAGGCATGATAATACTAAGTATAATAGAAAGTTTATATATTATATTATGACTATATGCTAGGATATTTTAGTTTTTTCTTCTTTCAATGTTATTGCAATGATATATTTTTTTATCAAAGGGTATGGCTATTTATATGAGTAGTAAACTTACTATGTTGATATTTTGTTGATGTCAAGAATCTTTAAACTTTTTATGTTATTCTTCTACTATGAAACTATATTATTCTTAGTTGATGTTGATCTTTGTATATGTTTATAATGAACTCTAGAGGACATGCGCCTTGAGCAAAGGTGTCAAATGTATGGATTAAATCAACTTTGGGCGGGACAAAACTTCCTTGAGTAATGACCGCCTAATCGCTAGAAATTCTCATCAGTTATTCTTTTTGGATAACTGTTTAGTAAATTACACCTTTTTGAGAAAATTGAAAAATCTTACGTAAAGAAGTTATATCAAAGTCTAAAACTAATCGGATTGGTTTAAATATCCTACGCAAAAAGATTTTAAAAAAGAAAGTACAGTTTACCACTTCACCATAACTCTGGTTAATTAGCGTTCTCCCATTTTTGCTTTGTTATAATACTAAAATTCAATATTGACACCATTTCTTAAGCTTACAAATTAATCAAATAATAAAGATGATTATCAATATAATTAAGTAATGCATTTGTTTTTAATTTTTTTTTAAAACTTTGTATCAAATGAAAACAAATATAAAAAAGGGGAAAAAGAATCCAGCAGATGGATACAAATGCTAGCTGTAGATGCAAAGGTGCTATTTCAGACAGCAAACACACTATATTTAGTCATCTTTTAGAAACAAATAGGATAGGGTGGAGTTTTCATGATATATACTTTGTTTGTTCTGATTTACCTGATATTTTTTATTTTTCGAGAATCGATTTTACTAAGGTAAATTGGATTAGATTAATTAGATATTTTGAAATTAAAAATTAGATATTTGAAAAGACATAATATATAAATAAATATTTAAATTTGGCCTCAACAGACAAGTAAGCATTCCAACTTGAGAGTGCATATCTAGGCATCTCAATTTGATTTTAACAGACAACTAAACACTTCAACTCGTCCTTACTATGTCACATAGACACCTGATGTTGATCCGACACATAATTTTATAGGAGTCTAGGAGATCATTTTGTAAGTTAAGAGTGTTCAACCGACACAATAAAGACAAGTTGATTGTTTATTCGTGCATACTCAAAATTACAGTGTTTACTCGATCTTCACCTGGAACCAAGTTTAATTTATTATTATTTTTGTATTATGTTATTCAAAAATTAGACAAAAATTTAAGTACTATAAGCCGCAACTTATAATGTCGATATGACAAAAAAAATATTCTAAATATTAATCAGAATTTACATAATTTGAATATCAAAAAATGAAATATAGCACGTAAATTAGAAGAACTACAATCATAGTGAGGAAAAATAAATAATTATAAATAAATCTTTATGATTCTTATCAATTCACTACATTTTGTCATTGACTCACTGCATAGTAAAAACTCATCGCTAATTCTATTTAATAACAATAAATTATTAAAAGGTTATGTTAGCTATGGACTAATTAATGACAAATTAGAAACGGATTCCTTTAACTGTTTTTCTCCTGTAGTGATTACTCATGACTTGATAAAAAGCTAATTCTATTTAATAACAAATTAACATTGAACTACCAAAATATTATGTTAACTGTAGACTATATTTAGTGGTAGATTAACGACAAATTATATCTCTATTCTCTATTTTTTTTATTTATTCTTTCGTCATTGCTAAGTCATGACTTGATAAAAAATATAATATACTCTTACAAATGATTGTGCTTTTTGAAAAATCTTTATACTGTCAATGCATACGATCTAAGATATCCTTTCGAGTTTTTATGGCCAGGAAATCATGTCTAGCCAATTCAAAGAAAATATTCTTGGATAAAAAATTCGAACATGAACGTAAAGAAATTGAGTTTATAACACAACAATCTTATTCATATCTCATCTTTATTAAAGGTATTTTCTAAAGGTATTGGGAAAAGGTGGGGAAAAAAAAGATAGAAAGATGCTATTTCCGTTTTAATTTATTTGTGCTATTTTGATAGGACATAAAATTTAAGAAAGTAACGAAATTTTTTAAATTATGTAATTATAAATTATAAATATGTTAAATGTATTAAAATATTATTTAATTTTGTGGAAAATTGAAATTAAAGAGTTGTCAAAAACAAAAGAGATATTTCTTTAAAACAAATTTAAGAAAAATATGACAAACAACTTAAAACGGAATGAGTATTTATTATAGATTCTTTTTCACTTTTACAGCATCCAATGTTATAAGATTAAATATATGATTCTCCCAATCAAAGTATACCTCACAACTTTGTCTAATCAGTAAATCCTTAAAGCTTCTTAGACAACACCTCCACATTCCAACAATATAGTCTTACCAAATTTATTATTACAACAATATATTTAGTATAATTTCACAAATACAGTAACGATAAAATTGTGTGTACGTAAATTTATTTTTATTTTATAGAGGTAGAGAGACTTTTTCTAACAGATCCTCAACTTAGATAACACATACTAAAAAAACAACGGAGAAGGTAATAGGAGTGGCAATTGAAGAAAAGATATTAACAGGTGATACTTAAATCGAAGAATGAGATAATAATAATAATAATAATAATAATAATAATAATAATAATAAGGATAATAATAATAATAATAATAATAATAATAAGGATAATAATAATAATAATAATAATAAGTAAGGATAATAATAATAATAATAATAATAAGGATAATAATAATAATAATAATAATAATAATAAGGATAATAATAATAATAATAATAATAATAATAATAATAAGGATAATAATAATAATAATAATAATAATAATAATAATAAGGAAATTAGACAATACCCGACTACCTACTAATCTTCTTCTATATTTATTTGACCTCCATATTTTGTCCTCGGTAAGCTTCAGGGTGTGTCATATCTTATCTAATCACCTCTTCCTAATTATACTTCTCCGGCTTACCTCTATCTCTCTTTATACACACCCATAGATAATCTCACACATCCTTGTTGGCGCATTTGTGCATCACGGCCTCTTTACATGTTCAAACAATCTTCTCTCATTTTAACATGATATATAGGTGAGAATTTATATGACTGCTTTTATATATGTAAATTCTAATATCTTAAAAAAAATCATGTTAGAGATTAGTATGTCAGTAGAATTATAACTTTTTTATAATGTTATGTACGTATATAACTTAAATCTTCAAACTAGATTCATATAGTCTAAAAAAGAGCATTGTTAGTAAGAATTCATATAGCTGACACATATTTATTTGGGATTCAAGCATAGTGATCTTTTGTTAATTTAAACCTCTTGCTAAGTATGAAATTCTGACTCCGTCTTTGATAAAAGTTGGTTCATGATATTTTTCCAAGACTGAGCTGTAAGATCAATTATTGAATTACTATTAGGGACCAACAAGGGCATTGTGGTTGGATGAATAGGGGTCCATCCATCCATCATGCAGGGGAGGCTCAACGTAACTGGGGACCTAAAGCGAAATTTTCTTTGAGGACTAAAAAATTTCATACATATTTATTTAAAAATTATTTTTCTAATTGTTTAGATGCACATTATTACTTCAACTTTTTAATAGATGATTTATTTGAGTAATTTTTTTAAACAAATAATTAATTTTAGGTAAGATTTTATCAATTCAATGCTGAAAAATATCCTTTTACTAAGCAATCATTATATGAATTGTTAACATAATTCTCTAAGGAATAAGTTGACAAACTTTAAGCAAAATAAGAGTTAGAACCATAGAATCTGATTCAAGACGTTGATAACTTGATATACCTAACTTTGATTGAAAATTTAAGTAAAAAAAAAATTGTGATTCACTTTGTTCAACACTGTTCGACTAATGATTCAGATTTCTGATAGAGTATTACTTTAACTTATCAAAGATTTGAAGAAAAAGAGTGAAAAAGGAGTTTTAAAATAAATAAATAATGTGAATGTCAAAAATGTAATAAGACAAAACAACATTTTCTTGATTTCTTCTATTTGAATGGAGTTAAGGAGAATAAAATAATATATATATATACTTTTTATTATAAATAATTATTATTTTTATAAAAATAAAAACACATAATTTGTTCTTGGTAAAAATTTGAGGCCTCCCAAAATTGGGGGTCTAAGGCATGTGCCTTAATTTTTCTAAGCAAGAGCCGCCCCTGCCATCATGTCACAAATAGATTAATCAGAATTCCAATATGAAAGCGGAATATTGGAGGAGAAAAAAGAAGATATTAAAAGAATTGCTATTGGTGGACAGGGTATCATAATTCATAGCCATATGATGCCTAAAAGGCAAATGAAAGAATGAAAATGATAGAAGTTTTGCTAGCTTCCTAGGATAAGAGAAATATATAGTCATAATAGATTTCTATTATTATCATAAAAATATTTAGCAGGAATTGAGTTGATGCAATTGCATTCAGAATCACTAAAATTTTTGCGTAATTTATATAAGATGTTACTTATAAATATTCATATTTATTATTACGATTAAAATATATTATTAGTTATAGTGATTTCACTTAATTATGTACCTGCAGTAGCATTCAAGTAATGCCCTTTGATTTCACCTGTTTCAGCCTGTGCTTTAAAAAGTGCTTCGGCACAAAATAAGAAACGATCTCTCCAACGCATAAATGGTTGTGAGTTCACGTTCTCATCATCTTTGGTAAAATCAAGTCCACCGCGAAGACATTCATAAACAGCTCTACCGTAGTTTTTTGCAGAAAATAGTTAGAATTGAAATTAAACATGTGATAGAGAAATAAATGGCGTTGTACAAGAATATATACTGTATTTTTTAACACATGTACAAGAAATCCAACTAGCAGGCACAAGGAATCCAACTAGAAGGCACAAGGAATCCAAATTATGGAAGAATTGACTGACCAATTTAGAAGGCACAAGGAAGAATCCAACTCACGTAGAATCTTTTTATATTAGAGAAATGTAGTCCATATATAGAGTATTTTTGGATATTCTTTGTGGGGTTTCAAAAGATAGCGATGTTCGTTTGTGTGAGAACCTCAATTATTTTTTGGACTGTTTTCAGGGACCGATCCAGATGGGACCAAGAGATTCATCCTTCGATAAAAAAATTACATTGTATAGGTGCTAGCTTCTCCTGCTTACATAGATTCTATAACGTCTACCAGTGACGATTTAAGCATTAGTGCTCTATGGATTCAACTAAACAGAATATTTTTGACACAAAATATAATATACGTGTGTTAAAAATTATATTCTATAAACTCACATGAAAGATGAATTACCTAATAATATGTGTATTTTATATTATCAATTATCACTCAAAAGTATGGGCTTTCCTAGTTTATTTCTCATTAGCCTATATTTTATATATACATATCTAAGAAGTTTACATTTGCAAAAATAACCACTAGTACAAAGTACACTATTCATATAATTTACTACTTGTGGCTATTTTTGCAAATGTAATGGATCTTCTGGTCAACAAACCATAAAACAATGAATTAAATACATAGATTAATTAGTTAACATTTGCAAAAATAGCCACTAGTAGTAAAATATTGCATAATTTAAATTTCCTCATTATATAGAGTACACATATTCATATAATGAACCCTCCAAAGTCAAAATCTAATCAAATTACAACAACAACCCAAATTAAATCAATGAATTAACAAATATAAATAGAAGCTCACATTTGCAAAAATAACCACTTTTCTTCATTATACAAAGTACACATATATATATATATATATATATATTATATTAATATAAAATAGACCTTCCAAAGTCAAGATCCAATCAAAATTACAACAACAAATCAAATTAAATCAATAAATTAACTAATAAAATAGAATTTCACATTTGCAAAAAATAGCCACTTTTTTTTCTACTTAAACTTGAAATGGCCATAGCCAATTCTTGACATCCTCTTCATCTTAAACTTTACCTCTATTCCTCATTGCAAGATTCCCATTATTTCCTTCAACATAAGCATAATATTTCAAGAAAAATGCAAGTGTAAGAGCAATCCATTCAAGACAAAAAATCAAAGCACATAATCCACCAGCTAATCTCAAAATCATAACACCATCTTCTTCTCTAACATATGAATTCAATTTTCCAAGGAAATCCCCTGTTTTCGTGAATATCAGCACGAAAACAGAGCCTTGGAAAATTGCTGTGAGTACGGAGGACACCATGTGTGCTCCGTACCCTTTATTGCCAGCACCCTCAGATGAGGATGCTGACACAGTGGCGCAGCCAAAAACTGCGCCACCTATAGTGAGGATGTGGAGGAGGATGAATAAGAATCCGTAGAGAGACGGGATTAATCGGAGGGAGAGAGTTAAGAAAATGCAGCTAGAGGATGCACCAAGAAGAATGTAGTTACAAAAAAGGAAGATTTTGTGTGTTTTGTGGTAATGGGGTTCAGTTGAATCTGAGTAATAATTGTTGAATCCCATTTTCTTGATTTTTTTTTTTTAACAAATTTTGTAATTTTGATGATTTTTTGTGGAGATTTTGGGATAATTTGATGTAAAAGAAGTGAATTGAGGAGTAATACATATGAATTTTGTATATATAGGTGTTTGTATGGTTGGGGGGGGGGGGGGGTTGTAAACGGTCATATTATTTGAAATCTGAGGTTGATTATAAGACCGTTTGGGAAATAAAAAGTGAAAATATACAAAATATTTGGTGCAACGGCTAATGAAGGATTCACATGCATTTAGCTTTATGATGTCCGCCTCGATTTGTGTGTATCTCGACTAATTGTGTAGACTGGGTTGCTTTATATATCAAAACTCGAACAGTAGAAAAGAAATATCGCATATAGTAATATATTGTTGCCTCCGTTGAAATTTGAATCGGAAACTTTATTTTCGGAATCATTTTGGGGCGACAAGCAACGATAGAGTTAATTAATGACCTCCAACTTTGAATGTGCACAAGTAGACACTTAAACTTATACCAGTAGACACACAAGTCTTATGTTGCATAATGCACGTAGGTCACCATGTAGGACAACAAATTATCACGTACGCACTAAAAACGTGTGCGACTAGTTATTAATCATATACAAATTTAAGTATTTATATGTACACACTCAAAATTAGAGGGCGTAGATATCAATTGAGTAAGTTAAAAGAACATTTTTATGTAATATGCTATAATATATATTGTATCCTCTTAAGATTGTGTATGTATACTCTTTTATATTTATATTTCAAAGTTCTGACTTTGACACCATGTGTAAATGATGTAGATTTTATATGAATCATTTGACCATTGACTAATTCATATGCATTCTCACTTTTTTTTTACTTTAAAGTTGTTTCTACATTTATATGTTTAGCAAAAGTGGAATACAATTATTGCAAGAATATAGTGTTCATGAGGTTATATTTATCTACCAAAGTTATTCTCAAACATTTTCATCAATTTCATCTTAACATTTCTCATCATTCAATTTCATAGTTTACTAAAATTGATTTTGTAAATAAACAGTTACGTATTTGAATACAAACGTTAGAAACTATAATAAAACCAAGAATCCCAAATTAGTACTCTGAACATAGAAACCACCCTAATAGGGAGTGCTTCTGTCTTAAAAGGGCTTACACGATACAAATGGATTAGTCAACGCCTCAATGCACATACCGAACAACAGATGAGAAACTCATAAAATAAAAAAAACAAGATAAATAAGCACTTGTTTTGGCAAGAAAGTGTTGATGAACATTTTTAATATGTCCAGAAAATATCTGTACAATGTTTCCATGTAACACCTTTTCTCTATATAGTCAAAATTTATGAACAAAAACTGGAAAATTTTCTCAAGCCATTTTGCTTTGAACATGTCGATGGATATGTACCAGAAACTCAACATACGAAAGTCCAATGGATGTCTTGTCTTCTACCATGTTGGAGAAAAACAACATACCTGAGTACAGAATTTACAAACATGTAAGAAAACAGTACAAGAATACCAAAGAAGAACAATCGACAAAGTTACTCAAACACATCTGTGTTTTAATCTGTACAACTTTTGGTATAGATGATCATCTTGAAGTTGGTTGTTCAAAAGAATTACGTCAAGTTGATGCTCAGGCAAAAGGATATGCCATACAAAATCAATGATCGATATGAATGTAGCAAAGGAAATGATCATCTCAGCTTTATGAGGGTAAACGATATCCCTCCTTAGGTATCGCGATGATAAAAAAGTGAGTTACTGCAGATGGCTGAGTTTGTTTTATGTTATTGTATGATCGAGTATGAAGTATTATGCATCCAAGAATAGGAGAGTGCAAAAAATATTGATTTAAAAGCATCGATATCTATGTAGATCATCCACATAATACGGTAATTCAACCCATCTCCCCTTTAGAAGTGTTTCTTTTTGTTTGTTTCCTCTTTTTTATGTTTTTTTTTGTGGCGGGAGAAGGTATAAAGATGGGTTGATGTATTACAAACCTGATGAATCTCCCTTTTTGCATAGTCTTAAGCTGCCAAGATCAAAATAAAAACACATATTAGAAAAACAACATACAAAGTGATAACATACTAATCAAATGAATGTCCATTTTGATTTACAAGTAACTGAGATGGACCTAGCGACATTTTTTAAGAGTACGAGCAACATAGCAGCTAAGACAACAGGAGTGAAAAGAAGGGCAGCAAAAAAGAAACATCATACCGAAGATAGTTACATCTTTGGCGTCTAATTTCATTAATGATATCATTGAGCTTCTTAGAGAGTAGATTGTCATGCTGCTGCAGAACAAACTACAGAAAAAGCAGAGGCAATATGTCAAATTTGACAGTGTTTTTTACATCTAAAGAGAGAAGACACGCCAAATCACCTGTGCAGGAACTTGTTCAACAGACGAAATGCCAAGCAGTTGATGCATTACACTAGGATCTGCAGAGTTACCAACATAAATTAAACAGTCCTCGCCATTCTCTAGAAGATAGATACCGTTGTCATTGATATATTCACTGGAAAGTGGAATAGGATGAGGAATAAGAGATTCCTCGTTCTCCTGCAAGTTCAGAGACAAAAAGTGAAAGGTAAGGAATAAATATTGAAATGGATCAAGAATGAATTACCAGTGAACTTGACTGTGAATAACCCCTACCTTTGTATTGAGTTCATGGATGGCTATCAATCTAGGGTGCACCCAAGGGATAGCCAATGAAACAGACAGTGGGGAAACATAATTAATCCAGAAGGACCTAGTATCAATCGGTTCATTAGTTCGCAATCCCGTGCTTTTAATCAGAGCTGAAATCATCAGGAAGACTTGTGTGAGTAGATCCATTTAACATTATCTTCATGCACTTCTTTCAAGAACAAGGTTTTACAGCAGCAAAAAGGAACTATAGTCGGCATTGCAAGATGCAACGAAACAAAAAAAAAACTCATTCAACATGACTGTGTAGCTAAGCACACATCCAACTATCCGTTAGATAACAAAAACAGGGTGATCATTCATCTATGCAGACTTTCTTGAGACTGCTTTCTTCACTATGTTGAACCACAAGTGAATCGTCAGTCAATGCCATAGCCGTTAGCTACAATTGTATATAATGGACTAACACAAAGATGACTAATTGGTCCTCCAACTGGAATAGCAGTAAAATGTGGAACATGGACATTTTAATTAAGATATCAGAAATAAAAGCAGCAAATTCCAGAAAAGAGTAAAATTGAATAATAAACTGTATGGATAGATCAGCTCCATCAAATAATTGGGAAATGAAAGGCTTGGCTAAAAGCAGTGCAACACATACCCAGTGTGTAAAGAGGAAGAAGCTTAAGTGCCTCAGCAAGAATAAGCTGTCCAGAGGATGAGGCAGTAGCACAGAATTTACGATAAGAGTACAGAATGTTAATGCAATGGTTTGTCACATGCTCTCGGATTTGTGGGAGAGGTGCTGTTGGAACTTCACTGGCCGCTGCATGGAAGATAAAAGCTCTGTATGATTAGAATTAAACAAAAAAGAAGCAGAGAACAAAGAAGAATAAACATTAGGTAATAGTGTGCTGCTCATGCTGGAATAAAATAACTGGCATCCTTCTTCATAAACATTCAATATAGTCACTACTTTCCCAAAGAAAATACTTGATCTAACACGCTACCACATTCTCATGGTATGCTCCATCGAACTAGATTACCGAACAACAATTTCACAGTATGTGCAGATTGGTTAATTTTATCAATCACATTACCAAGTTAAAAAAAAAAAAAAAAAAAAAAAAAAACCAAAAGAAGAAGCAAGAAGCCATGGTCACAGAGTGAAAACCCAGAAAACATCAATTCCTGCTTATCCAAACAATATCAACATCTCTTCTTTTACTTTTTCCTGCACTTTAGTTGTCTCGGAATTTTCTTCAGCATGGATTCCCAAAAACATCGCACCCCAGCCCAGCTACTAGGTTCATTGCATCCATCTACTCAATATTCATAGCATAACCATCTAAGAAGCACAGTATCAATAGAAGAATGGATAAACTATAGCAGAAATCATAACATGCAATTCGCACCTAAGACAAAAGTATGCTTTAGTTGATTGGCTGCAGTTTGCTTTAGTTCCATGGATTATTTAAGGATTTGCTGATGTGCATTTGAGAAAGGTGCATGCACAGATGCAGCCATCCTTTGGCAGTAAATAAAGACATAAATATTGGAAGAATTTTCACAGCAAAGTCAATCTTGCAGTAAGTAGGAAAAAGGTGGAGGCGTGCCCCCTTGCACAAACATAAACAAGGACCTTTAATGTTTAGTAACCAGCTTTTTTACACAAAAGTGAAAAGGTAGGTGCAGAATAAATTGTACTTGAGAGACATGTCTACTTTATGATATAGTATCACCACCTTGCTTTAAGATGCACGCAAATTGGGTATCCAAGTCAGCTGATCGAAACAAATCACTAAGCATAGTGGTGCAAGGCAGAGAGAAAGTTGAAATCCTGATTCTTCTTTGGCCATCGATGGTGGTGTAAAGAAGAGCACACTGGAGACATGGAAAAAAAGCTATTGTAAATGACCACCAAACTGCAGCTGGGAAGGGGAAGAAAGGTTGGGGCGGGGAAAAGAACAGGAACAGTGCAAATATAAGATAGACCAAACACCCATTGTAAAGAAAAATGAAACGTGGACCATACTCAACACCAAAAGCTAGCTCACGATCAAGATTGTCTAACACCATTTAAAGAGACCACAACTCATTCCTTCAACAAAGGTGAGACATTCCCCTCCCCAGGATTAGATATTTGGAGCATGAATAACATAATATGAGGGTTCAACATGGGTAAATACAACAAGGATAAGTCTGACTCTGAGACCATTTTAAGAAAAAGAACCCTGGATCTGACTCGATCGCGAAGCTGCTCAAGAGATGAGTAATGTCCAAAGCCATATGAAGAGACTACAGACCATTTCCCTCAACCATTCTGAGACACTCTTAACAGATATAATTGAAGACAGACCACCAATCTGTAACCTGAAAAGAGCATTCTGAACCATCCTGCAATTTGTCGTCATGCTTCAATGTTACCATTATTGTTTTGTCACAGTCAATCTGCACCATAGAAAGCTATGTTAGGTATGAACACATTATATTCAGAAATCTAAATCAGACAAGCACGTAACAGCAATTGAGGGAAGGAACATACATACCCCATCTGCACACCATAAAGAAAAGGCAAAACTGCATACAACTATACTATTAAAATAAGATGCAGAGAAAAGGAGGTTTTCCAGTATTGCGGCATCGAAAGTGAAGAGTCCGCGCAACTTAGATTCTACTTCATTTTAGAAATCACATCATTGAAATTAGGATATGAATACAGCGAAAGAATATAGAGATTTTATAAAGCCAGCCCCAACTGATGTGAAATTAATATCAAATCAATAAATGATTGATTGAGTTATTAACATGTAGAACATGGATGAGGTCTGTCCTTAATGAATTAGAACCTAATTACAGACAGGCCCGTAAAGAAAGTTAGAGGTTTGTTTTTGGGTGATAAGATGAGTGAAAAGACAGGATAGTGTTACGAGCCTATAGAACAGATATTAAAAATGTAACAAGAGAAAAATTCGCACATGACTTTGGAAATTACTTCTTGTTCAAAATTTTGATGCAATACCCATTTTATAACCTATTATAGCCTGCCAACCCATTTACTCATTTTGCGACCTCTAATGCTCAAGAATATACGATACATTGGTGTTGACTAGAATTCATAAAGTTGTAAGCACTATGAGAATTATCTCCCAATATCTGCAAACAGTTTTCAGTATGGAATGACACAAAGAGGAGTGTTAAGGTCTTCACTTAGATATGACTCAAGAAAATAGACCAGAAATCAGATAAACTCAAATAGCTTATGCAAGTCTTAGACAAACTCAAAAGATCTGCCAGGGATATTTTAAATGCGGTATATATATGTCTAATTTAATCTTTTTCACACGTCTACTGTAATTATCATTGTCCAACTATGCTAGTTGTTCTGATCCCTTTTTCTCAAAAGTACATAAAGTATTCCCAGGAGAAAGGAGGTAGAGAAACAAACCGCAGGCAAGTCAACATCTGATGGAATTCGTTTACAATAATTTCCAGAGTACTCGTTAACTTGAAGACCCTACAAAAGAAACAAATCCAGCATGAATTTTGCACTTCTGTAGTCATCAATGCACTATGTTGCCACTGAGCTCAGAGAATCCAGAAAACAAGCAAGAATACCTGACTGCATCTTACACGCATTACTGCCTCAAGCCCTTGGGGCCTAGTAATGTTCCATCGCAGATCATTGTAAAGCTTGGCAGCATCAGAAATAGCAGAGAAAGGGAAATAGTAGTACAGCTGAAATAGGAGGAAAAATTAAGGTCCAAGCCTTGACATAAGTCGACTATTACAAATGTTTATGGTGCTATGAACATTCTGGAGAAACACAACCTAGAATTATATGTAAATCCAAACTTACCTGTCCTCCAGTAGTTTTAGGAATGACAGAAATGGAAGCTATGTCTACATATGATTGTGTTGTAAGAAACACATCAACACAAACCTGAAGGAGTTGGGATCTAATCAATCAACAGGGGTAGGCAAATGAATTAAAACATATCTAATGACATTCAGAAGGTATATAGCTATGTGTAATGAAGAACTGTTCCAGAGGAAGAAGGTGAAAGCTCACCTGATACTCAGCAAACTCGATAGCCATTGTCTTCAGGGTTTTGTCAGCTGGTTGGAGTAATTTGTGAGCCTCCTGAAATTCAATTTATATACAAGAATTTTCTGAATAAATTTGGTTCTCGAGAAGTCTATTAACTACTGTGACAAGACAAAGCGGGTGCCGGACACTGGGCAGGAAACCAAAAAAGTATTTCTATGTCGACACCTTGACAGGCAACGGACTCTTAACACTTGTGTCATACATTACCTATTTGAATCCTACACTAATGATTGTGAGAGTATGATGGACATGAACTGCAGGATAAAGTAGTGGAATGCAGTTATTGACTTCCTTTAAGAAATGATGAACACATTATATGCAGCGACAACCCAAATAAGTGATAGCGTATGTGAACTAAAATTCAAGAATCAAGACTACTCGAGTGAAAGAAGTGTATATCAACTTCTGAACAATCTAGAAGAGAAAGTGAGAAACAGATGTGATTGTCTGAACCAGCAGCCTATTGCCTCAAAGGAGAAAGGTCCAAAATAGAAAATGTAACAATTTTACCGTTTCAGCAGCTGATACTGTGCTTCTTCCTTCAGCTTCTCTAGCAGAAAGGGCTCCAACACCAGTAGAAGGCAAGACTATAACACGGAGCAAGTATAGTGAACTCATAATGTTATAGAACAATTTACAGACATTAAATACCTAGCACATGCAAGACATAACTTACAAAATGTATAACATCATTGGAATATGCACTTATCAATGCTGAAGGTGTAGAGACAAAAGAGGTACTAAGAGTTCCCTGCAAATAGTTTCTAGATCCCCAAGCTATGATCTATGCAATTGGTCGTTAGGTTGTAAAATATATAACAGAAACACTACGTGGTTGCTACTTAAACAAGTTTTAATCACTTCATAGATCATAAACAAATTGAAAGCATAACCCTGACCTCTAGAAGTTAGATTAAGTAAGGGGTACTACAGGTCCAATGGGTAAACTGTAGAGTGGTTTATTCATCAAGTCTAAATAGAAAGAGATGAATTCCAAATGAAAACCCATCATCAAATGTCGATTCATTCAAGCAGGAGAGCTACGATAGAAGTGGGTTTAGCAAGAGACCCAACAATAATATCAATGTCCTCTGAGAAAGTTTAAGTGTAAATGGTTCAACAAAGAATTCTATAACAAGCCTCCTTGGTTCTGTCACTCACATGCTCCCTTGCTTAGTTGGACTGAATTTAAAACTAGGGTCGGGAGGAGCAAAAGTGATTTTTCACTTCCAATTGATTGGATAGGAGAGTAACAGGCGACAGTAGGAAACTACTCTTGATAGACGGTAGATCATACTACCTACTCTGAAACCTCTTACATAAAGAAAACTCCATGCGCCAATCAAGAAGACTTTATCACCAAGAGTGAGTTTTTCCTTTTGTGAAATTAGGAAAATAAAATGAATTTGTTATTGTCTTAGGTATATAATTTGAAATTTAAATATAGATAATAGAGTTTTGTATCTTTTTCTATCTCCTGAAAAAACCATTTAGCTAAAATTCATGTTGGATCAGATTCGAACGAATCTTTCAATAATCAGGTAAAAAACTCTGTATCTATTTTTAGAAAATTAGAAGACAAGAACAAAAGACAAAGGGGGTCCTTGCTGATTCATACGGAATTCCACGTGCCCCATGCTACTTGGGTCAGAAACTGCAGCAGTGTATATTCATACCGTTCATGTCGCCTATGAGTATGTACATGTGATACAAGGTTCATTATAGTTAGTTATTTACCTGATTGAAATACAAGAAGTTTCCCTCCGGTGTTTTTCATTGCCAAGAAAGCAGCCTAAAGTAACAAGAAGAAAATAACAAAAACAATTAACTCATTATTCCAGCATTGATTTGACTTAAATTACTTACCTGCATGCAGTAACACAATAATGGAATTCAGTGTTCGATATATCATTCACTAGCCTTAAATCTTCTTTATTTCAATGAGCACGCATGAAAAAATTTCTTTTGTCTAAACTACTAAATGACATATGCTACATGAATTATGCCATAAATTGCCAATGAAGACTGAGTCCCCAGTCAATGACAATTGACTGTGGCATTCCATGCAATGAAACTGTCAGTCAATGACGTATTCGTTGCCAAGGTAGATCTTTTTCTTTTCCTTTCAAGATATTGCGTTTAAAGAGAAAGATAGTCAGTCCTCTTGGGCGGCCGAGTCGCTTATCCGGAGGGAAAAACCTATAAGGGTAGTCCCATTACTTAAAGTTTCATAATGAAAATCATTTTAGTGAAAGCTATGCCCCTTATAACTTCTGTTGACAAACTTAAAGAGACAGGACACAAATAGTTCCTTAATAAACTTGCTAATGCCAACAGTCACTCTCTTATGACATGGTTAGAGGATACCTCCTAGCTTTCCTTTGGCATCCGCTGGCATCCATTCAGCCATATATTACCCTATAATCCAGGAACCATTTCCTTGTGGAAAAATTAAATAAAACTCTGGAGCCGTTTCAGTGCAAAAAATGTCTGAGCAATGTAAAGCCGCAAACTTGTTCGGGTTTAAAAAGTTTAACCTTTACTGATTTATTTTCTTCTTTCTGTTACTAAGTACTTTGGTCACTGGTTATCAAAAACTAAGTACTTTATTCCATTATCCTTTTGTAATGAAAAAAGTATTCTCCTTACTCTCCTTAAAGTTAGCTATTAACTTCTTTTGAAGATACATGTAGCTTCTAGTGTGTCAGATTTTATATTTGAAATGCGTATTCATACCTTGACTGCAGCACCAAAAGCCGAATCAGCAGTCCTGTTATGCCTGAACATTGTTGGGATGTTTTCTAGGAGAAGCTCTAGATGTTCACGACACTGGAAATGTAAAAAAGTAACAACTTCCACTGAGAATTACTGATATGTTTTAGTCATTTTCTTTCAGTAAAAGGAAAATGAAAAAAACAGGAAGTCAACACTTTGCAGGACTAACCTCTGAGAGCTGCACAATAACATCACTCTGAAGGGGAGTGTAAACATCTTGGACATCAGGGACAATAAGCATCAATGGCTGCAAACACAGATTCTGGATATGAGCATGCACTTTTACTTCAAAGTAGATCAAACCACTTCCACAATCTTAATTTGCAATTAGTATTGATATTAAATGTAAAAAAATCCATCATTTCTTAATGAAATAAATTAGTTTACACATACCAATAAGAGAAAACCCACTCCGAGATGCTTAAAAAGGTAAGAAGCAAAAGAAAAGAAAATATAAAAGAACACCATCATATCAGAAACAACTAGAAGTGAAATAGAAAGCAGAAATTCCCAAGAAGAACAAACACGGAACTGCATAATCAAAGTACAATGGAGCAGCACTACTGGTTAAGGGCGAGGCCAGAGCAGCTGAGGAATAACTCCTTCCTGAACACTGGAAAATATTCTCTTATAACGAACCTATGAACTACCATTAGACAAGATAAAGAGGAAAAGGAAATAAGGCAATTTTATTCCTCTTTCTGAAACTACTACACTCCTTCACAATCTGTTGGCTAGATTTTTATATTATTTATACAAAGTTTTGATGATCTGTTTCATTTATAATTTACCAGAAAAAATGAGAAATGTATTCAACTAAAACCTTTGGCTACATTTACACAGAATCTAACAAGAAATCATTTTTGAAAAGCTGCAAACACTTCGTATCCAGATGTCTTTCTACATCTAATTTCCTGACTGAAAGTAATTGTGAGTCATCATACACGTAAGAAAGAGAAAAATACAGATACTTAGTGATTTCGAACATTGATACCAAAGCATGTTTTGTTTAATAGGAACAGTAGCTATATCTTGCAGGGTAAATGAAATCCCAATGTATAAAACCTGCTGCAGTGCACGTTTTAGATTGTAAAAATGGATAGTCGAGTCAAATGTAGCAATTCCGATCAATGTTCGAGGACCTTCCTGCAATAACAAGTTGCCAACATCAGGGACAGCTCATATACTCTCTCCTAAATGCTGTGCATTAAAAATCAAACCAACCATAATAATGCATGATAGATCAAGTAGCAGAGTATCACGAACAAGAACTACCATAAACTCATTAACCCATCCTTTGACAAGTAAACATAATGTCCTGACCACTTGCCTAATATCTTCCCCCGTACTTTTAATTAGATGAAGAATTTTACCAAACCAAGATCCAGTGAATTGATTTGGGACGAATGACTTGACTTGGTGACAAACTGGGTGGATTAAAACATATGACTTGTCTCTATGTTCTCTCAAAGAACTCTCCTGTGTTAAGGGCTTGAGGCAGCTGCTGGAGTAGCCAGAGGCTCTTTGGTGACAGCTGCTTATTGTCCATCAAAAATAATTAATCAACTATACTTTCCTCTCAAAATGACGTGAATTCTCCAACCAATAGTAATATCACCTACTCATGAAGTTCTTTGCTGAAACACCTCCCTTCCCCCATAAAAACCAACTAAGGCCTACATTAGACATTCTGCCCTATAAACCAACATTACCAGGACATCGTCCTTACTACACTGCACTATAAAGGACTTAAAACAAACTGGAAATTCCTAAGTCAAAAAGCTCATAACCGTTGTCACAATCCCAAAGGATGAAAAGGCAAAACTAGCTGCTTGAACACTAACATTAAAACTGAACTTCCAGTTACGTCAAGAAATTCAGTATGAATGAAGTTGTTTTGTGAGGATCTCCATTCAAAAAGACAGAAGGCTATATTATAATATGTCTTTAATGTAAGGATATTGCCAATTGTAAATGAATTAAATTACCAGTAATTAAAACAACAGACTTACAGGAAGATCAGAAATGACTAGGCTTATCACACTGCAAGCAGCTGCAGTTGCACCAGTTTGTATGGCATTCATGGAGACATCAATAAGGAAGAAATATACAGCAGGCATTGGCTCACGCACCTGGATTTGTTTCCAAGTTATCACTTAAAATCAAAAACATTCCAGCATATATCAAGGAAACTACTCCATCAAGAACAAGAAGTGCATACGTTTAAATTGCTAGCTGAGATAAACAATTATAAACAAAGAGTAGTTTTGTCTAAAATCATGAATTATTTGTCAATAAACATTCTCTGTTAAAAAAGAGTAAAATGTGTTCAAATCATCACCACCACCAATCTCTTTTACTGTCAATACCATCTTGCAAAAGTCCAGGACCAGTAACTTGACAAATCAGCCACAGTGTAATATATATCCCTTTTGCCTTCCCTCTACCTTCCCTCTTTTCTCTCTCCACGAAATTATTTTCATTAGTTTGAATATGTGCAAGTATTACCTAAAGAAATACGTAGAGCAGAACTGTTTCCCCACCAAGACTAATGAAGAAGATAAGAAGTTATTTAAGATGATTATTGGTACAATCCTCAGTTCCTCTAAAATAGGTTAAATTAGCAATAGAACAGTACATACATGCTAATGAACTACTGCTGAAACACCGTACATTAGCAAATATTTGCAATGGATATGACGTACTAGGTGATGTGCAAGCTTCCCTAAATATCAAAACAAATGTAGATAGCATTCAGAAACTCTTTGTTCTCTTAAGTTAACGATAACCCTTTGCTTGGAGTTCAATTTAAAACTGATTCTACTTCAATAAATTCATCCAACCATGCCACCTAATCAAGGTGTGCAAACTTGAAATGTAAATCTTCAATAAATTTATCTAATATTAAAGTCCACCAAAGGTCACCAACCATATATTCCTTAGTAGCTACAAATTCAACAGTTCCTCGGCATAGTTCTGGCCTTTCATCAGCATCTCTACGCCTGCCGTCTGGACCTAAGTTGCAGTGATAATCCCGAGGAGTTTCATCGGTATATCCTGCAAAAAAATGTCAAGCATGTGGAATTAAAACTTCAGAATTTCATTCAAACTTCAATATTTGGGAATTGATAAGAGTTTTCATGTTCACTGTTTTAATTTATCAGTTGCAGCTATTAGCATGTTTCTTAGGTTTTTAGGATTGGTTGCACAATGAAAAGTAAAATGCACAGTATTTGATCATGAAATCAATTGTTTCCTGCTAAATTAGAGTTATCTAGAAGGAAAAGTAATTTTGGAAACAAGACATAACTTAGGCAGTTAATTGAGTGGAAGCAAGAGAAATCACTAGATTATTCTTTTTCCATAGTTGTAACCGTAGTAGGAAAAGGTACTCTTTTCATTCAAGCATTCGGAGAAATAGGTGGATTCCTTGACAATTTCCTCATCACTGTTCTCTAGTGTTCTGCTGCTGCGTTGCTCATTCCTTTTCCTAAGGGTACACCATGTCCAGACTTTGTTTGCCCTGTCCTTAAAACTCAATGTTTCGTTCCATCACTACATCACTTTTTCTATATGGACCTTCTACCACTACATCATAGCAACAATATAGGGAACCAGCCCTCCTGATGTTCTCAGGATATGGCAATACTGTTTACCAGCCCAAAGTAATACTTGGATAAAATTTGTCATCTTTCCCTCCTTCCTGAATAACTTGCACTAATATAGAAACAATCAGGCCAATAAATATTGCACCAATCCAACCACCAAATAACTCTCAAACATCAAACCAGTCATTGGACTTATCAACTTCTGCTGCCAATATTTTCCAGATAAACATATTGCCAAATATATGCTTAACACTAGAATCAATTTTCTAACACTAAATATGCTCAGTTGATAAATACGAACGTTCTTTAGAAATTTATTAATAAGACGAATTCAAGCAGAACTTAGACCTCAGAACAAGCAAATTCTATGTTTCAGTGTTTGCCATTTCACATCCTATAAGTTGTCCAGCACACATGTCAGACTCATATCCTTGTCAGAGTCTGTGTCCCTGTCCCCTAGAACTTCAATTATGATACAGTAGATGTCATCAAGAAGCGGGCTCCAAACTCTAAGTATCACATAAGTTTGGTGAAAGGGATTCATTCATACCACATAAGTTACAAATGAAACGCCTTCCCTGATCAATGAACTTCATAAAAGGATTTATGTAGCCTTTGCAGCGAGAGCAACGAACAGGACCACTTTCCCCAAAATCAACAACCTATCAAACAATCCAACATGTCGTGTGAGAAGAAGGTAAAGACACCAATACAAGTATCATTTTCTAGCTTGAGGTAAGCCACCAGAACCCAACCAAAGCTTTTTTATATATATAAAGGTAATGTAAGAACCCAACCAAAGCTATTTTCCTCCAAAATAGTCACAATAAAGAGTAAACATAAATGATAAGTATGTAAGAAGCATACTACATTCATCAGCTAATACTTCACAAGTCCATAAGGTATACCTGCAACTCAACCTTATCCTATAATAGTCACAAAAGAACAGGGAAAAAGCACCCTACTGCACCTAGGAGGGTTGTAGCTCTCTGGATTGCACCTTCTGAAAAATTACTGCTTGTAGCACTTAAACATAATCTGAACAAGAATATATCTAGGACAAACTTAAAACCATCTTGACACTATCAATGCAATTCATCAGCAGTCAGCATCCCATATGAAGCTATAGAGTAGCTCAAGATCAATGAACATATCGTCCCTAGAATTTACATCAAACAGCTAGCTTTGACAAGAAAGCTAAGTATTTACATTCATCAAATAAGTAGCTGAGTTTAACTCCAAACTCAGGAATGACCGCAAAATAGTGCACAAAGGTCTTTATGGCCATCCATCTGCAGTCAGGAACCATTATGGAAAAGACAAAGCAATAACAAGTAAAAGCTCATTTTTCTGTTTAATACAAAGCTACAAAACATTGTCATCTATTAAATGCAGTGGGTGCATATATCATAATATAGTTGTCTGTCTCATGGAAAAACTGGTACAGTATATCACAGTTTGCAAATTTGTACTTCACAGAACAAGATATATTAGCCTTTTGAAATGCAAAATTCAAGCTATACACATTATCATCTTATCTCTTGCAATTCTTTAAGAACTCCTGTGTAAAAGAACAGCTCCGAATACTTTTTCTTTTTGTTGGTAACAGTGAGGTCCAAGCCAGCTTGCTCACACCTAGACTATACCACTAGGTACCTGTTACCTCTCACCAATATACGTATCGAGTAACTTTGTCTAGCAAGGCTTAGACAATCACGAAGAAATCACCTAGTGTATTTGTCTATGTTGGAAATTAAACCCTAGCCTCCAAGGTTTGCACCCACTTCATTGACCACTACTAGAACAATGAAAATTATGTTGAATAACAAATTAATGTTCTCGTTGGACATCAAAAGATGGAAATCTATTCTTTTTGTTATGATTTCTAACATACATCTAGATGGCAGAAGCCTAAAAACAGGAAACAAGGTAAATATGAAATATCTGGCAAGAACTATAGCTCCGTCTCAGACAGTAATGTTTACAAGAAGAAAAGGTGAATTACTTGAATGGGCTGTTCAGATGGATGAGGAAGAGCCAAGGGTTGGACCAACAGAGACAACTGCATTGCAGAGGTCGTCAAAAGGTCACTGGTGCATGGAATCTGTTGAACAAATAACAAGGACCCAATCATCTACAATCAGTACTCATGTTCAGATGGAATAGTAATGGTCAATAAGCTTGCTCTTTCAAGTGGAACAGGAAAAGGTATTAACAACACAAAATTGATTAGATTGAATATTATGTACAGATATCAAAATAATGTGAAGAAGATCAGCACCTGATTGACAGTACACCTCATGAACCGTGGACTGCAATTTCCAGTATCCCAAACAATGTAGTCACTGGTGGCAGGCTTCAAGGGAGACAAGGGAAATAGAAGGATATTAGAAAAAGAGCAAGGAAAAGAAACTTCAACTATTATGAACCTTTTCTTCTTTTTTTCTTATAGTTAACTTATATATCTATTTCTAATGCACTAGAATTATTATTTAAAGAAAAGCATAGCTCATAGCTGAATAAACACAACCCCTGGAAACAGTAAACAATACTATGAAGAAAAAAAACTTCTTTCCTGCAATGAAGAAATAATTTACCGGAGGGGGATTGGCTTTATTGCCTTGACGAGTTTCATGCAAGATTACTGCAGAATTTGGAATTGGGCGCGGAATTTGACTGGAATCAAAGTTTGATTGTCCAGTTAATGCAGATCCAGCATGACCCATAGAAGGAGTTACTGCAGCTTCTGCTTGATTTGAATGCAGAGACGTCATCCCAAACATCATAGGTGGTTGCATTGAATCAGGGACAGCAGAAATTGGAGCAACCTATAAACCAGTAAATTTAGCTTATGTACCTCACATTAAAGTGGATATATAGTACACGACGCATAACAAAAGACGGAGAAGTACAAAAAGGCAAAAGCATACTGGAACCCATCTACTTGATCCAAAAACTTAGTCCTCGTGATTTTAGGATTTCAGAAGGAACAACGAAGAAAAGTACTTTCAAAAAGCACCATGTTTATAGGCGTTGCTCTTTGTTTTCTTTTTTTTTTGCAGAAGATCACTATGCTACTTCTGATTACATAAGGGACAGGTTGATCTTTAGATTCTTTATGGCATCACTTTTCTTTCTCTAACAACTTAGGCATTAAGATGAAATTGCAACACACTTCAACATAGGTATCAACGCAGGCCTCCTACATTCGAGTCACACTGCTATGCTACATAATTATCAAAAGAATTTCCACTTACTTGGCCATTAAAAAGTTTCAGAGTGGCCATGTTTCCGCTGCCAGGACCAAAAAGATGCAATTTTTATGTTTATAAAAACCATTAAACTCGTAATTCTCCTGTGATAATGATCAAACAAAAACATAAGGGGCGTAGACAACTTATATATTATTTTTTTAACTCCCTAGAGCTGTAATCTCTTTGTGATGGATTGTTGATTTTTAAAGTGTAAATAAAAAGGAATAATAAGTGTCCTGTGAATTGTTCTTTCATTACATCTATCTCTAAGTTTCACATGTTATGCTACTAGACTTTGCAAATAAATTAACTATAAATTGTCTGTACGTCATGATGCAAATTTTGTTTCCTTCAATAAGATAAGAGTTGTTACACTAATTTCAGGAAAGACAGAAACTTTTTACCTTAGAAGTACAATCACAATATGATAAGCATATTTTACCTGATGGGGCTGTGTTTGCCATGTTTGCATTCCATAAGGAGCAACCATAGGAGGAGGCATCACTTGGACG
Source organism: Solanum verrucosum (assembly GCF_900185275.1). Classification (NCBI taxonomy): domain Eukaryota; kingdom Viridiplantae; phylum Streptophyta; class Magnoliopsida; order Solanales; family Solanaceae; genus Solanum; species Solanum verrucosum. Next base: position 1,656,884 of record NW_026020006.1, read on the forward strand.
GGTGGTGCAAATGTGGAGGAACTTGAAGAAGGTGGCACATTCTGAGTTGATCCCAGAAATGGAGGCGGCGGTTGTGCAGTAACTGATGTTGAGGTTGAAGGTGGACTCCCAAAGGATGGATGCATCCTTGGAGGCTGAGAAGGAGTTCCAGATGATAACATTGCTGACAGATGAGCTCCAGCTGGTGGCCTGCTTGGAGGAGGAAAATGTGGTCCACTCTGCATTGTCCCTGGACCAAATGCAGGTGGCCTATTACTAGCTGAACTAGAAACACCTGAAGGCAGCACAAGAAGACCTGTTGAAACAGCAAAAGGTCCTGGCTGGCCAGCACGAGGACCTGAGGCGGAAGGCAAAGCACCAGGTGGCGGTCGAATGGCAGGACTACCAACAGAATGAAGCACTGCACCAGCAGGAGGTGGCCTAGATGCAAAGGACGGTGGAGCTTGACCCACAGAAGGAGAGACGGTTGGTCTAGAAACTACATTCGGAGGCAATGTAGTTTGCGGAGGACCCCTTTGGAATGCACCAGGTGGAGGAGGTCCTGGACGATTCGCAGGCAGCCCACCAGCAAAAGAGGGTGGCTGCTGCCCAAAAGGTGTTGCACTAGGCCTAGGACCACCAGTGGGGTTTGTAGGTGGGTGGTTGGGTCTATTAATTTCCAAATGTTGCATTCCATGAGCAAGTGCATCAGGATTGTAATTGGGTGGTACATTCCCTGGTCTAGGTCCCCCTGGAGCTTCCATCAATTATTAAACAAATTTCCCACCTAAATTCAAAAATCCCAAGTCATAAAAAAAAAGGCAAAACCTCTGTCCAACAACCACTTCATCTCACACCGAAAACAAGAGAGATACACAACATGTGTTTGATATAAGAAAAACGTTTTCCACGAAAATTAACTTACCTTGTCTAATCATTTTTCAAGCATTTGCTTCAGTATAAAATAAAGTTACACATAACAATCCTAAAAACAGGAGAACAAGTAAAGTACTAAAGATTCAATTTTTGGTATACTTTTACCCCACTATTTACAGAAAAAAAAAACACTTTTTTTCTGGAATACGATGTAGTATGGAAAAAAGAACTCTCACCAGCTCTCCGTCGACGGAATTCTTCGCCGGCGGCAAACAAAAAAGGCGTTTCCGATGAACTGAATCGCTCCGGCGAATTCAAATAGTGAAATTTGGGAAGAAGGGAATTTGTATATTTGCTTTTAGATTCCCGCAATATTTCACCTTCCTTATATACTTCATTATTTTTTTCAACATTATTTTTTTCAACTTTACCAAATATAAAAAATATAATTGAAAATTAAAATTTGCGATTTATACGTGTATTAAAATTATATAGCTATAAATGGTCAAATATTTTTCAAATATGGTACTCCCACTGTCACTATTTATTAGTCAAATATTTTTTAATTTGATTTATTTTTTTACTTATCATCTTTAACAAATCAATAAAAGATAATCTATTTTTTTCTATTATATCTCTAATTTATTAATATTGAGTTAATATCTTTGAAAAATGTAGTGAAGAAATATATTTGATATACTATCAATTAATAGGGGTAAAATGGTAAATTCACTATATCAATCAATATTTTCTTAATAGGTAATTAGGTATGTCAAGTCAAAATTTTACTAGTTATATTTAGATAAGTTCTCCTTTAAATTTTTTGTTTAAACTACTAACACTAATTATTTATAAGAATACAGTTGAAATCAATGAGTCAGATGCTACATCGATGAAATTTTATGGACAAATTAAATTGTCACGCACATTTAGGTGATGGTATTCAAACACTTCTTCTAGGTCATGTTAAAACGCAAACATCTCATAGTACGAATATAAAATACAAACAACTCATAGTGCAAATATAAAACTCGTAAAATAATAATATTTTTGATATGTTTTTTACCATTATCTCAATATTATGTCTAAGAAGTAGCTACTGTGGTGAAACCAAAATTTGATAAACTTGTCAACAAGCTAATTGCTTGTTTGAGTATTGATGCATAACATATTAAATGATTAATCATATATAGATATATATAAAAGAGAACATTAGGCCCGCCTATGTGGCCCCACCAGAATTCAAGATTCCCTTTTAATTTATTTATTTTCAAAAACTAGCCTTCCCCTTTCATTAAAAGTTGTGACTTTTATGAAAAATTACGACTTTTTTGAAGAGTTACGACTTTTTTGAAGAGTTGTGACTTTTATGAAAGGTTGTGTCCTTTCTGATAAGGCACAATAAATATTTGTTCACATTACTCTTTGTTGTTTATAAATAGAGGAATTTTCTCTCATTTTAAAATAACAAAAATTTTGAACTTCTTCTTCTTCTTCTTTTGCACAATTAAATATTCGTGTACTTTGCTCCTGTTGAGTGACTCACTTCACCATTGTTTTTTGTATCAATACACTGGTGAATAGAATCGTTTTATTCTGAGATGATCTATTCCTTTAAACCTCGGGTACTAGAAGAGAATAATTTTCTTAATGGTACACTATGCATTTAGTGGGCTCAATTTTTTCCTTTCTGTTTCATTCTATTGTTACAGACTTACAGATCCTAGTATTTTTTTTTACAGTCATTAATTTATGTTTATTTTATTAATTGTTGTTTTTGAGTATATCTTTTAAACTTTGTTGTTTATGTTTTTTCAAAGTTATTGTTACAAGTATTTGTTAGTACAAATTAAATAACACACGTTAAATGAGTACTCATGCAAGTTTTCTCTACTAAAATTGTTGAAAGTAGAGTAAAAGAATTCCTTAAAGATCTGTACTACCATATCTTGAAGACAAAATTCAAATTTGGTATGTCATTGTAAACACATAAAGATCTTAAAAACTTTATCACACCTTGATGTGCGAAGTGAACCAGGAAAAGAAGACAAAAATTAATAAACTTTTGACATAAGTTTTAGGATGTGTTGAATGACCTATAAAGGAATATGACTAGACTGCAACATCTTAATTTAATCCCAAAAAAATAGATAACTACACAATAAATTAATTGTTCATATTCAATATGAAGTATGAACAAATTTCTCAAGTTTACTGCAAGTTGTAAATACTTTTTTTGAAGTAATAGATGTGTTTTCAACATTGTGATTGGAATAGAAGTGCAGTCTCAAATTGAACTTCATCACTCTGGTATGTTGATTTTTAAAAAACACTCAAACAAATTAAATAGTTTTGCGTAATATTTTTCCCTTTCAAATAATATAATAAGTTGAATTGTTGTCCAATATGATACATTTTTCCTTTAATTTTCATTTTAATAGTTACTTATGATACATTTAAATGGGAACTTTAAAGTGATATATGTAAAACAAAAGGTTGTGCTAAACTTTCTATACGTTAGAATTAGAATATTTGTTCACTTTTTTCAACATTTTACAATTTATTTATCTCTACACCATCGATTATTTATTTATTAGAATATTTAATATTACCGATTGATGCATTTGATTCCTGGAAGCAAAATGATAAATTATAAAATCAAATTAAAGACGATTGATTGAAGGATAAATAATAAGATGCTATAATTATCACTTCCTTTGTAGTGTTTTACTTTAAATAACTAATGGGTGTATTATTTTATAAATTCCGTAACATTAAATTTCCGGGCGAGACGCGGGTAATTTTACAATATATATACATATATAAAAGTATGCTTCAGTGGCAATATTAGTCGCTACTAATGCTGATAATAGTCGCCACTAAAAGTATGTTTTAGTAGCAACATTAGTTGCTGCTAATGCCTATAATAGTGGCTACTAATAGTGTGTTTTGGTAGCAACATTAGTCGCTGCTAATACTGATAATAGTCGCCACTAAAGAATGTTTTACTGGCAACATTAGCCGCTGCTAATACATATAATAATCGCCACTAAAAGAATGTTTTAGTGGCAACTTAGTCGCTGCTAATGCTTATAATAGTCGCCACTAAAAGTATGTTTTAATAGTCGTTGCTAATGCATATAATAGTTGCCACTAAAAGAATGTTTTAGTGGCAACATTAGTCGCTGCTAATACATCTAAATATCACCACTAAAAGTATGTTTTAGTAGCAACATTAGTCGTTGCTAATGCCTATAATAGTCGCCACTAAAAGTATGTTTTAGTAGCAACAATAGTCGCTGCTAATGCCTATAGTAGTCGCCACTAAAAGTTGTTTTAGTGGCAAAATTAGTCACTGCTAATACCTATTATCGTCGTCACTAATAGTTTGTTTTAGTGACAAGATTCCCAGCCACTAATACCTATAATAGTCGCACTAAAAGAATGTTTTAGTAGCAAAATTAGTCGCTGCTAATACCGATAATAGTCGCCACTAATAATTCGTTTTAGTGACAAGATCTCACTTGGACAAAACTTTCGTCATTTTAATGTTTTTCTTTTTTTCCTTCTCATTCAACTCTTCTAAATATTTTTTGTGTAAGTTATGACTATTTTCGGCTAGCTTAATTTGAAGAATATAAAACAAAACCTGCTCTAAATAAAAGTAATACTTTAAGCAACAAAAGATATGTCTATTAACATAGATTTGTTGTCCTATATGTCCCAAGTTATTGCAGAACATTTGAGTTATCTAGGTTAGATTCATTTTTAATTTTTTAATGTTCGAAAATATTTCTTTAACATGAGTCTAGAATCCAATATTTTGATCTATTTGTAATTTCATAATGAAACAATTATACATACATATTTCTGAAAAAGTCGTAAAGTTGCATTGATGAAGCATCTAAAAGGGGCTTCAAAGCAGCAGTTTAATAAATAATGAATTTCTATAAGTGTTAACAATATTATTTTGTTGTTGTTTCAAATTAATTTTTCTCCTTTTATAAATTTTGTTAGAGTAACAAAGTAACAATAATGAAAAGTAGTGAACGTTTGACCTCAGATAAGTAGATTATCTCTAAAAGAATTTATTTATGTTGTTGTGGTGTACATTTTTAACAGTCTTAACTTATTTATAACTAATATTGATTATCGAAAAGTTTTACATAATTTTTTTTTCACAAGGAGTTATTCTAACCATAAAATTATCAAATTCTATATTTTTCATGTACAAAAAAATAGAAAAAATTATGTTTAATTGCTACATAAAAACATCACTCAGTTTTAACAACACAATTATATCATCAAACACATATTATGATAAATTATGTAAAAGATAAAAAAAATTAGATCTCAAGATATTTTTAATCATTCAATATATATTTACAATTCTTTAGATATGTGATAATGTCAAATCATTTAATTTATGTTGAAATGTTTTTAAAACCTACTAAAATTTATTTATTTTCTTATAACAGTCGATTATTGGAAAAGTTGTTCAAAAGTTTAGAAAGATTATTTATGTTCGCGCAAAGTGCGGGTAAATTACCTAATTTTCATAATATAAAGTCTTAGGAATAGTCCGACAAATTTGTTGTTTACGTTTTTAGTTAGTATACATAGATTATTCACTTATTATATACAATTAAACATATATTATATATTTCTCAACTATTTTTAATTTAATCAGTTTGGTGGACAATTATTTAGGCTGATTCTCCAAAAAAAAACAATTAGATTTGTCTAAACTCATATCTAGTATTCTGGCTCCGCCACTGAGTAGCTAGTTTGCATTAAAAATTTATAAATTGAGGGGTTGCTTGGTTTAGTGATAAGTTACGCGGGAATTAGCAATGCAGCGATTAATAATACGAAAATATAATGCATGAATTTGATATATTAACTACCTAACTACAGAAAAATTAGTGTTCATTGTCTCATCAGTTTACAACTTGGTCTACATAGGCCTTGTTCCTGATGCAAAAATGGTCTTTTTGTGCTAACAGGGAAGGTCATGATAAGCTCGGAGGTAGAAGTAAGATCTCTGTCTCGAGAAAGAAACTCGAGGGGTTTGGATTAAGATCAATGGTGAGCGACACGGATGACCTGTTTACCCATGTTCCGTCCAGAAAACAGTCCAACAAAGGCAGAAGGACCACTCTCGAGGCCTTCGTTCATGTCTTCTAAGTATGTAATATTTCCCTGCTTGTACAACCTAGTAACGTCTTCAAGAAAGCGCGGAAATAGATGTAGATAATCGCTCTGGAGAAAGCCCTGCATCTTAACGCGCTTAGTGATGAGCTGAAACAAGTTGTGTATACCTTGTGGATTAGAAAGGCTTTGCTGAGAAACCATTCCACAAATGGCAATCCGGCCATGGATCCTCATGTTGAGCAATGCTGCGTCCAGAATGGATCCGCCAACGTTGTCAAAGTAAATGTCGATCCCCTCGGGGAAATGTCTATCCATAAAAGTGAAAATGAGAGTCAGAAGTTTTCATTGTTGCTACGAAAATGACTATATTCATCTTTATCATGCTCTAAGTAGAGGTAGAGGCAAATCCAGGATCTAGAGTCGGTGAGTTTAGAACGAGCGTGATCTTACTATGTTTTTCTCTCATAACAATGAATCCATTTGAACTCACAAAACCGATCCTAAATCCACGAGCTCTAAATTATTCTACTTTCCAACGGTTAGTGACGTTTGTTAAGACATTTTCCTCACCTTTTGAGAGCTTTATCAAGATCTACTTCTTCCTTATAGTTGAATGCTCCATCAAATCCAAGCTTACTCTTTAATATGTCAACCTAATAATATGTGGTTGAATGTTCAGTCAGTTATAACATGAAATACAACAAATGCAGTTTCTAAAAGACGTTACAATCCGCGGAAACAGACTTACTTTTTGTTTTGTCCCAGCACATCCTACGACGCAGCATCCATGTAACTTCGCGAGTTGGCCAACGAGCTGGCCAACTGCTCCCGAGGCAGCAGAAACGAAAACATAATCCCCTCTTTTAGGTGTGCAAACCTTGTAAAATCCAGCATAAGCTGTAAAACCTGGCATGCCTGTATAAAGTCCACATTCATGAGACATCATTATATAACTAGAAAATCGTGTCTAACAATACGAGAGGAATAGGCAAGTCCCCGATCCTATATGATCCCTTTCTTTTTTGCCCCGATGGTTAGTTCAAGTGGTAAAGATCGAGGGATTTGCGATTTAGATCACAGGTTCGGGCCCTGCATCAGGCAAACTAAGCCTGATATTCAAGAGGATAAGGGTAGAGGGACGGCCCATTATCCCCGAGGTTCAAAGTCTGGGGATGATCCTAAGGATTCACCCATAGGAATTTCTTGGTCATCAAACAAAAATCACTTACAAGAAGAAGTCTTACTTGGATTCGGATACAACTCCGACAAGGAAATACATAAAACATAAATAATTTCGTAAGTTCGCTGTATTGAACTCAAAAAAATACTAGTTTGGTGATAAGGATATGATACTGAAGAGGCGGAAACAGGAGTACGAAAAGCTCAGAAGAAGAGAAACAAAAACTATAAGAATGAATGTTATGGTGCTAATAAAAAGTGGAGACTTTAGGTCAAGATTAACCATACCAAGAAGACCGACATGATACGACAGAGGCATATCATCCGCCTGAGTTTTCCTCAGCTGCTCGGTATTGTATATTAAGCTGTATTCTTCCCAACCAGTGAAACCTGAGACTATATCACCTGGTTTGAAGTCTGGATTATCCGAGTCTAAAACTTTGGAGACGCCAAATCCTTCAATTACCTTTTGAAAACGCGTATAGGATAAGTTTCATTACACGAGATTTATGGCCAAGACAAAATAGGAAAAATCTCAAATACTAGTATGTAATCTTTGTACTACATCAAAGTTCAACTATAAATGCAGCTATTTGAACTGGTTTTTTTGGTGCTCGTTGTCTGGTGTATGAAAATATTGGCCTCCGAGAATTCGACAGATCTTGTTTGTTAAGCACTGGAAGCAAACATTGCCTCCAAAAACAGTGGTTCTATTGTTGTGTAAAATGTAGTTTGCCACCATCAAATGTCTCCGTTAGACAATTGTATAGAACTTAGGACACACACAGCCATATAAGTCCACTATGTAGCTTATTTTTACAGAAACAACAAAACTATGATGACAACGGCAGTGTTCAAGAAAAAAAGGCTTGAATTCCCACTATGAAATGTATCAGTTAATTAGATAAACAATAAACGTAAATGAACTTCGGAGACTTCAGATAGGCAACCAACTACACATAACTACACTAAACATCCAGTTTCTCTAAAAACAGAAAGTCTATGTTGTTCGGACTCTTCCAGAATGATGACAGGTGAGTGTTGGATCTTCTAAAAGTAGTGCATTTCTTAGGAAACACAAAAAGCTATTATTCATTACACAAAACTTCTGGCCAAGACAAAATAGGGAAATTGTCAAATATGAGCATGTCATGATCTTTGTACTACAAAGTTTTCAATTATAAATGCAGCTGCTAGATCTGGACCTGTGGTGTTTGTTTTCTGGCAGTGGAGAATTCGACAGATTTTGTTATTTATGCACTAGCAGCAAACATCGCCTCCAAAAAGAGACATAAACTGTAACCGTAATTGAACATTAGACACTTCAGATAGGCAACCAACTATGCATAACTACACTAAATATCCAGTTTCTATGAAAACAGAAAGCCTATGTTGTTCGGACTCTTTCAGAATGCAGATAGTTGAGTGTTGGATCCTACAAAAGTAATGCATTTCTTAAGGATCCGACACAGGTGCGACAACATTTTGGAGAGTCCAAGCAACATAGCCTAAAAAGGCTAATAGTACAGTAGGTAACGCTCGACTATTATGTCACCTTAAAAGATAACTACAGTTAACTGAAAAGCGAAATTGATAACACGGAAAACAAGGCAAGCACATTCCCTATAAAAAGTAAAACTACACTTAACTAAAAATAATTCAACCATGTCATCAGTATATATAAATTAAATCCTTACCTCTCCCAAAATGAAAAGAGGGAGGTAACACAGAAAACAAAGCAACCACATTTACTATACCAAGTAAAAACTACACTCAACTAAAAATAACTCTACGATGTCAGTATATATAAGTTAAATCCTTACCTCTCCCGAAATGAAAAGAGGGAGGTAACACAGAAAACAAAGCAACCACATTTACTATACCAAGTAAAAACTACACTCAACTAAAAATAACTCTACGATGTCAGTATATATAAGTTAAATCCTTACCTCTCCCGAAATGACAAGAGGGAGGTAACACGGAAAACAAAGCAACCACATTTACAATACCAAGTAAAAACTACACTCAACTAAAAATAACTCTGCGATGTCAGTATATATAAGTTAAATCCTTGCCTCATTACTTACCTCTCCTTGAAATAACTCGACAATGTCAGTATATATAAGTTAAATCCTTAGGACATTACTTACCTCTCCTGGAACGAAAGGAGGGAGGTAAGACCCCGTGAAATTGCGCATCCGTCCACGCATAAAAGGATCACAAGACAAGTATAAATTCTTCACCAATAATCCATTTGACCCTTTTGGAACTTTTTCAAGATTCAATTTTTTACCAATTTTCAACTCCATATCACTTTCTTTTGGAATTCCTTCAATATATCCTTTGAATATGATTTGTTTGTTTTCCACTGTTTTCCCTAGTAGCTGATCTACTGCTTCTTCTTCTATTTTCTCCATTTTTTTCAAAAATAAATTAAAAATTGCAAATTTACTCAAAATTCAAGAACACTTTTTTTTTTTTGGAACCCCTTTTGTTGTGGTTTTAGATTGATCACAAAAATGGTGGGCATTTGAGAAATTGGGGGTCGAGTGAAGTGTGTAATTATGGCTGGTGTTAGGTACCAACTACCCCATTCTTGTTTTTTTTTTCTTTCTGTTGTTCTTTTGTTGTGTGGGGGGGTGGGGTGGGGGGGGGGTTCAATCTTTTTTTAAAAAATTATTTCTCGTCCCGTGTTTTGTTCTCACATTGAAGCCCGATTAAATCTGAATTGTGCTGAGAAGTCCCACATTGGGATAAAATGCTTCCTAACAAAGATGACTTCGTACCCAGGAGGACTCGAACCCGAGACCTCTTGGGACTTGATTTGGGACCACACTATATTTGGATTCGCATTGTAGGATTGCATATGTGCCTAGGGGTGTGCACTATTTGGATTAAACCGAAAAATCAAACCATATCAAATCGAATTCTAATTTGGATTGGTTTTTTGGATTTTTGGTTTGGTTTTGGATTTATAATTTACTTTGTTTGGTTTTTTTGTTTGGTTTCGGATTTAGAAAAATAAAAACCAAAAAAACTGAATTAATTATATATATATATATAGAGAGAGAGAGAGAGAGAATTAAGTTGGAGTTAACCACTTTTGTCCCTTTTTAGTTACCTTTTATGTTTGGACATCTATAATTGATATATTTTTAAGTATTGTATTTTACGTTTTACTTGTGATATATATATATTATTTTTTCCAAATTGCTAATATAACTTTGTTATGTTTCTAATTATTGACATAACCGATTAGCCGAACCGAAAAAAACCCAAACCAAAAAGAGAAAAACCAAACCAAACCAAATTTATTTTGGTTCAAATTGGGTTACACTTCTTCAAAACCAAAAACCGAAAACCCAAACCGAATAGTATAAAACCAAACCAAAAAATCGAATGCACACCCCTATATGTGCCTGATAAAATTCAGATTTACGTGGCGCAGGATTTATTTCTAGGGATAGCGCTTCCAACGTGATTTTCTCCATTGGATTAGGATAAAAGGTTAGTAGATAGAAGAGTGTTGTTTTGCGTATTCATGTGATTTTCTCTATTCTAAACTCTAGTTTAATCAAGTAGCAATGGTAGGACAACTAGATGTTCAAAATTTCTCACGTTCATGTAAGTTTTGAAGATGGGTTACACCTAAGTCATTATAATGAAGGCATAATATAACTAATTGATTTCACGGCTCTAAGTCGTTACTCCGATGCTCCTCTTCAAAAAAAAAAATATATATAATTATTTTATTAAACGTGAGACTCGTAAATAATAAGCTACATTACCTATTTTAATAAGCAAAATGCATTAATGCACTATTAAAATAAGAACGTTTCTAATACAATCAAAATATATCTAAAGTTAAATCCTTCCAAAATAACTCCTTTGTAGCCTAAATAGGAGTAATAATTCTTTAAATCAACTTAAAATAAAAATATATATTATTTTCCTCATCAATCCTACATTAAAAGGAGAATGTGATTACTTTAATGTCTTATTTACCCCAATCTAATAAACTTATTATTTTTCTCGACCATATAGTAAACAATTTTTAGTTTTCATTTTCAAAGTTAAAAGTTCAATCTTTTGCATGCATTACTTTTCTTGTATAATCAAGAAAAAAATAATGACATTAAAAATATTTATAATAATAATTTAAAAAAAAATAAATGAGAATGGCATAGCACAAGAAGAGCAATTTTGTTTAAAAATTAACCAAAGAGCAAACTATGCTTACGGACAAACCATAAAAAAATTAAATGGCTATCTTTTTCTTGTGACATATATAAATTAGCAATGTATTTTTTCCAACATAAAATTGTCAACTTGTTCTTATTTAGTTGTCCTTTCCTCTCATCAACATATAAAAAAAAATTGTGATTTTTATATGTTAGACTCAAAAGAGGACATAATTGAGAGAAAATAAAATTTTTTGCAAAAGATGAATAAACAAATAATTAGTTTTGTTCTTCTTTTGCTCTTTTCATGTTTGGTACATGGAGAAGATCCTTATCTTACTTTCGAGTGGAAAGTTACTTATGGAACTATTTCACCTCTAGGTGTACCACAACAAGTCATTTTAATCAATGGTCAATTCCCTGGACCTAAAATTAATTGTACATCAAACAACAACATTGTTGTAAATGTAATCAATCAATTAGATGAACCATTCCTTATAACATGGAAAGGGATTCAACAAAGGAAGAATTCATGGCAAGATGGTACATTGGGGACAAATTGTCCTATCCCTCCTGGTAAAAATTTCACCTATCATTTCCAGGTTAAGGATCAGATCGGTAGCTATTACTATCACCCAACAACCGCGCTACATAGGGCAGTTGGAGGGTATGGTCCTATAACTATATATAGTCGCGCATTGATCCCTGTCCCATTTGATACACCGGCTGATGATTTCACCGTTCTTGTGAGTGATTGGTATACTAATAGTCATAAATCATTGAAAGGTCTTTTAGACACGGGGCGTTCACTAGGAAGGCCAGATGGGATTGTTATAAATGGTAAAAGCGGAAAAGGTGATGGTAAAGATGAGCCTATGTTTACAATGGTTAAAGGAAAGACATATAGGTTTAGGTTTTGTAACGTAGGTATGAAGGATACAATCAATGTTCGAATTCAAGGACATACAATGAAACTTGTTGAGATGGAAGGATCTCACACTGTTCAAAATTTGTATGAGTTGTTGGATATTCATTTGGGACAATGCTTATCTGTCTTGATTACTGCTGATCAAAACCCTAAGGACTATTTCATTGTTGCTACTTCACGTTTTACTAAGGAATCTCGTGTCGCGACTGCCACCATCCGTTATGCCAACGGTAATCTTGAATTACGTGATCATTTCATCTATAATTATTTAAACTGTTTGAATGAACATATATAAAATCCGTCAGAACATGGATATCCGTGGGAAATCTACATATTTCTGGTAACAACACTTTCAATTACTTGATTATATTTTGTTTTTAGCTCATTATGACATTTGAACTTTCTAGGACTTATGTCTACTCTAATACAATAATGGACTATTGTATCATGACAACCTCACATGTTTTGTTACTTATTTAATTATATTATGTTTCAACAGGTAAAGGTCCCGCCTCTCCTCTTGAAAAGAAAGAAGCTCCGGAAGGATGGGAGTGGTCACTCAACCAATTCAACTCATTCCGTTGGAATTTGACCGCGAGTTCAGCTAGACCTAACCCTCAAGGTAGTTACCACTACGGTCAAATCAACATCACACGAACCATTAGGTTGGTGAGCACCGCCGGTGTTGTGAACGGGAAACACCGTTACGCCATCAACGGTGTCTCACACACGGATCCCGAGACACCGATTAAGTTGGCTCAATACTATGGTGTTGCGGACAAGGTGTTTAAATATGGACTATGTAAGGATGAGTATATACCACCAAGTGGAAATGAAGTAATCACAATTGCACCTAATGTGGTTAATGTTACATATCGCAATTTTGTTGAAATTATACTTGAAAATCATGAGAAGAGTGTTCAATCTTGGCATTTGGATGGATTCAACTTCTTTGCTGTTGCGTAAGTACCTCAATTCTCCTATACTTTTAAAGTTCTTAACATTGAATTCATCCTAATTTTTGAAATTATAAGTTCAACCGTTAATGCTAATTACTAGAAACTTTATTGATTTGTCACACCACAAACATACAATACATCGTTGAATCATACACCACATACCTAAAATGTTTTACCACGTGAAAAATGTTATTTAAGTTATATGACAAATTGTAAGTATGCATAGGAGATCATCCTCCCCCCCCCCCCCCTCCCGCAAACAACAACTATATCTCAATCCGGACCAAACCTGACTGCTAGGACAAGGCTTGGTATATTTTCTTCCCTTTATCAGCAGGCGGTATAGTCGCATTACAATTATTCCACCAGTAGAGAAAATTATATGAATTCTCATTGATCATGTTGAACTTTATGACAGTGACCTAAAATACAAAACCACCTATCTTTTCGACCCTCCTTAAAGTGTCCTAAAACTTTCTTACATAGTAGGGGTTTCAGATATCATTCCAAATCACATATTCAAACCCCATACCTAATTTTATTTTTTTTAACTTTCTATATAAATTTCTGACTCCACCACTGCTCTGTCATTTAGGATTGCGCCAGGGAGATGGAAGCCAGAGATGAGACAAAACTACAACTTACTTGATGCTGTGAGTAGGAGCACAATCCAAGTGTACCCAAATTCATGGGCTGCAATTATAACAACTCTTGACAATGCTGGGCTTTGGAATTTAAGGTCCAATGCACTTGAAAAACAATATTTGGGCCATCAACTCTATTTTAGTGTTAATGCACCAAACACATCTTTGAAAGATGAGTACAACATGCCTGATAATGATATATTGTGTGGAATCATCAAGGATTTGCCTCATCCAAAACCTTACTCCATATAAAGTAGATCAATCGATCAAGCGAGCGATATGTGATATTATGTAACGAGATTTTATATTTTTGTATTCTCTTGAAAAAACATCATCTTTTTGTTGTTGTGGTATGAATTGATTAATTACTAGGATTTATTTCCAATTGTACATCTTAATTCCAAGAAAAATCAATGTATTTATCATTATTTTTCATGTCTCGAATGATTTATTTTCTGAATCATTTTGTAGTGAAATTTTATTTTTTTTCGGTCAAAGTATTCCGCGATTTGAATTTGAATTTCTTTTGTCTCGTGTTTCTTTTTTCAGTATGGTGAAATGAATTAGTTATTTGTTTCTTTAAATGTTTATAATATATTGACACCACTTCAAAACAACAAATACGTATCAATTTTTGATATAAGAAGTAAAAATTCAAAACTCGTTACAAGTTGAATAATTATAATTTTTTTATTTTTTTATTTTTTAATGAATTTTTGGTGGCTTGGTGGCCTTTTATTTTGATTACAGAAAATTTTGAGTTTGGCTGAATAGTAATTTAAATTCACTCGTTTCTTTTCTTAGAAAACTCTTCATCTCGTGTTGATTTGAGATGAATTTAAATAAAGTAATATGATTAGTAAGAATTTATATAATCGATTCCAAACTCATATAAAACTCCTTATCTCACTCAAAATATATATCAATTGAGACGTGAAAAATACCATTTCGCTGCATTGAAAATGTATTTCTTATTCTATGCATAATAAGATGATTGTACATATAAGTTTTGTATAATAAGATTGTACACAATAAATAAATGATATTTTCAACATTGATCATAAATCATATTTTGAGAGACATTAGGTGTCTGAAGTTCGAACATATAATGTCCCTACAATTTCAAACAAAATTATGGGAAATTTGGTCTTCCCAAGTCAAACTTCAAATGTGTACGTCGAAAATTCACTTACTTTCAAATTGTCTAAAGTTAGATTTTGAAAAACAAACTTCAAACATGAACGTCTAAAGTTTTATGCATCTAACTTGTTTAAAAGCAACTAAACTTACCAAAAAATAATAATTAAATTCTTCGATTATGCCTTAAATGGAGGTCCTGAAGTCCAGAAAAAAGTAACTTTTCCTTTTGTTATGATTATCGAGTCATCACAAAGAGTATAAGTTTATTAATGCACTAACAATTTTAAAATTATTTTCACAATCAATTTTCTTACATAGGACAATCTAATAAAAATAGAAATTATATGTTATTACATGTTAAACTATACTAATAATTTTTTAAAAGAAAATAACTATCAACATATACAAGTTAAAGTCCATTAAAGTTTTCTGACAGTCTTAACTCCAACAGGTTTGTTTTTGTCTTGTCATTTTTGTCACTCGTCTCAGTTCCCTTACTTCATATCTCGACATGAATCCAGATTAGTCAGGTCCCAATGCAATATCGGACATCGAGTGGAAAATTCAAAAGAAAATATTTTATATATAGAGTTAAATGAAAATTGTATACAAATGCTCATGAATTTACCAAAGCTTAAAGAGCCAAGGTATATTAATAAATTTGTAGTCTATAAAAAGAATGAAGGGAACAAATACAAAACTGAATTATTCATGTTTGTAGACCATAAAAAACAACAATAAATCATAAAATTTCTACTCAAATCCAAAGAAGAAACTTCATTGTGTGTAAAGAATTAGGATCTTTGTGTGTCTAACTAATTGCAGATCATATCCTTGAAGATGGCAAACAAATCTCCATTGATGTAATCGTTATCGACAAGGCTGACCAAGAAGTAACTGTTTTGAACCTGTAAAACGAAATGAAAATACCGTCTTATTAGTAGTTTACGAGCAAGAAACAGGTGTAATTTCACGGATGATCATCGTAGAACTAGCTTTTGTAAAGGGAAAATAACTCAACTATGTGCTACATATATGCATAGTCAAGTTATTTCTCCGTTATTAGTTTTATCATTTTGATGCAATAATGGATGACCATCTGAGAAATTAACTCACAGCACATATTAGGTTGAATGGCAAAGGGACAAGATAGAGGAAGGTGTGTGAATGTACCTGTTCGAGTAATGTTCTAGATGGATCATTCTCGGGGTATAATTGAGCCCAACCTCTTGACCAGATTTCAAATGCCTCGTCTTTCCATACCATGAAGCTGGCAGGATCAACGACGGTTGGTTGTACAATCTCCTTAGCTGGGAAGACGCCCCATGTCACTGCATTGACATCGACTTGGTTGACGTTGGACATCCAGTTTCCTTTCTTGTTCACAGCCATGTAGGTAAGGAAGGGGAAAGCCGTGCATTTTTCGATAACAGCATTTAACTTCTCACGCGAGCAAAAGAACTCTAAGTATGCCTTTTGATAAACAAATCCACCAGGACCACCCCATCCTGCAAAACAAGTTATTTGAAATTAAACGAAAGCATAATACATAAACTGATGCTCTAACTTGGCATTAGCTAACAAGTAAGCACTCCAACTTTGAGAGTGTTCATCTAGACACCTCAGCTTGGTCTCAACCTGCATCTAAACACTCAAACTCGTCCCTGCTGTATCTCATGGACACACTCGATGCTGATGTGACACATTATTTAGGAGGTGTCTAGATGATCATTTTGTAAGTTGGAGTGTTTACTTGCTAGCTGAGATCAAGTTTGAGCGTTTGTTTATGTATTATGCCTTAAAAGAAACAAATTAATCGTCCTTGTGTACAAATGAGAAGTTTAAGCATCAAACTTACCAACTAAAGGAGCATCGGACTTTGCACCATTAACTGCTGGTTGGCTGTTAATAGTCAGGAAACCTTTCGAGTTTATATTACCCAAGTGATCATCGATGATCTTTGTCTCTGCCTGAAGCCCATCTAACTCAGACCAAGGACAACTTCTCAGCTTCCCGAGACAGTAGTTCATAAATCTCTGATGATGTGAAAATTCCGTTAGGACTTGGAAATGAGTCGGGTTTAGACAATAAGTGAAGTGAAACTCAAAGCAATACCTCATAGATGTCTTCCACACTATTGAGAGCAATAGCCCATTCCTCTTGAAGTTTCTTATCACGTGAGCGTGCCCGCATGAACTGTTGGAGAGTGACAAAGGCAGCTATATCAGAGATAACGAATGTAACTAGAACATTCTAATCGATCAGCCCGAGAAACAGACAGTTCATGGGACTTCACTCAGATAGTTATATTACTTTGACCTTGTTTGCCAATTTAACCTTCAACCAAAGTTAAAGCTCCACAAGTAAAGCAGGATGAATAAAATCCTTTCTCATCTACACCAAAACGAACCTTTCTCCTTATTATAGCAAATATGATTCGATACGAAACAAAGAAAAGAGGGGCTTAACAATGCTCTAGGAGTGGATGGTTTCCTATACTATACCTTATAAATTCTGCACTTTTAGTGAAATTATTCAACTAGTTAAGACCCTTAAACACAGAAAAGTATGATCTCAATCACCAGATAATCACTAAGTGCTCCATATGACGGATTTTTAGCATTGCCCCATCGGCCATGTGGAAACTCATCCCAACCAATGGTTCTTGAGATGTAGCTCTTCGGACGGTTGGCCCTACCATCATTGCAAATGGAAGATCAGCTTCTAATTACAATAAGGAGAATTATTTTGACATTGATTTGTATCTCTACATACCAGAATATAGGACGGACATCTTCTTTGATACGGAAAACATTTGTAGGACGTCTCCAAGGTAGTGGCCTAGAAATTTTGGACTCTTCAATCAATCCAAGATTCTGCATTTTCCAGACAACTCACATTGTAAGCAAAATTCATTCTATTTCTGAAATCATATCACTATTTCAACATATTTTAAAGCACAAATTACAAGGTAAGAAGATTAACCATCAAAATGGCCAATGCTGATTTCTCCATGTTTAATGTATAAAGATGCAATGTCTTAATGCCACTGGCCATAATCTTCTTGCACATTTCAGTTCCAAGGTGAATTCCATATGCTTTGACAGCCTCTTCGTTATCCTTAATAGGTTCCAAGGCAGCTGTAATCTCTGCCGGGATCTATAATGTCATTAAGAAAGCGGGAAAAATGAGCATCTGGAGTGCAGGAGCCAGGAGCAGCTAAACATCCAAGTCAATCAACATGTCGTATTCAAAGTTATCTTTTTTACTAAACATAAAATACAATAACGGCTCACAAAAGCGTCCCCAAATATATAAAGAATAAAATGGATACCAACTGAACTTATGAATTTGATTGACCTAAGAAACAAGAAGAAGAAAAACAGTGGATCAATAACATTTGGTCAAAGTAAATTGAGCTTCCAGTTAGCATGTCTATGCAACACTTGGATAAATCATCTTCACCACCATGCAGTGGTACAAATTAAGTCGTTCATGCTTTGAGGTGGAAATGTGAAACAAAGAATACAGTTGTAAACAAGAACTGAGCCAAGTCGTAAAGGGTGGTTAAGAAGGTTGACTGACGAGGCCTAAGTGAAGTAACAGATACACATTCCAATAATGCAGAATATTGTGGTTAATTGAGAAAGACGAGCAAAGGGAGTCTTATTCAAGGAATTCATTCAACTAAAACAAACAAATAGTCAGGATTATTAGATGAGAATAGCTTGAAGATCTCTTCTTTTTTCTGGTTCATCGGGCCCAGAGACCAGCCCACAAAACTTCTTAAACATTAAAGGCTTCATAACATTACGTAAGATTAAGCACCAACAGGATAGTGCCAAAAATATATTTTGTAAAATGACATTTCCAAGTGTTGGAGCTGTCATGCATCACAATATGAGAAGGCAACATTTGAGCTGACATGCAGACACTTAATTTGAGACTGAGAATGGATTATACTCTAAAAAATAAGGGAATACCCTAGTTTTGCAAAATCCAGTCATGCGCAAGAAGCCCTTATAATTGTTGATGGGCATGATTCCTGGAACAATGGGACAAGTTATCCCAATTTGACGACAATCACTGACGAACTTGAGGAAATTATCAGTATCATAGAAGAGTTGAGTTACAATGAGATCAGCTCCAGCATCAACCTGAAGAATACAAGTTCCCACAAGTGTCAGAAACTTACGAACAAAACAAGAACACTTCACTTTTCTTCTTCATGGCAGATTAATGTAAAATATATTATATTCACCCAAAGATGAAACATAATGCTGGGAATAACTACCTTTTGTTTGAGATAGGCAAGTTCGTTTTCGTATGTCTCTAGTGTAGCTAGTCCAGTTGAAGGTATAACATCAGGATGCGCCTCTGAAAAGCAATAACATAGTCAATATCAGCATCGGAACAGAAGAAGAACCTCATATTTCTCAAGGTTAGTGTAGAAGAAGATCATATTGCAGAAACAAAAAAGGCAACCAAAATTGGACAAATTTTACTTTATACTTCCTCAGTTTCATTCTATGTGCTAGTATTGACCAGACACGGGGTTTAAAATATGAATTATGTCTTATTCTTCCTCTAATTCAATTTGTTTGTCTTACTTTCTTTTTTAGTTTGTTTAAAAAAGAATGCTACTTTCTATATTTAGCAACTCTCTACCCCCAACATTCTACATGGCATATTTAAGACCACAAGATTCAAAGGATGTTTCGGTATATTACACATATCTTTAGTTTCAGACAAACAAATTGAAATGGATAGAGTATATCTTATATTAGCAATAGTGAAAGAAAATACTAAGATAATTGCTCAAAAGTTAGTTTGATAGAGGAAACATCAAATCTTAATTTGGATAGTGAATTTGGATTCTTGTTAGTTGTTAAAGTAGTATAGAAGTATGATAGTATGAACCATTTTGGGACGTCCTGAAACGGAAAGAGTATCAAAGAAAATGAAACAAATGAAGTAATGAAATACACCAAAAAAATCCCAAGAAGATTGGTAACTAACCTGGGTAACCCGCAACAGTGATCCCAAAGTAATCCCCATACTTGGCCCGCATGTGCTTTACCTGCAAAGGAAAACAAAGGCAATCGAATTATAACGCAAATGATATAGCAGTATTAGAAGAATTACTGTATGAAACAAATCAATCAGATCCCAGATCAAAGACTATTACTAATAAACCTAAGCCGCATTCAAGAATTAAATTCAACGAGTTCAGAATGGGCGTTGCCATCATATAAATCAAGTTTAATACTTTTTCTGTATGTATACATGTTTCAAGATAAAAGCAATGTGTTCAGTTGGAACTGCTATGAACATTTGCAGATGCAACAAATTATCAACAATGGATCCAGCTGAACGCCTGAACCTGACATTCTTTTTTCTTTTACAACCGTGGTGTTTGGTCCAAGCTTGCGCGTGTCTCAACTAATTCCACGGGATGCTGCCACCTCCCACCAACAATAGGTACCAGGTAACTCTACACCAAGACTAGGACAGATGTGAAGAAATTAAATAGTGTTTTTTTGTCTCTGCTGGAATTTGAAACTAAGATTCCACCTCAACATTTTCAACACAGAAATATATATAAATATATACAAAGTACTTAAAAATTCAACAAAGATCGAATTTTGAACCCAACATTTCAAAATGTTTAATGTTTTTAGCAATCAAACATGTTGCACCTGAGACCCCATGGTTCCCACCTTGGCATTTTCAACACGGAACTATAGATATACATGTACAAACTATCTCAAAATTCAACAAAGATCAAATTTTGAACCCAATATTTCAAAATGGTGTAATGCATTCAGCAATCGAAACACGTTGAACCTAAGACCTCATGGTTCCCACCTCGACATTTCCAACACAGAAACATACATATACATGTACAAACTACTTCAAAACTCAACAAAGATCAAATTTTGAACCCAACATTTCAAATATGTAATGCATTCATCAATCAAACCATTCTAAACACATAAAAATCAAATCTTGGAATCAAAATTAGTAATTTTTACCAGATCTAAAGCACAAGCAAAGCCACCTTCAACTTGAACAAACTTATCTTGTCCATGAGGAGGATCTCCACGAAGAGCAAGAACATTTTGAATCCCATTAGACTTAATAGTTTCAAGAGCATGATCAATTTTCTCAACAGGCATATTTGTACAAGTCAAATGCATCAATGTCTCAACACACACCATATTCTGCATCCTATTTGAAATTTCAAGAGTCAGATCTGCTGTTGAACCACCAGCACCCCATGTAATATCACAAAAGGATGGGTTATGTGACACCATTCTTTCCATTCTTTCAAACAAATTATCAACCCCATCTTCAGTTTTTGGTGGAAAAAACTCAAAAGAGAAAACCACTCTGTCATCTTTCACAGATTCTTGAATTTTCTCAATAACCTTCATTTTATTTTTAACAATGTAGGATCAAATTGGGGGTGCTTAGGAAAAAGGGTTAGTGAAGAATCTTGAAAATGGTTAGAGGAAAGGTAAAAATAGGTAGAAGATTGAAGGAGTTTGTGGCCTTGCCATGTAGTCTCCCACAACCTTCTTCTTCTTCTTTTTTATTGTAGGGTCACAAAGTTTTGTGATTTTTATTTTATTTTTTATAATTATTTGGTATTCGAAATTTATATAAAGAAAGTGAGTAATAGATAGTTGAAATGACGTTTAGGTAAGCTTATATTTATGGTATTTGGGCTTTTTAAAAATGTCGTTAAAAGTGTAGCAGATTCTCTAGAAGTGGTGTATCTTTGGAGAATTTGACACGAATGTATAGCATCCTTTTCAAAAAGCCTGAGCAACGTAGGTTTATAGACAATAGGCGCGGCTATTCTACTAAGTAAGGCCTTCCACCAATACAGGTATTGAATGACTTTGGTACAAGAACTTAGGCAGGTAAAAACAAATCAACGCACTTCTCTTTCAACGAACTATGATTCATGGGTTTTCTGAACATGTTGTCGCATTCATGTTGAATAAAAAATGTATTATTTTTTAAGGATCTTACATACACTCAACGACGTTATTAAAAAGTCTGAGTAGTGTTTTATGTTCTTTTACTCCTAAAACTTGTAGTAATTGTTGTGGATGACACCTCTAATTCTAAAATCTAAGTATCTTTATTTTTTTTTAAAAACAATAACGTTTTGATCAATTTCACACAAGATATATTATTGATGTAATGTCTTGGCTAATTTGAGCGTAATTGAACAATTGACTATCGATTAGTGTCCCACAACAATATAAGGTGGACTCATTATCCACTGAACTTCGAATCACACTATGCACTAACCTTTGAAAATTTCTCGATTATCAACCAATAATATTCCTTAGTAAATTGAGAAAGGTTGAATTGGACCTTTTTTCTTAATGCAATCTATTGGTTACAATTGATAGCCCCCCACAAGTCCTAGCTGTGTATAAAGGGAAAGGTGGTCCAATTACCATGTGGGCCGTTGTTGGGGCTAGCTAGAGGATTGAATTCTGTGAATAGAATTGTTTTTGATAAAATATGTTCTTTTTTCATATATTTTATGTGATTTAATATTAAATTAATTAGGACTTCAACATGGTTCATCCAACTTTAATAGTTGGAGTGACATTTGAGCTTGACTTATTCAATATCTTATTTCTTCTTTTGTAATTGTGACCTCAAAAAACACAAGTTGTCATAGAAAACAAAACAATATAAATAATTTCAAAAAGTGCTGATTGTGACCCCTCAATTCTTTTTTCTTAGACATGATAATTTCTAATGAAAATAAACATAATTTAATTAATTTGAAAGGTCAAAAACAATTGGATAATGTAAGAGGGCACAACATATGAATAATTGTCTATATAAACTTTGAAAAATCCACAATAATCCCAAAAAAAATGAACTTTTTGTAGTTGAATTACTAGAAGAATATTATCCAAAAATCCCCATATGACAACTTAAACCTTTTTTCTTGATTTACAGTTTGAAACCTTTTTTCCGTTACGATTCATATAGTTCACTTCAACTTTCTTGGGGTTAATGCAAAATGCAAAATTTCAACTTTCATGATGTTTAGTAAAAGTCTTTTCTTCGCGACTGATTTACATATTCGACTCCAACTTTTTTGGGATTGATGCTATACCAACTTTCTTGATTTTTAGTTGAAGTCTTTTTTCTGCGACGATTCACATAGCTGACTCCAACTTTTTTGGAATTAAGGCTTAACTCTAACTTTCTTGGAGTCGAGTCATAATTTCAACTTTCTTGAGATTGAGGCGTAGTTGTTATATATAGTTTTATGTGAATCTCGTGAGATTAAAGAGTAGAAAAAAAAAGTGGATATGATTTTGCAAGAAGATGATGGTAATTTGGTGCCACCTACAAATTTCTCAGCAGTGGAAGATAACTGCATTTATAGATCTGGTTTCCCTCAGTCCTCCAATTTCCCATTTTTGCAATCACTCAATTTGAGCTCTATCATGTTAGTCTCTCTCTCTCTCTTTTATTGATAGTGAAGTCGTAGTATTTCTTCTTTAGTTTCTTGTCCTTCGATTTCTGTTACTATCGTTGTTTCTGGTAGGTATTTCAATTATCGCACTATTTTATTGTAGTTGTTGTTCTCTTTTCAGGATGATTTGTCGTGCTTTCTATAGTATTTTGTCAGTGACTACTTCACTTTTGTTATCTTTTTCGACCTGCTTTGATATGCTTTTACTTGAGTTGAGTGTCTTTTGGAAATGAATTCTCTACCTCCCAAGGTAGGGTAAGGTCTGCGTACAGTCTACCCTCTCCATACCTCAGTCGTGGAATTAAATTGACCTATAACGGTAGCCAATTCTGTGTATCACGTCCGAGGGGTGACCTAGTGGTCAATGAAGTTGGTTGAGAAAACCATGAGGTCTCGGGTTTTAATTCCAAGTAGAGGCAAACATATTAGGTTATTTTCTTTCCATCTATCCGAGTCTTGGTTGATAGAGTTAACTGTGTTAAATTTCACTGATAGTGTAAGTGCGTATAAGTTCAATTTCTCATTCTTCTTTTCAAGATTTTCTGATATTTTTGTTCTTATCATTCTTCCGCAGACACTGCTAACGCGGAATGTTTTGTGCATCAAACTGCCTTTTTTTTGTTATTATTATTGTGAGGATTGATATTTTGTTTTGTTGTTTACAGATGTTTGTGTCCAGAGCCTTATCCTGAAGAGAATTTGGAGTTTCTTCAATTTAACAAAGTAAAGCTTTTCCAATTTGGAATGGATGGCACCAAGGTAGTTCATTTATATTTCTTCTATAATTTGTTCCTTTATCAGTAGAGGAGGAGGATTGCGGTAGGTTAACGATTATAGTAAAAAACTAATCTAATTAATAAGTATCCTAAAAAGATACGAATTCATATAACCGACTCCAACTATCTGAGGATTGAGTAGTAGTTGAGTTAAAGATATTGTGTGTATGTGTTTCGTTGATGCGACTTTTGGTTTTTATAATGAGTTTAAGTTCTATGCATTGATGAGTGTGCCAAAAGTATGGGAAAAATGATAACTGACCTGTTATCACAGAGTAAAATTCATTGATAACGTAAAAAGATCTTTACGGTGTCACTGTATATAACTTAAATCCTCATGTAATATGATCAAATGGAAGAAATATTAGTTAATTTTCATCTTAAGAAATATTCAGATTCATGAAAGTTGAAGTTTTTTCTGTTTAGGAGTCATCGACTATGTCGAGGAGTGCTATAACAGAGGCTTTGAAAGTGTTAACGGGTATACAATCTTGAGCATTCTCTCTCCCTATCATGTTTTTAGGCTCATAATTCAAGTCTATGTTGCTCGGACTCTCCAAAAAATGGTGTCAAGTATGTGTCGGATCCTCCAAAAGTAGTGCTTTTTGAGGATCCGACATGGGTGAGGTAACATTTTTTGAGAGTCCGAGCAACAGAGCTAGGTTCTTATATATGCATGTTAACTTTCTTTCTGTATTTGTCTCCAGATGTTAGAAATCATCCAGTTCTTATCCACTGCAAGCGCGGAAAGGTACATTGATTTCGTTATTTTTAGTTCAAGCACCTCTTAAATGTGCACTTTTCTACAATAACCAACCTACTATAACCGATTAAATTACACCGATTGTGTAAATATATGTTACATTGTTGGTGTATATAAGTAAAATATGCTTCTTGATGTTAGAGTTGGACGTTTAAGCTTGAATCTTATCCGATTTGTTTTCTTAACTTCTGTTTGATCTTGGCATTGCTGCTTCGATTCTCATTTCTCGTGCTGATTGTAATAACACATACTATATTTGCTCCTGCAGCATCGAACAGGTCGCATCGTTGGTTGTCTAAGGAAATGGCAGACTTGGTGTTTGTCTTCTGTGATGGACGAGTACAAGCATTTTGCTGGCGCGAAATGGAGGGAAACAGATGTGAGATTTCTCGAGACTTATGATGTTTCGTGCGTAAGGCATTGCCTCGAGAGCATTATCTACACGTATTATGGTTCAACGAAAAGATGCTTGCTATGTATAGAAGAAATTCTGCAGAAACCTCTGATGACTTCTGTTCTATAGAGGCACTATATCAATCCTTATTGTATTTTGAAGGAATCGGATATTCTTTTGTTCGTTCAGTTGTAAAAATCCATTCTTTGTGTCATCTAAGTGAAAAGTTCTGTTAGGTTCTTAGTAACAGTCCGCGACCTTTCCTCTTTTACTTCACCAATTGTTCCTAATGGAAGGATATTTATTCAGAGATAAGGTTGATTGTTGGGGGTCTGGTTGCTGCTTCTTTTAGAATGGTGTTGTCTGATCCAGCTTTTATGTACCTCGACTAATTCACTGGGCATATACTTCCACCCACCTGCACGTTTATCGCGTAACTTTACCACTCATTATGCATAGTGGGTATTTACCTTGGAGTCCAAATTGGACCGAACCATTTGTCAGCTATGGTTCCCTTTTAGGTAGATGAGAAGAAATCACCTAGTGTCTCTTCTACCGGGATTCAGGTCTTGTTTCCCGACATTACTACTCCAACTTTTTGATTGCTAGGCCACTTCCTCGAGAGCTCAGGTTTGGTAATAAATAGTTTGAAGATAAATGAGAGATATTTTGGAGATTTTCTGCATTTTTCGAGTTGTCACAAAGGCAACAGTTTCAGAAATGTCAACAGAGAATATTGATGGAAAATCGGGTAATTCCCCTCATATTCATTGTTGGCTAATGAATCGTTTACATCTGCTTGCTTAACGCTATACAATTGATGTTTATGTTAGTAACGATGCCAACAATTAGGCCAAAATACTTGGCCTGTTATGCAAGTTGCAAGTTCTTGAAATGCACAGTTATCGCCTTTCATTGAAGTGATGCTCCATATAGCTTGTTTGCTCACTGACATGTTGGTTCCAATGTGTCGTAGCCTCGATTGGTTCCACCTTGATCAAAGGGGATAAATACATACATATTTCTAAACCTTGAACTGTGTGTGTATTATTTAAGTCGAAAGCAGTGACTGCAAAGAATCTATACTGAATGATGTATCAAAAGACAGCTAGCGGAAGAGCTAGGTCCAGTACTGAATCTCGTCTTTGGCTTTAAGGAGTCTCGAATTATTGTTGTCAGCATTAATATGTTGTGTATTCCCATCTGCTAAAAAAGAATTGGATGCACCATTTGGCAGTAAGAAATTGTTATTCAAATGAAAGTGAGACTCGTTCTGTCTTGCAGGAAAGCTCATTCGCGATGGCAATGGCAATGGTAATGGGAAGTCTGGGAGTTGTAAAGAAGTAGCTCCGAAACTCAAGTCCCCGAGGTAACTTGCACCAAAACTTGGCCTTAAATATTCGCTTCCCATGAAATGCTTTCTTTCGAATGGAATTGGTAGATCTTGAAATTGAACTCTGATATTTGAATCTTTGAGATTTTTTCGAGATGTTGTTGTGCAAGTCTGTTGCCCGTTGTTCAACATAGATGCTGAACGAACGTTTCCTGAAACACCATTCGTCTTGCTTGTTGAGGGCACTTCATGGTTATGTTTCCCTTCATATGTTGTGATTACTGATTTAAAGTCATCTGCTGCCCTTTCGACATGCTTCCTCACTATGCATCCAGCACTCGTACATTTGTAGTAGCTCCTACACATGAAACAATTCTTTAAACATACCAACTGAGTTAAAGAGTTGTGTTTCTCGGACTCTTTCAAAAAAACACATAAAATTGTCAACATACAACTACGCATTTTATACCTGGGGTTCGGGTTTCCTTTGACAACTTTCTGGCCATATTTTCTCCAGCGATAGCCATCTTCAAGAATATCAATTTCACTCGCTACCTGTAGGACTACTTTTGGTTCTCTCACTGTTCTTGACAGAAAACTTGGTTCAACTAAATAACCGTCTTTCTTCCTGAGGTCAATTCCACAACTTAAATAAGTTAAATAGATCACCATTCGTGTTACATACAAACACAATGAGTATTGGATCCTCTACAAGTACTAGTGCATTTTTTGAGTATCCGACACATGTGAGACAACATCATTGGACAGTCCGAGCAACTTAGCACACTTTTTACCCATAGACAGATGGTCAGGCTGAACGGACTGCTAGATGGATCAAACAAAAGAAAAAGAAGGGTGGGGAGGAAATGCATACCTTCTTTTCGTCTCTAATTCATACTCATTGATACCATCACCAAGAAAATTACCTTCTTGAGTGGCTAAATCTTCATCTTCAGCATCAAATATAGCAAGTTTAAAAGAAATCTCATGAGATTCAAACACATTGATATTGTTCGACAACATTGGATCGGAGGCATCAGACAGGACAGGTGCAGAGGGTATTCTTTCTAGTCCTGCAACATCTCTATTGTACTCAAATTGTTGATCATTTCTCCATAATGATGATCCATTTTCTTGGGCAACAACATATATATCATCTGTAGTTTTTCGTCGAAGATGTTGAGGTTTTGGATGATTATGAGCACCATTGTAGACAATTTCTATAACTTGTCCATTTGGTGCACACTCAACTTTTTTCCTCACAAGACAATTTTGTTGAGTACATTTATAGTAACTTCTTGGAAAATTACTCCCTTTAACTTGCTTTTGTCCATATTTTCTCCATGTGTATCCATCATCTGATGAATTGTTAGCACTAATGCTACTACTAAATATGCCTCTCTGCTCAAATTGTTGGTTTTGTTTCTTGCTAAATTCTTCTTCTTGCTGAGGGATTTCACTGTTTCTTGACTCAATACAATTCAAAATTTGTCCAACATTCTCAGTTGGTGTCTGCATTTCAGGGCAAACACATAACTTCCAAAATTTAATATTATATCAGACAAGTATTGAAAACATCTCGCAAATTATTAGTTTCATTTCTCTACTTGACTAACAAAACTTAGATACACCCCCGATCTACCACATGACATAGCAAGTGGTCTCAAATTCTTGTACGAGCATAAGACTCTTAATAAAAAGTAGAGGGAAGTATTGAAAACACCCCTAAACTTGGCGAGAATTTAGGGGAGTGTATTTCACTCATGTTGCATGATTGGGGGTGTGTTTAAATTTAGTTAGTCAAGTAAAGGATGTTTTTTAAGGCTGTCAATACTTCTCTCATATTATTATCAATGAGAAACGAAACACCGATAAAGCTTCATAGGACCTATAAACAAAAGTTACATACCAACAAAATGTACAAACCCAACCAAAAT
The DNA here is from genome assembly GCF_900185275.1 of Solanum verrucosum. Lineage (NCBI taxonomy): Eukaryota > Viridiplantae > Streptophyta > Magnoliopsida > Solanales > Solanaceae > Solanum > Solanum verrucosum. Next base: position 1,685,648 of record NW_026020006.1, read on the forward strand.
TTCATGTTGTACATGTTAAATTATATCAATGAGACACTAAACCACATATAAAGTTGTTTCTCTGTAACCTATACAAAAGTAGCATACCAACCAAATCATGTTGTACATGTTACTTTCTATCAATGAGACACTAAACCAGTAACCTATAAGTCACAAGTTTGAACTGTGGAAACAACAACTAATACAGGTATTATGGTAGACTGTCTACATTATACCCTTTGAGATGCGGCCCTTTCCCAGACCCTATGTGAACGCAGAATGTTTTGCTCATCGAGCTACGTAGACACTAAATCACTGACACAATTATGGTAAATACTACTCAATCCTTAATCATAGATCTCATTGCCTAATAATTTCCATCTATCACAACTATGTAAAAAATATTTACACATCATTTATTAGATAATTAAATATAAATCTTTTTGACTAATAATTTCCACTTTTGACTTTCACAAACATCATCTTTCAATATACCCTCACATAAACAACAACAACAACAACAAAAATCATGCAAATATTCAAAAATTCCATAAAATTAAATCCAAAAAAAATTAAAAATTTATACCAGTGAACTTGTTTGCATGAACGGAGAATCAAGCAATGCCGCCGGACTAATGCCGGGAGGTATCGTCAGAAAATCCATCCGGCAAGGTGGCGATGATGACGTGGCCGGTAAACAAAAATATCACTAGAAGCTCGTAAATAAACGTTCACCAGCAATAACAATAACATCGCTTCAATCCCAAATAAATGAAGAGAAATTTGCTCATATTGTCCGTCTCAAATACATTAAAAAAAAACGAAAAATTATAATAAGTTGATAGCCAACGTAAAACTACTAAATCTAGAAATACTTTGAATAATTAATGTAAAATATGGAAAATGATACCTGAAGTGTCACTACGTCAACTTGTTTGCCTCGAAAAAATCACATTTGGTTGCCTAGCATTCAACAAATGCTAGGCTTATTATTACTAATAATTAAGAGGAATTTTCACTAAACATTTATTTAGATTAACTTAAAATTTTCACAAATTCTTGTTGAGTGAAGTGAAAAGTGGATTATTTTTTTGTTTATCGTAAGGGAAAAAAGCTACTATAAGTAGTGAGATTTTTAAGTATTTAGTTACCATAAAAATAGGTTAATTATTTGGTTATCCTGAAAAAGTGAGAAAAGAGGTTTTTAGAAGGTTGAGAAATATAGGGATTTAGTTCTCTATAATTACTATTACTTTATCTTAAATTAATAATGATGATAATTAGAGGATAATTTAAGTTATATATACTGATAATGTATTTTTTTCATTATTAGTGAATTTTAACCTTTGATAATATACATGTCATCATTATTATTTTTATCAGGTTAATTACCACACTTCATATTTATAAACAATTTTTTATGTATGTATCTAATATATCATCCACGCATATAACTTGAGGAATATATTACTCTAAAAAGATCACTAATATATTGTGTTTACACTAAACTATATAAATTTATCATCGTTAAATATTTAAGTGAAGTAAGAGTATATATATTATTATACACGTCCATAATAGATAAATTACCATTTTTAGCATGTTATTGATCTCCTAATATGTACTTATAGAGATTTTTACTATTTTTTCCTATAGTTTGAAATGATTATATATTGTCTCACTAATTAATAATTTCATACCAGATTTTAAGTCAGATATACCTAGATACATGTATTTTTGCTATTAGATACACTAAAATAGCGAGAGAGGCGAGAGAGAGAGGAGGAGGCGGGTGAGATCTTCAAATACATGTGAATCACACTATATACATGTATCTAGGATACCAGACACATTTATGTATTTGGGATACCAGACACATTTATGTATTTGGAATGCCAGAGACATAGAGAGAAGCGAGCGAGAGAGAAGAGTGGCGAACCAGAGAACCAGAGACATGTATTTGGATGCGCCAGAGGCATGTATGTGAATTTCAAAATCTGATAAAATTTATAATATTGCAAACTAGTATGAAACTAAGTAATTATCTCCTTAATTAATAGAATTTTTGTAAGTTACATTATAATTCATTCAAGAAATGATGGATTGTATACATATTTAATAATACATTGCCTATACATAGAAAATAACATATATATTATGGATGATGAATTCATCCGCATTTAATATTTTCACTAAAATTTTCCGTGGTTCAATTGAGCTAAGAATATATACAACAGGCAAATCACCATATTTTACCATGTGATACATATTTATTGAGATTATCTAGAACTATCTTTCTTATAAATAATTTGATTGGGTTACGTTATATTTATTAAACAACAACCAATGTATAGAACCTGTGGTATATATTACCTAGAAACTCACAAGCATGTGACTCAATAAAATAAGTGACTTAAATCAAAATTTAGAAAAAGAAATTACTTCTAGTTAATAACTTTATATTTTATTTTTATACTCATTAACTTTTTAAAATATAATGTAGTTAATTATAATTTGATAAAAAAAATTCAAGATAGTATAATATTTTCTTGTATATTCGTAAGACATAAATAGGCATATATATAAACTATTGTACGTTGTAAAACATAACAAATGTTTAAATCATATTAAATAAATTCTTATTGATTATAATTTTGAAAACATAACAAATTTATCAAAATTATTCTAGAAGTATTTAAAAATAGAATTAAGATTTCACGTGATTGATGATTGAGTATAACAAATAGAATATCATTTTTTTATTTATATAATATTTTGTATTCTTTTTAATTATAAAAAATATGTCTAAATCATCAATTTTGTAGTGATTGTTATATTTAGAAGACATTAAAAGTTTAATACAATGTTTTTTTTAAAATGTAATCATTTAATAATCTAATTAGTACGAGCTTGAAATGACTAAGAAGTCGTATGAAAGATTATATTGAAGACGATCTTACAATATCAATATGAAAACATGATTGATTCAAATTGAAGTGAATTAGAAAAATTAAGAAGTAGAAAGTAACTACAAACTTAATCATCTATTACTTTTAATTAAATCTACATCAACCGTATTTTTAGAAAATAATAAAATTTTGAAAATACGTGCATAATATTAGTAAGGATTATCAACAAACTGTTAAGAAAATTTCAATAAGGGCATCATTATTTTAAGGGGCCTAAAGTAGGGTTGAGCCGGTGGTCAAAAAGAAATATGAAATGCATTTATTTATTTGATATGTACATAATTTAGATAAATTTACGTGAATCAAGCAATATAGTTAATTATAGTTAGCATACTGTTATTCTTGTAACGTCAAAATCAAAATTAATCACTAGTTTACTATTTTTGCGTTACAAGGGTTAACTAAATAACTAATCTAAGAATTTGTGGTTCTTCTACAATGTTTTCTAAGAAAATAAATGGATTTTTTATTTAATTTTATCGAGTACATAAGTAAAAATTTATTATCCAAAAAGTATTATTGTATAATGTAAACAAATACTATAAAAGGTAGATGAAGGGCGACGGTAGGGAGTGTGGGTGGTGAAAATGAGGTACATATGTTGCCATGTTGGAGGGTCGAAAGGATATGAACAATATAAAATGTCACTTGTGGAATTTATTTTTCTAATTTCGTTAAGAAATGAAGAAGTCATGACCAAAAAAAAATAAAGAAAGCACAACAAATTATGCTGGAAAAAAATGGATAGTAACTACGATAAAATGATAAGGTAATCGAAGTATCAAAAAAAAATAACCGACAGTAACAGAAATTAAAAGAGAATAGTCTACGAGAGTACATACTACTACTGATATGAAAGTAGAAACTAGGCAAACACACAACTATCTACTAACCTTCTACATAATTTGTACTCTCCGTAACCTCTTGTCTAAGGTCATACCATCGGCAAGCTGAAGTTGTGTCATGTCTTGTATAATCACATCTCCTCAATACTTGTTTGGATTACCTCTACCTCTCCTAAAACTCACCAAAGTTAACCTCTCACACCTCCGCACTAGAACATTCGCACGTATCCTCTCCACATGTCTAAACCACCTTAGCTATTCACCTCCCTATCTTGTCTTCTACCAAGGTCACTGCCACCTTGTTCTGGATATTATCGTTTCTTTTTTCTAGTGTGTTTCAAATCTATTGTACATTATTAGATGAAGTATAATGATATGACTCAAAGCTTATAAAAAATCATTTATAGGAAATATATATACAAAATTTCATGGAGTAAATTATTACCATCTAAAACTATCATTGTTGTAAGTTTGAAGAAGTCTTGAATTTCGAATATAAAAAATGAATTTATCAAGGGAAAAGTTCGAAAATGAAGATTAGTAGTTGAAACTTCAAAAAAACTACCCTCAGTTTTGAACATATATGTCAAAAACTATAGACATACATATTCAAGTCATTGTACAATTTCCTGCATATTCAAAGCTTGATTTTGGCAAACCTAACTTCAAATCCATATGTCGGAAGTTAGCATGAACAAGCAATATGTCAAACTTCAGACATGGATTTGGTGTCGTAGCTCAAATGGGGGTCCCAAAATCGACTATCTGTGCACTTATAACAACAACAATAACATATTCAGTGAAATCCCACAAGTGAGGTATGAAAAGGCTAAAGCGTATAACAACATATAATTTGCCAAGCACAAAACAGCAAGCTACTTCATTAAAATTCAACAGAAACATGTCTATGTTACAAGCTCTGATCAGTTCAATAATACCTCTATTCTATTCAACAATAACAACAGAACATATTATCAAATTTATTGTCTAAAAAGGAACAGGAATGCAGTTGTTCAACCATGTAAAAAGTTGACTCCTTTTAAGCTATGCTTGCTCAAGACTCTTCAAAAATGACGACAGGTGCATTGTCGCAATATTTTTGAGAGTTCGAGCAACGTAGCTTTTAATTCAACTTGTGAATGGTTTTCATATCAGCAGCTTCTTGGATGGTCCCCTTCTCAACATGATCCCACCATTTGAACAAGAAGTTGTCAACGACAAGTCTGAACCAAGGAGATAGCTTCAAACCTTCTTCACCAGCATCAGCTTTCCTCAGAAGCTCTTTTAGTTGCTCTTGATTCACATATTTGATGTCAGCAACTTCGTCCGGGTTCGGGTGAACATTGACATCGCGAACGATGAACAGAAGGTAATCGACTGCAATAACAAAGAAGGAATCAGCTAGGAGATATACCTATCTGCTCAATGCACATTCATGCTTTTGTGAGATATGCAGTTAATTTAGTAACTACGACATTATAATTAGAGATAATAATCAATAAATAGTCACATAACCTATTTGGCCAAGCTTCCGAAATCTACTTATTTTGAAAAGTATTTTTTGCCCAAACCAGACCAACTTTCTTAAATAAGCCCTTTTGGCTTTACTAAAAGGTTGGATAAATAGGTTACAAGCACAACAAAATTAAAATACAAAGAAGATGTTACATACTTTCATGCTCTCCCCACTTCCCATCAGATGGAGCCTTGTAAAGCATACGGCCCAATGGTGTGAACTGGTCAACCGGGACATCTTCAGCAGGGATACCGAGTTCATCAAGCAGCTTCCTCTGTGCAGCGTTTCTTACACCTAATAATTGAAAGTACAACATAGAATAAATTGAATTTGAATAAGAGAAGCCGGGATGGTAAAAGTTAAAGACTTTCAGCTTAAACAGAAAATATACCAAGAGCATTCTCCTCGATAAGCTCGGACTCTCGGTAGAGAGGATGGCTGCAGCATGTGTTTGTCCACACCAAAGGAAAGGTTACCTTTGTTGCAGATCGTTGCTACACACACAACACAAGAATAACATATATTAAGTGTTTTAATCTTCAAAAGCTACAAAGATGTGTCTCAGTCTCAACTACAGATCATTTGACTATTTATTTTATAGCTTGTCTAGATATCAACATTCTAATATTGAGACGCTATCTTACGATGCCAAGAACTGTCACAATTGTACACTACATAATCATTCAGCACTTGCAATCTATTTATGCGACATACCTGAAGAAGAAGTTCATACTTTGAGTTGAAAATAAATACACTGAAAGCTCTGTGCAACAAATTGTCAGCTTCGATCTTTTCCATCAAATGACCTGCACATCAATAGCAGGTAATTGAGCAAAAATAGGAGACATGAACAAATGATCATATAGACATGATCGACTGCTCTTGGAGATAATTTTGGTTTACTCAAACTTTCACAGAATAAATGCAGCTTATAAAGTGATCTAACATATATATAAAGTAAGTTAAAATAAGCAAATTTATGAATTCTAGATTCTCCACTGATAAACTCCCTTAATTGTGAGATAGCAATAACATTGAATCACACAGACCTTCAACGTCAAAATAAGATACAGATACCTAGGGAAATACACAAGAAGATAACACACACCGGGGAAATTCCAAAGACGGAGCAAAAATCTAAACTTACAATTGTACTTGGATTCATGACCAACAACCTTGTCATTCTCATCCACCAAAATACATCTGCAAGTGTTAAAGAAGAGAAAGCGTTAAACCAGAATGAAATAGGTCATACACTTGCCGAAACTATAAAAATGCAGATCAAACATTGATAACAACAACAACCAAGTTAAAAGAGAAACAGGGCAGCTTTCTTAGTGAAAGTTCCCAAAAGATTGTCTTGTAACAACTAACACGAAATTAGCGAATTTTTAATATCCCGTACATAACGCATCTTGAATTCAGAAGTGATTAAAAAGTCAGAATTTTAAGAATCTTTGTCCAGGACAACCAGAAAATAAATCTTCAACTCATACACTAATAAAGCTTGGTCTTACAAGGGATTACACCAGTAAAGTCATGGTCATTTTATAATATCAGAAGCAAAAACTACCATTCATAACTGATTTTTCATGCAGAACACCAACCCTCCTTAAATTCAAGAAAGTCGAATATTTTCTCACACTTTCCTTTTTAATCTATCCCAAAAAGATTGTACCTTTCTATAATTATAAAGCCAAACAATGCTACATAAATTGGGACGGAAGGAGTACAAGCATCAATCTAATGAAAAATCCATGAATCAATTTCAAACTAGCTGAAGTTAACTAGATGAACCCTCTATATCTGTCCTTTTTTTATTCAATCTCAAACTCATTCTAATACTAATAGTATCTAATAAATCTTATGCCTACAAAGATTTGACCTAATGATCAATAAACCATATGCAAAATTAAGAATACTATGGCGCAAAAAATATACTCCCTCCGTTTTAATCTTACTTTCCTTTTTAGTCCATCTAACAAAAACAACATCCGCTTCCCTTTTGGACAACTCTTTAATTTCAATTCTCCACATAAAATGTTTAACACTTCATGATTAATACATTATACATATCTTTTATGGTTTAAGACCAAATGATCCGCGCAAAGTCAAAATCAGACAAACAAATCAAAATCAGTGAGCAGGTGATAGGTTCATCAGTACTCAAACCCTACTAATCGTCAAATGCGGTCTCTGATTCAAATCTCAAGGCATTTACTCTAGCTAATTCCTTTTAAATCTATTTAAGCTTTGGTGAACAGAGTTAACTGATATAATCCAAACACCACGATTACTAAAAAATAAATTAAATCAAAATCACTATAAGAATTCATAAACTTCAAATCATAGATCTGTCTCGATAAAGTGAGATTTGTATACAAAAACAAATTAAAAGTACTAAAAATACTGAAAAAATAGTAAAAATTGAAAAGAGAGATAAAGAACAAACTCGTCGTCAAACATGAGACGGCGCTGTACAGCATCCATGTTTGCATCAGCAACAACATCAACCATTTTTGCAGAATAGTGAGATTTGAGTGAAAGAAGAAGAAGGAAGAAGAGGACAATTTATAGGTGAAAAAAAAGAGAGGGGCTATGAGGACAAATTTGAAAAGTTGATTCTCTTTTTTGTCACCTTTTTTATTTCTTTAGTATTATTAATTTTTTTTCCTTTTTTAATCTTCAAATGATCTGATATTCGAAATTTAATGATAAGACTAAACAATAAATGAGTCATGAAAAAGAAAAAAATGAACAATGGGTAAAATTTGTTGTTAATTAGAATATATGGTAAGTGGTATGGTAAGTGATTTTGTATAGTAGTATATTCTATTCTTAATTTGTATTTAAATGGTTTTAAATTTATTTCAAACCGAATATTATTAGGATTTAAATTCAAAATTTATGATTAGACAAAGGAATTTTATCCATTTTATTTATGTTTTTACCTATTTTGTCACCTCTTTATTTCTTTTCCTTTTATCATTCAATGATAATTTTCCTTCCTTGGATCATTACCAAATGTGCCCTTTTTTGTTTTATTTAATAATTTGTTATTTGATATTTAGTGATACGATTAAATATTATGTAAGTTGTGAGGAAAATAAATGAGAGCGAAAAAATAATATCGATAACTAGAATATATGTGAAATGGTATGGTAAGTGGTTGTGTGATTTTGCTATTATAATCTTACGATCATCATATGTAGCATGTATCACAGTACCTTGTATTTTTAATTTGCACTTAGATTAATGTCAAATAAAATATAAATATTTAAACTCAAAATTAATGATTAAAAATAAAGAAATTTCATCTATCTTAATGGTATTTTTACCTAATTTGTCACCTCTCCACTTCTTTACTTCTTTTCCTTTTTATCATTTATTAATATTTTTTCTTTCTTGGATCATTACCTAATTATGTGTCCTTAATCTGTGTTTATCCAATAATCTAGTATTTAAAATTGAATGATATGGACGTAACATGTAAGTTGTGAGAAAAAAAAACTGAACGATAAATAATAAAATATACATGATATGAGTCGCAACACTTGGTATTTTTAATTTGCACTTAAGCTAATTTAAGTGTATGTCAAATAAAATACTATAATAATATTTAAATTCAAAACTTACGATTAAAAACAGAGAATTCACCTCTTATTTATATTTTTAACTAAACTAATGTTCTCATTAACTTGTAATAGTAAAAGATTTAGGTCATATAATGATGTAATTTTTTATATTATAAGTGAGGCTTAATATTTATAGTACTAAGTTAGTGACATGTGAACTTTGTTGGAGCCATCTATTTTGATTCTGTTTTCTGACACATGTCCACTTCTTTAATACTATTATTTTCCCCTTTTATTATTTATTAAATAAAATCATTACCTAATATCATGTCCTTTCTGTTTTTAATAATTTGACATTCAAAATTTATTGATACGACTAAAATAGCACGTGATATATATTGAGTTATTATGATGGATGGCTCTAAGATAAAATACAATTGTGGGGAAAAGAATATGATCAATAGATTTTAATGGGATTCAAATAATTGAGGTAGTATGTTGAAAGGTCCACTCATGTTGGAAGAAGCATTTTCATTTATAGTGATCGATTCGCCATTTCAAATAAATCAAAAAAAATCACGATGACCATCTTATTATGTTGTATTCATCGAATATGTGACATTTTCTTAAGTGGTTGAGTGATTTTGCCGTCATAACTCAATTACCATAGCATATGTTGCACATCTCGTATCCTTAATTTGCGACTACAATAGTTTAGTTGGTTAACTATCAATATTAGTCAAATGACTTGATAACAAATGTTTTTTCCAACCGGTCAACAGATGACACTTGTACCAACAAGTGTGGGTTCCACATAGATATAATTTATATTTTCTTTTAATATGACACTAAAAAGAAAATCTTTCAAGTGTGTCAACCACCATGGTCCAAGATTCAACATTTTTTAATTTAATTATGTTATATGAAATTTGTTTAGTCAAAAATGGCTAGTTGCCTAATTTTTTTAAGTTAAAAAATCATTATAGTAGTGGGAGTAATGTGACTATTTTTTTCTTGTCATTAATTCATTATAGCTATAGGCTGCGCCCACAAAAATGAATAGACATTTTTTTAGTAATTAAATCTAAAAATTATATAATCAATGTATATATTAAAACAATAAATTCAGGAGATATTTTTTCCATCATTTAATTATGATTAATAAATTGATATATTTGTTAACTTGATTTGTTGGTTAATTTAAGTTATTTAATATATTGATACGTGCGATTAGTTTAAGCTTGCGTTTGGACATACATTTTGAATTTTCAAATTAGCATCTGATCATGTGATTCGGGGTCATGCCAAATTTACCAAAAAACATGATTTAGGATTTCAATTTATGATCCCAACTTTTTAAGTTGTAAAACTTGACCCAAAAGTTCACAAGACTAATGCTCGACGTGGAAAAAATTGTTTGTATAATGTGAAATAATTATATTAAGGAATAACTAGTTACTACTATTATTGACTAGTGAATCTTTATAACAATACGTGTATTTGAAGGTTTGTCATTGCAAACAATTTTTTTTGTAAAACGGAACATGCAGATATACAATTTATGGATACGACGTCTTATGATATTTTGATATCTTGTTTAAGATTATAACACTTGGGCCAATGGCTTGGGCTCTTCCAAACTAATATGAGCTTTTCAGCCCAACACAGTGCAAAAACCTTCTTTAAATTTTAGCATCATTTTCTTTAGCATTTTAACCAATTATATTGTTGTGACAATTATATAATTATGTTCGTAATTTATGTTATTCTTTAAATTCCAATAGACGTTATACATAAATTTGGTATCAAGTTCTTGTTTTTACTAGCTAATAACGTGTTTGGTACTTTGGTTGACATTCTTTTGGTTATAGTTAGCAAATTTTTTCTTTCAATTTCTTCAAATTAAACACTCGAGGAGATATATTATTAGAGAAAGAACTATCTTATAATTTATGGCTTGTGAATTTAATTATGATTCGAGCCTAAAGTCCTAACTTTGTATGCAATATAAAATTCACTCTATATCTAATTACATACTTGATTGTAAAGTCAACTATTGTTATATATTTACTTAACATCTTGTTATAAAAGTTCATAAACTTTAAATTCTTTGATCCGCGTAAGTTAATACCTTTGGCTTGTGATTTTGTTTTGTCATGAGCTTTTGTCAATTAAGAGGTGGGCTCAACGATTAAGAGCTCATTTTCATTATTTGTATATGTCCCATTGTCTAAAAAAAATCATTGAGAATGCACATTATTGAACTTAACATTAACATCAAAGCTACAATTATATGGGCCAAGTATTGTCAAATCAAATGGGCCTCCACAAGCAATTCTAAAGCCACGTACCGTCGTTTATTTAAAGACCTGATGACACTTCATTGACCTTTAGATAATACTCTTGAATGTCAGAAATAAATATTCATATTCTTAATTCGCAAAAAGGACATAGTATCATGAGCGTAATCTCTCAACTTTTAAATCAAATGTCTCGAATAAACACTGCTTTGCATCGCCCATTTATTCTATACCAAATGCTATTTCATTTGCATACAACATTTGTACGACACAAGCAAGACATAAACCATAGTAAGGAAAGAGTTAGGGGCCAATATGTGACTGATCCCACTCTAACTAAAATATCGTAAGAAGGGATTCCACTTCGAATGGCTCTATTCCATCATAGTTAGTCAAACATATCAAGATCCATAAGAACAATTGAGTGATCGAAATCGTAATACTATGCATATAATTGAGTAAAAACTAAAGGGTATTTTGAGGACAACATTAATTTGTAACTCAAGATACCGACAACATCACCTTACGACAATAACATACTCAGTAAAATCTCATAAAAGTAGAGTTTGCGAAAAGTAAGGCAAGAAAAATTATACTCATGAAAATGTAGACGCTATTTCTAAAAGTCGCGAACTCACAACTAATAAAATGAGGCTTGCGACGAGACCCGAACACACTACCACTATATGTAGCAAGTAAGATTCGAACCCGAATTTTTCCGGGTCATATAAAAGTTACTAGTATATAGTACTATATAAATATCTTTATCACAGCATTCACGAGTACTCATTTGCCTCTTTTCTTAGTTTCTCCCATTTTTCTCTCATCCCTAAATCCGCAGAAGTCTCTGCATCGATCTCGATTCTTCTCCATCTTGGTTTATGAGGTAAACGATTCAATCTCTTTGTATTTCTCCTTGTTTTTCTGATTTTTTTCGATTTTTTTTCGATTTTTTTTCGATTTTTTCTGTTTGATATGTAATTACTTAGGGATTTGGATCTGATAGTACTGTATCGATTTTCAGTATGAATGATTGTATGTATTTGAGTGTATAGTTGTAAGTTTTCTCAGAAATCGATCTACGTTTTTGTTAGTTAGGGCTTTTTTTGTTCCTTTAGTATTCCGAAGATCTGTTCTATGAGGAAAAGTATTAGTTTGATTATGTTTTTATTGTTGTAATTTGAGGTGTTAATTTACAGGAAAACAACTGTAACTACGATTAGTTTTTTTTCATGTTGAAATTAGCATTTTTCTTTTGTTGTATATGTATTATAGAGAGGTAAATACTGTTGTAGCATAAGAATTGTTTGTGTGTGTGTGTGATGTTTTTGATTGGAGAGTGTTGTGATATCAGGCAAATAAAAATGATGTCTTTATGTAAGTTTGTATGAAAAGAAATGAACGGTTAAATTCAACCAGCTGTCAATAGGTAGTCGCAAGGTAATAGTTATGCATGTTTGCTGTATGTAGAACAAAAAAATTGAGTAGAATGCAATTATTAAGTGAAAAAAGTTACAGTAGTTAATTAAATGCAGCTATAATTTCTTGCGAATTCATTATCGGAACAAAGTTGAGCTGGAAAGTGTATTCCCCCTCCTCTCTCTAAATATTTGTATGCAATAAAAATGTTCAATATAATATATGAAATACTAACGAGAGCCTCTGTAGTCAGTTTACTTTTCAATCTTAATAAGACAAGAATGGTGAGATGGGGATAGTGTGGATCCCTTTCTGATTGTGAGACTTGATGTCAAATAGTTGATAGGTATTTTGTACATTCATTAAAGAATATACAGCACCAGAAGTGCAAGTCTATGGCCACTGAACTAGTATCTCTGCTGAGTATAAAATAGAGACGTAAGTATGTGTATGGTCTAGGTTGATTATGTATAGGAATGTGTCCATGCTCGTTTTATGATTTTAATACTTTCTAGTAATCTTTGGTTGATGTATGTTAATCCACTGTAGTACTTGCCTACTGTTGGTTTTCCTTGATCATTCTTGTTTATATGTTGCAAGCCAAAAAGATGCAAACTTCTTCTCCGAGTTTCGTCGTTTTGTGTTATTTTTTGCACTGTTAGCAGTGGCTTTTGTGGAGCTTGTAGCTATGCTGTCTCTGCTGCATAGTCTGTGAGATTACAATGTTATGCTTCTTGTCCTTCTTCCTTTATTAAACTTTTGTTTTTGGCTTTGGAATGACAGCTCAAAGGAGAAACCCACTCTCGGGTAAGGCTTCTTTTGTCCTTTTCTCGAGCCCCTATTTCTTACTGTTCGCTATTCATTGCATGCCCGTAATTTTTTGTTGATTTTGTCCTATGATTACAGTGGCACGCGGATTAAGACCCGCAAACGGAATATTGCAGCGCCTCTGGACCCTGCAGCATTTGCGGATGCAGTGGTCCAGATTTACCTGGATAATGCTGGTGATTTGGTAATTTGGATATTTAATTTTGATACCAGCTTTATTCTTCTTTCTTTCTCCATTCTATTATGTTAATGCCATTACGATTTGGTGATCAATCTCAATTAATTGTTTGATGCTGGTAATACTTGGGACAAAAGCTTAACTAAATATTTTATTATGCACAGGAACTTGTTGCTAAGAACCTTGAGTCTTCAGACCTCAACTTCTCAAGATACGGTGATACCTTTTTCGAGGTAAATACTAAATAATAAACTTAGAAGATTATCTCATACAGGAATTTCATCACTATTGCCCTCAAGGGCATATACATAGGATTGAACTGTAGGTGGTGAAAAGTATCTTTTTGTTGGTCCTATGGAGTCTGACCTTTTTCTCTTTGTTTATTTCTTGAGGTCTTATTTTCCTTGTGTTAAAAAGACCACTTTCCTTTAAAATCTTAATACTAGTATAGAGTATAGCAGTGCATGTTGTGTTATGGGTTGGTTTTATGCTGATACCTCTTTGTTTTTACCTAAGTAGCTCATATAACAAATTGAGCTGTTCCAATTTGTTGCATAAGCATGTCACACGTGCTTGTCAAGAAGATATGTTGTTTGTAAACGTGTTTAGTGTTTAAAATGTTTATTGTTGCATGGATGATACAATGTCAATTACTATTCTCTTTGTTGTGTCATTGGTGCTTCTCTTTCGCATTTCATCTTTACATGTGGTGTTGTGATAGGTTGTCTTCATTGGAGGCCGTACACAACCTGGAACAGTCAAACTTGATGAAGGGGAACGCCACCCTTACTCTGTGATTGAGTGTGAACCTAAACGTGAAGCCATTTTGCCTTCTGTCATCTATGTGCAGAAGATATTAAGAAGAAGGCCGTTTCTGATAAAGAACCTTGAAAATGTCATGCGAAAAATGTTGCAGTCATTGGAGCTCTTTGAGGAAAATGAAAGGATTAAGCTCTCAATTTTTACAGCCCTTGCTTTTTCCCAGAAGCTATCAGGCCTTCCCCCAGAGACTGTTCTCCAGCCATTGCTCAAAGACAACCTTGTTGCCAAAGGGCTAGTTCTCTCTTTCATCACAGACTTTTTCAAGGAATATCTGATTGACAACAGTATTGATGATTTGATCTCAATCCTTAAGCGGGGTAAGATGGAGGATGATCTTCTCGAGTTCTTCCCCTCTACTAAGAGGACGCCTGAAGCTGTCTCTGAGCATTTCACGTGAGTAAATTTCTAATTTAGAACTTACATGAATAATAGAGCTGTGTAGGGATGTGAGGTGGAAGATACTGTGAAGTGCCTGAACTCTTTCTTTCATTCACACCCTCCACCACCTTAGCTCAAAAAGGGTACTGAATGTGGGGTTTGCAACTGTCTCTCTCCTACTCGATAAATCTCCATTGATTATTTGTGTAAATAATTGTGTCATTTGTTATTTAGAGCTTCATCATTCAAGATTTAATCATGATAAAAAAGTTTAAGAAATTGCTTTGGGTTAATTTGTTTTCCTTAAAATGGGGAACAAGGCAAAATGGGGGATCTCATGATTTGAGATTTTATTGTATGGAGTTTCAAGTTTTACTGCAAGCTATTTTTCTGCTGTCTTAAGGCCAATAGGGATTGGTATTTGGTACACCTTTTTGTCCTGCTTTAGAGCATTCTCATTTTAAAACAAGGTACTTGCCTGGATTTTCCAGGCGCTATGCCAGCCTACCGTTATACTCCTATTAACATTACTCGGTAAAACTGAAAATATTATGCAAGGAAAAAGTCCTATTAGGTCTCTTTCGGTGTGCAAATTGAACAAGTAATGTATTGTACAATCATTTGCTCTTTACTTTTTTTTTGGTTGTTTGGTGAGTAGGAGTTGAAGGAAGAAAAAATGTTCACTTTATTCATGCCATCTTACTTTAGCTTTTGTCTAATGGTGTATGGACTTGCTTATTTCAGCAATGCTGGCCTTTTACCTTTGGTGGAATATAATGATAAGAAGATATTTGAGGTGAGGCTCAAGGAAATGAAATCTACATTAACAACTCAGCTAGCAGAAGAAGTTGCTATCTCTGAAGTCATAGAAACTGTGAAGCAACATGTCAAAGATGCCAAATTACCAGATATAGAGGTTGTGCGGATTTTGTGGGATGTCTTGATGGATGCTATTCAATGGTCAGGAAAGAACCAACAGCAAAATGCTAATTCTGCTCTTCGCCAGGTAATTAACACTTGAGTCAGTTACAAGCTTTGTAAGTAGTTCTATTTTCTGAAACTGCAAATTGGTATCTGCTTCAGAATTAAAAAAAAACTTGCGAGTGGAACCAACTAATTGTAACATATAAAATATTCTGATTGTAGTTCCAGGAATGATGAATTTCTTTTAGCTACTTCCTAAATAACAATACACAAAATGTGTGCATATCTTTCTATGACTGAATGCTGCTTGAAAAATTTAGCCGAGTTTATTCAGTTTCTCCTGTTTTAGTTACAAACTTATGTTGTATGGCAATGTGAGCTGACCACAGTTTGTGTGCTAGTGGATTTCAAAACAATGAGATAGAACTTGCTTCAAGAATGTACTTGTGAAAAAAAGCATTTGTTGTGATTATTGCAAAAAGGTTGCTCATGTGTTTCTTTTGCTCTTCTATTTTTGCTTTATTCCATATACTTGTGCAGATAAGATAATATTTGTAAGGTGTTACTAAATTTCTGTTCCAACTTTTATACATTAAGGTGAGATTATTTCTCTTTGTGGAATTTGGTGTCTAATTGATCGTTCATAGCATGTGTACTGGAAAGATTCATTAGAAATGTCGGTGGGCAAAACACGAGAGGTGACTTAAAGATCAGCAATAGCTTATTATTTATACTATACCTGATTAATTATTTATATTCTACATATGGAAATATGTTTAGGCATTGACTTTTTGGCAATTTAGTCTTGCTGTCAGCTTCACAAGTGAACTGGAAATATTGATGTTGAATGGAGCAATAGCTAACATGACAGTATGACACCTTGCAGCAACATTGTCTTGGTTTTAGCTTATTTTTGTTCACATGTTCAATTTCATGGCTTAGTGGATTTAGTAGTTTGTCCAAGTAGATAACGGGTTTTTTTCTTCTGTTATTTGGATAACCTATAACCATGGATCATTCTGGCATGTAACATCTAGCTTGTTTATATGCGTTTCTGTTTAACAATTTGTGTCTTTGTAGTAAAATACAGATGTACTGTTTATTGCATGAATAGCATATTTCCCCTTTGTCAATAGATTTTGTTTCAAAATTTTGAAATAATATTTGGAGATTATTTCAAATAAGTGTGTTTGTCTAATTGGCCCATCATTTCAACTTCAAAGCCTGAAATATGGAAAAGCTGAAGTTTGAAAAACAAGTCTTTAGGAGCTTTCAAGTTTTTGTTGAAGTTTTTCTCTCACAAATCTTCAATTGTATTTTCATGTCCAAACACAACTTTAATCTCCAAATATGTTCGTTTACAACTTTACTTCAAGTACTACTCGTTTTCAAATTTCAACCATGTCATGTCCAGACACTCCGTCGTGCGTCTTGGAAAGCAACTTAAATCTTTTTATTTTTAGTTTTCCTCTATTTAGTCTCAACTGTTCATGATATAGAGCTTGATCATATACAGTGAACCCCAATTTTGTTGTCATTGAACATAGTTGATTCATTTTGTCATAGACATTAGATGGTGGTAGGGCTGATCAATTCTTCTTTATGGGTTCTTTTGTAGAGTTGTTGGGCAGGAAGGGTGTTTGATCATCTAGAAACTGGTCTACATCAAATTGTGTATTCTTTGCTTCACAACCACTATCTAAGTAATGAAAGTTGCCTATATTTCAAGTCTTGGAACAGAATTGTCCAGCTTATCTAATGTTTCGTCTGATGCCTGTCTAATTAGTAATTACATCATTTTTGGATGCTTCTGTTGTCTATCTGTTAAAACTATTTAGATGGCGCTCAGTTGTCAAAATTTTTGTTACTTGTACATAATCGTTGGTTCTCCTCTTCTTTTTCCTTTTTGTGTAGGTGAAAAAATGGGCAGAACTGCTGAATACTTTCTGCACCACTGGAAAGCTTGAATTGGAACTCATGTACAAAGTCCAAGTCCAGTGCTACGAGGATGCTAAACTGATGAAGCTGTTCCCTGAGATTGTGAGGTCTCTTTATGACCAAGATGTTCTGGCAGAAGATACCATTCTTCACTGGTTCCAGAAAGGAACAAACCTCAAGGGCAGGTAAGCATTTGTTTCGACTTTGCTCGGATGTTAGATATTTGAGTCGTGTGGATGGTAGTTGGGACACTATTCACCCTTGTGGGGGTGTTGATCTTGTCTGTCTTTTCCTAATGGGGTTACTGTCTTTAACAATATTGCAGGCAAAACTTTGTGAAGTCGCTGGAGCCCTTTGTGAAATGGCTGGAGGAGGCGGAGGAAGAAGAGTGAATTTCTCATGAAGTATCTATCATCTCCGTTTAGCTGACCATTTCTGAGAACTGTTTTTCCTGGAGAGTAGTATTTATATTCCCCTTTTGAGTATTGAAAAGAATAAGAAAGACTTTATGAATATTCTCACAATTTGACAGTTTGTTATGATGCTCCTTCACGTTTTAAACATAATCTGTATGGGTTTGCTTCCCTTGGATCTTTATATTCGCGTGCATCAGTCGTATTTTTTTGAGTAATTTTACTAGGTTTTGAGAAAATGATCAACTTCTTTTAAAGGACAATAATTCTATCATTAATCAAGCTTTGCATTAGTAAGAAAAAATGATAATTGGAAGAGGATGAAATTGAGTCGATCTGCTTATTTGTTTCATGATGCATCTCAAATTTTTTTCGGCCTATATTGTCCCTACAGAACCAATCTCACATTGTTGAAGTTTCAAGGTTACAAAAAAAATATAAATTCATCGAATATGTCAACTTTTTGCATATATTAGTTCATTAATTTTCTGAAATATGATTTGATCTACTCCATATTTTATTTGGATCATCTCAACTTATATAATGTTATATCTGATTATCCTACGAATTTCCCATATTTCAAAAAAAAATATACTTTCACATCCATACTAAATATTCAAAAATTGAAATCTTCCCCAACTCCGTTGTTATAATTAATTGAACACCCAATTAAATAATTGAAGCGTTTGCAGCAGGAAGACTGAGGGCAAGAAAATGCATCAGGGGAATACTGTACAGTGTATGCAGACCTTATCCTTACCTTACCTCGTGGATATAGAGAGGTTTCCGAAATAAATCAGACAGAAGAAGAGCTTTTCTGAAATAAATGACTGAATACACATTCTCTTTGAAGTTACAATTGTTATGTACAAGAGAATTTTAGCAGGTTACCAGAAAAAATTGAACCAAAGTCACAGCATTGGCCTTATCTTCATCTAATCCAATAATTCCACAGACCACGCGATCAAAATTGACGTTGACACAACTCACAAAGCCACGGTTAGGATACGTGCAACGGTGCAAGAGCAGATTTTCTTACAAATGATGATAATCCGAGGATGCTGGTTACATACTGATATCGACAGGAAATCCAGCAGTTCCATTAGGCAAGTCCAATAAGTTTTTTATCGAACGTTCATGCCTCGACTGCAGTTGGGGCATCTTCATCAGTGGTATCGTTCAATACAACCTCCTCAACAGGGTCTACATCAGGTCCCTTTTCTTTGTCCCCTTGGTCAATAAGCTTTTCTCGAAGTTTCATCATAAGATCCTCCCTAGCACTAGTGTTCTCCGATAGGAAATGTTTTACAGCATCTCTACCACGAAAGTTCTGATTGTTGATACTGTAATAACCACCACCACCTTTTGTAATGAATTTATGTTTGACTCCCAAGTCAATAAGTTCAGCTTCACGGGAAATTCCTTTACCAAACTCAAGCTCGAATTCCGCAGTTCTAAAGGGAGGAGCATGCTTGTTCTTTACAATCTTGACAAGAACTTGGCTTCCTATGGTCTGTAAAATAGAGACTCCATCAAAAAGACTGCCTGCATAATCAGATTCGGGACAGTTCAACTCCCTCACATTCACTCAACAAAGGGCATTCATGGAACTCTCAACATAGAAATCATAACAAAAAGAGTGACCGAGGATAAAGTTATACTATCATACAAACTCATTTCAGAAAATAACATACTGCTTTTTCCTAAACATACTCCAAATCAGATATGCCCAAAATCTTGAAGTTCTAATATCTTGATCAACAAAGATACATACCTCTTCCCCTTCTTCACGAGCCCAATTCGTTTTATGTTTAGACGCACAGAAGCATAGAACTTCAAGGCATTACCACCACAAGTAACTTCACTAGGTCCTCCAAATCCCCCAAAAGTTGAAAGTTTTGACCTGACCTGAACCAGGGTGCAATTAATCAGTCGAGTCCTTTACACTGACGAGATATGTTGGATGTCTCGATCAGAATAGAAAATACACAAGGAACTAATCAATCAAAAACATGCAATCTAATCTCATTGAGGCGTCTCTTTGAAACAGAAAAGAAAAAGAAAGAAACTCCAAGACAGCAACAGAAGGAAAGATGAGGGCAAGAAGCATGATATGAATCTAGGCAGCCTATGACTCTTGCCTGATTTATGAAGATTAAAATAGTCTGTGATAGCGATAGAGAATGACTGAGCTTGCGGAGTGCTTGACTCATAAGTCTAGCTTGCATCGCCATATGAGCATCTCCCATTTCACCTTCAAGCTCACCTTTCGGGACAAGGGCAGCCACCTGCCATAGAAGTCAATTGTCCACATAAGGTTTTTAGATAACTGAGACTATTATCATAATTGACTCTGAAAGTAAGAACAAGAAACATGAACCAACAGTTTCAATCTTCCTTACACTGTCCACAACAACAACATCAACCGAACCACTCCTTATTATTGTATCTACCAGACTAAGAGCTTGCTCACCACAATCTGGTTGAGACAGAAGTAAATTTGAAGTATTTACTCCAATTGTCTCAGCCAATGTTGGATTAAGAGCATGCTCAGCATCAACAAAACAACAATAACCTACAAAGAAACAAGACGAAGCATAAGTAATTTCCATGTGTCAGTTGCAATGAGCTAAAAATGAAATGATAGATGTTGCAAATGGAAAAGAAAATGAAATGGTAGTTTGTTTTTTTCTCTCTTTTCTTTTTTGGGAATGCAGGCTAGTGAAGTACAAATTAGACAAACCTCCTTGTTTCTGTGCCTCAGCAATTACATGCAAAGCAAGTGTTGTTTTCCCTGAAGCCTCTGGACCATATATCTCTATTACGCGTCCCTGCACAAAAGCAAGATATAAGTTATAATGAAGATAAGAATATAACCTATCATCCTAACATTGATAAGCAGCTATCTGTTTGTCTCTGTAAATAGATTCGCATATCTAGTAAAATAGTCACCCAGCTGCCTAAAGTGACAAAAGATCCAGAATAATAACGTTGGTGTAAATACTAATTTTTCCAGTTCTCCAAAGTAAACATTACTCAGAAAATTATGTGCATAACATCTGGGAGCCAAGCGATCATCACCACTATTTTTATTCACCATATATGAAATGCCCAAAGAAAGAGGATATGGTTTTATTCTTTTACCTTTGGAAGACCCCCTATCCCAAGGGCAATATCCAAAGAAAAAGATCCAGTAGACACTACAGGGACTTGTTTGGGGGACGCCGTGCGACCAAGCCACATGATGGATCCCTTTCCAAATGATGTCGTGATCTGATCTAGTGCATGTTTCAAAGCCAAGTCTTTCTTGGACAAATTCTCTTCGCCTGAATCACTGCCATCTGAATTTGACTTTTTCTTACCTGAAATTGAATAGATGACAAGGACCAATGAGCATCCAAAGACAAAAACTTCATGTCTATTTAGAACTAAGTCTTAGAAATGGAGAAACCTTGTCACTCTATGAAGAGGGCAATGACAGAAAATATTCAAAATATATCAGCAAAATATACATCTCTATGTAATTTTCCATATATTGGTGGACAGACACTGAGCTAGTGTTTGGTCATAGATTTTGGATCAGATTTAGGGATTTACCAATATGTTTGGCCATGAAATTTAATCAGATTTTTTTATCTTCAAATATTTTCAAATTCCCAAAAACTGGCTCAGACAAGTTTTTCGGTTTTTTGGACTTCCGCTCACAAAAATTCGAAAAAGATTCAAGTAAAATGCATGTCCAAACAACTTCAAATTCCAAAAATCTCAATTTTTAAAACTCAAATTAACATGTTTCAACTTCATATTCTAAAAATCACAACTTCCGAAATTCAAATTTTAAGTTTCAACTTCAAAAGCTTACATTTGCAAGTTTCAACTGACAAAACCTATGACCAAACGGTGGCGTGGGAAATGGGAATAGAAGCATCAAAGCCCAACTAGAAGCTTTCAAGTCATCTACTTCAATTCAAATTAAAGTGTAGTATTATCCCTCTCTAAAAGCTCACATTTTTTTGCTCCACTAGTAATTCAAACCCACAACTTACGATTAAAGGTGAACGATGCTTACCATCCAAACAACCCCTCTTGTCATAATCTTAACATTTGAACTACTTCTCCTTGTACTCTCAACATTTCTTTCCTCTTTTTTTTTCACCCCTAGCTGAAAGGTCACGCCTTTTTGCTCCGAACCCACAACTTAGCATTTTCATTGAAGGATGCTTACCATCCGAGCAAGCCCTCTTGTCATAATCTTAAGATTTGAACTTTCCTCTTTTTTTCACCCCTCCCTAAAAGCCCACACCTTTTTGCTCCAAACCCACAACTTAGCATTTTCGGTTAACCATGCTTACTATCCGAGCAACCCCAAGAAGGGATTTTTACAATATATGAACAGTAAAAAGTTCCAAAACCAAGTACAACATAAGTTAATATGAAAAATATATCAGTAATACATTAACCCCAAGTTACAAATTTTACATACCTCTAGAAGAATAGTAACATAGTTGATCTGATACCCCAAATAAGCTTTTTCTCAAACACTGCAAAAATCAAGAAACAACTCCAAGAATGGATTTTTATGAATGAAATCAAGAAAATGAACAAAAATAAACTTACATTTTTGAAGGCAGAAGAAGCAAGTTCACGGCGATTAATAAGTCTCAGCAACATCGCCATTGTTAGGGTTTTAGAGGTTTAAGAGGGAAAAATAGATACTCTATCAATTATAAAGGGAGACATAGAAATGTGACGTGGCACTCTAATATTTCAAGTTTTTTTTTTTTTTTAAGGTATAGTTGTTTTTTAATAAAATATTGGATCGAACTGAATTATTTGACACCTTCGACTCTCGAGAGATAAAATGATTGAGATCTCCTTACACCATATTCAATTAGAGGTATCGAGTTTGAATACTGAAAATGAAAAGAATCATATTGAGAGCATCGTCTCTAGAAATTCTAGATGAACACTTGAATTGGTTGAGCTCTAATTCGACCATAAATATGTCCTGCAAAACGCGAATTTGAAGTAGTCAAACTCTAATGCAGTATTAAACATTCCCTGCAAAATCAAATTAACCAAAATTTAATACGATATGAAAGTTAACATTTATGTCACCAATATGCTTAAATGATTTTATAAAAGATCTTTTAAATCGAATAGAACATATTGTCGTTGCAAAAGGTGTAGTTATCTTAAAAAAATTAATGGACTGAACCGAGTTATTTGACACCTCTAAGCGACAAATGATTGAGATCCCATCCTTGACATTCAATTAAAGGTATCGAGTTTGAATACTGAAAATGAAAAGAGTTATATTGAAAGCGTCGTTCTTAGAGATGAACACTTGAATTGATCGGGATCTAATTCGGTGATAAATATGTCATGCAAAGTGAATTTATAGAAGTATATTCAACTACTGATAAATAATCAACTAGTACATTTAAAAAAAAAAGGTAATATGAGTCATATGGTTTGAAATATATGAAATTAAATATATTGTTGCTGTAATATACCATAAATATGATAAATTAGAGTTGAATAAAATAATAAAAATAAATAAAAATATATATTCAGGTTGATGCAATGATATTTCGCCTTTTTTAAGGAGATTCAAACTCATTACGACATAATCTACACCAATCCAACAATATCACTCTTGACTTGTCTAGAATACAACAACACGACAACGTCGTACAACTCAAACAACTCTGGATTAGTTGAAGAGTTCAAAACTCCACAAAAAGAACACATTCCTTCAACATATAATTACCCTCTTTTGTATAATAAATTAGTTGAACACTTCAAATATTCTTCTTTGTCTCTACTTTCTCTTTCACTACAATATTTTTCCACACTTCTCGTCTTCTTTTGAGACACATTTCACAAAGACAGAAACACCACTATTCACAGGGGAGGAGTTCTTCTTTGTATTGAATAAGAATAACGTGGATAATAGTAGTTACAAGAGTTACACCATAATAATGATCACCTTCTTGTCAGTTTATACCCACGAACATATGCACTTAATATTTAAATTTTACTATTAAAATGCATAAACACCAACACATAATACTATTTTTTTAAAGAGTCTAAATTTAATTCCTCGTCACCCCCTATGAAGTATTTATATTCGAAATTCACTGAATCAACTAACACATTAGTTTGATGCACTAAACTTTTCTTCAAGAGATTCTTTATTTTAATGACTTAAATGAAAAATATCGTGTTAGGTGCAGAAAAAATCACATCCTATCATATACTTGATGACATTTTTTATTTTTGCCGTCCAATATTCAATTTGTTTTTTTTATATGCACAATATAATTGTTGATGAGTGATGTTCGACGGACTCATTATTATATATGACTATGACACTACAATTAAAAGTGATATCATATTTAAAAATTAAATTCAAGACTGATAGTTAGAGATTCAGAGTACTCGATTCACATCTTCACCATAATTTTTGGTGGTCCTAGCTAGCTGGGGTGTGGTTTTATATTTATTTTTCTTTCCCTTATTATTATTTTTTATTTTAAAAACTAGAACTCCTTACCAAATATTGACGATCTCTATTAATTTGGAAATAAGTGGTTCTATTTTAATGAAATGTCACCATCTCTAATAATACCAAATAAATCATAGATATTTTGTGTTCTATCAATTTAACGTGTTCAAACTTACTCTTCTGAAATTTTATAATTATATTTGTTGTTCCATTTACATCTATTTTACAATAAAATTGACTGAGTGATCAATATAATTAAGTGATGTTTGTCCAAATATTACTTTTTTTTCTGATATAACAAAATGTTTTATATAAATAATAGTATACAACATAACATAATATGTCTTTATCAAAGACATAATCAAATAACTATTGCATAAATAATCGATTTGTAAGGCTGGCAAAATCCTTTCAAAAATCTTCTACAATTAGAAGTTTGACTTTTTTATTTTATTTTTTAAAAGAAATATTCTAATTGAAAATATATGCTGTCATGATCAATAATCTCCACACAAAATTAACAATTACATTATAATAATATATAAGTTGTGTTTCTCCCTAATATTTATTTTTTAAGAGATAAAAAAATAACACCTCTAATTAGTAATGTTAACACTTAAATAAGAGTTATGCTTGAGATGAATATTTCTTTCAATAAAAGTAGGTCGAAAACTTCGATAGTCTTTTGAGTTTATTAGTAATATTTTTTTTAAAAGTACTAAAGTATGATCTGTTTTAATTAATTAAGCACTTAAATACATGATAATTAAATTATTTGTTTTAGATATTTTTTTCTACAATTTTGGTGAAGTTTATGCACATATTTTCAAACGTCCATATGTAGATAAGTTAATCACTTAAAATATGAGTATCATCTTCATTAATTATACGCGTTAACATTAATAAGTCATAAAATTTCAAGTATGGTTCAACTAACCTCAATGAATACATAATTAAAGGAGATAATAAATTTTATGTAATAACTATGCAATGAACATTTAAAAATACAAATAATATTTTTTCTTCAAATTTTAAGACGAAAACATTATTAAAATATTTTATCATATAGCATTACACAGTAAGTCAGTAACCGAAAAACAGAGTCTTATCGGCGCCATTTTTGCAGTATTTTTTTTCTTCTCTCTGTTGTGTGTCACTCTGTTATTCGATTCGATTCCTATTTTTCTTCTCCTCCTCTAAATTCAACTAATCCATTCAATTTCCCCTTTTTTCTCTTATCCATATCAAATAATTTCATCCATTTATTTTATCTAACACAGTACAAAACTGTACTGGAAATTCTACTTCAGCTCATTTCTACAGAGTTTTACAGAGATGGTTTTTTTCCCCCTGATTTGGGTTTGATCTGATCAGGAAAAGAAAGTTTTTTTTGGTTGTTTTGAGGTGAATTGTTGGTGGGTTTTTATTTGATCTGACCAAAAAAATCAAGTTTTTTCATGTAGATTGGAGTTGAATTTTTGGTGGTTTTTTGTAATTTATGGGAACTGATTTTGGTCCAGGTGTTTGAATTGAGCTGAATTTGAAGTGGGTTTTTGAAATTTTTGACAAATTCTTGTGTCTGGTCACTGATTTGACCTTCTTGTTGTGCAAACTCTGATGGGTGTTTTTTTTGGCCTTAAAGCTACGTCAGATCAACAGATTGTGTCTTTATCAACTGAGTTAACCTTTCTTGTAAGTGAAAGGTGATCAATAGTGGAAGAGAGAGAGAGAGAGAGAGACAGAATAAAAAAGGTGTCTTTTGGGGATATTACTATTAAAAAAATTGAAAGGGGGCAATAGTTTTGATAGATCTGCTCTATATGTTAGTTGCAGTTATATTATTTCTATTCTTGTAAGTTGTGATGTAGAGGATTGTTTCAAGAGCTAATTATGTATGCATGATTGTTCAAGGGTTGCTGAAAAGTTCATAACTTTTTGGTGGATTAGATTCGATACGGACTGCTTTTGCAGTAGAAGTGAATTGGATTTCCATTAGCAGTCTGTTAATTTCCCCCCTTTTTGATTGTGTGATGATGGTGAAGTTGTTGGATTGAGGTGGAGGATTCGTTAATAGATTTTGAAGACTCGAAGGAGGATATTAATACGGATTCGAATAGGGGAATAGGGTGTTTGTTTGTTTAGTTGTTCTGGAGTGCTTACAGAATTTAGTCCGGGGCCTCGGGATGGGGTCCTGCTTGTCATCTGATAGCAGGAGTCCTCATCCTGGTTCTCCTGCATCTACAATTAGGAAGAGGAAGAACTCAAAGAAGAGGTCAGGATCGCGGAATTCTTCCTTTGACATTCATAAGGAAGAGCTGCTGCATAGGATTCCCGGGCGTATGTTCTTGAATGGTTCTAGTGAGGTGGCTTCACTCTTCAGTCAGCAGGGAAAGAAAGGGACTAATCAAGATGCTATGATTGTGTGGGAGGTTAGTCCTCGAATCTTTTCATGTTGTCTTTGTGAAATGGTGGTGATTAGTAATTGACTTGCAATATTCATGATCACTAGAATGCATATGATCATGGCTGCAGTGGTAAAAGCTCAAGGAGTTAAAATGTTGTGTGGTAGTTATCTTTTAGATCCAAGTTTTGGTGCCTAATGATTGTTTTTTTGTGCTTCAGCCTATACATTTCTTGAATCTTGTCACATCACCTGATTTTTTGAGTAATACTTTCTTATTAAGTTTTGTGAGTAATTATGATGTTTACAACTCTTTTTTCTTGATAACTTGTTCAAAGGCCCTACAATGTGCTCTCTGTTTACTTATCTATAAGCTTGGTAGAGTTACAGAGGACGAAAATGTACCTTTAAATTGACATCATTTTGTACTGATAAGCTTTTTAATTTTTTTCCTCTTGTGATATGTAGTTGTTATTGGCCATATATATAGTTGAATTACTTTCTCGTGATACTGTCTCAGTCTCATTAAACCTTATGTAACTGTGTTCCTAATCTGCTAAAAATATTAAATTCCAGAATTTCGGTTCCAGAGAAGATACTGTTTTCTGTGGTGTTTTTGATGGTCATGGTCCTTTTGGTCATATGGTTGCAAAACGAGTCAGAGATGCACTTCCCTTAAAGCTAAGCACACACTGGGAAGTTAATATAAAAAGTGAAGACGTTCTAAGAGAGATCAGTCTCAACACGGGGAGTAGCCTATATCCTGAGGATGCTGTCCTCATCTCTGCTGAGGAGTCGAGGCTCTCAATTGATGTTGAAGAGACCAAAAAACACTTGGAAGTATTTCAGACATTGAAGGAGTCATTTCTGAAGGCGTATAAGGTTATGGATAGAGAACTGAGAAGCTATACCAATATCGACTGCTTCTGTAGTGGAACAACATCAGTAACGCTAGTTAAACAGGTTTGTTGATATATTCATAAAGTTGAAGTTGGCTAGATTTTCTGCCATTTTATTCTGAAGATGAACTCTGTTATTTGATTTTTGGTAGGGTGAGAATCTTGTTATTGGTAATGTTGGAGACTCTAGAGCTGTGCTGGGTACGAGAGGCGAGGATGATTCTCTCACTGCAGTGCAATTGACAGTAGATCTTAAGCCCGATTTACCAGGTGCATACATGTCTATGTTTTGCTGCCTGCATATGGTCACTTCTTTTTTTGATATTGTGTCATCAACTAAATTACCACTTAGCTTCTGTTCATTTAATGAACTTATCTATCTGCAATGTCAGCTGTTCTGAGCTAAACTGTTGCAAATAGGCATCAGATTTGACGATATACCATGTTGCAATCTTACACATTCATGCATCCCCTCCCCAAGAAAAAAATGTCCCTACGTGTTATATCTTCTTTCCCCCGTTGTGCTGTGCCAGGCCGTTTTGGCCCTTATGCGTCTGTTTTAGGCGTGTGTCTTATAGAGTAAAGTTGTTGTAGTGAGGATCGAATTATCAATTCATGTATGAAACCAATCAATCAACTCTAGTCTTAGACTAGTTGAGGTCGCATATATGTTGTATGTTTCTAGCCAAGTATGCATAGATTCGAGGGATTATATTATAGGTCATCTAGGACAATTTACCTGCATGGCTCCATGTGATTCTAGGTCTAAGTTCATCCCCTTATACAAATGTGAAAATATGTGACAAAGAAAATACTAATTCATGATGGATAACTATTGAAATTCTTTCTGCACGGTCTCATTCACATACTCAACCTCCATCATATGAATCTCTTGAAGAAATGTTTAGACAAACCTAAACCGATCTCCATTTTTTTAAGTTAAGCTTCTGCTGAAATCTTTATCAATTTTCTCTACCTCTCCCAGTTCAAAAAGTTTTTTGAATTCTATTTTGACGTAAGAAGTGAATAGGCAGTTATACCTCCTTTTTGTGTATGATTAGTTATGTACTTCAATCACAGTTATGTTACGTAATTGTGTTATCAGAATGTAAGCATATAAAACAAAAGGAATGTGGTACAGTTACTTAGAACTATCGTCCACACAACAGTATTCTTGGAAGCAGAAATTTTCCTTTTTTATAGGTGATGTTTACTGATTTCTACTGATGCTTGCCTCACTATAACTCTGCTTTCTAAATTTACAGCGGAGTTTGAGAGGATTCGCAAATGTAAAGGGCGAGTGTTTTCTCTTCAAGATGAACCAGATGTTGCAAGAGTGTGGATGCCAAATAGCAACTCTCCTGGACTTGCCATGGCTCGTGCTTTTGGCGATTTTTGCCTCAAGGATTTTGGTGTCATCTCAGTACCTGAAATTTCTTACAGGCGTTTATCCGAGAAAGATGAATTCATTGTTCTGGCGACAGATGGGGTATGGCACTTGAATCCTGCTTTAGCATTACTTAGATTCACTATCTATCTCGTTGCTAGTTGAATTAATTTGATACCGGTTACAGATTTGGGACGTACTTTCAAACGATGAAGTAGTAAATATTGTCGATTCGGCTTCATCCCGTTCATCTGCAGCTCGATCACTTGTTGAAGAAGCCGTTCGAGCCTGGAAGATCACATACCCAACTTCTAAAGTCGATGACTGTGCAGTTGTCTGCCTCTTCCTTGATTCAAACTCGAATAACTTCTCTACTGCTTCTAGTACAGAAGACAACGACAAGACTTTCGTCTCAATGGAAATGAGTGAAGTTAGCAACAATACGGGTGGTGCCCTTAGTCCACCTGCATTGAATCGTTCCTGTACTGTTCGAGAAGGTGAAGAGGTTTCAGCAGTCAGCAACGAGGAAGCCTCGGAACAGGATGAGTTGCTACCTAAGACGGAAAAAGAATGGTCTGCTCTTGACGGGGTAGCTGTTGGAGGATCAAAATACAAGAAGAAATAGTAAGAACTTGCCTTGCACCAGGCGCTTACACCAAACCAATGGATGCATGACATGTGTTTGCACATCGACTTTCCTCACTTTAACTATGGTTAACATATATTTTCACCTCGTTATTAACCATGGTCAGCCGCGTCTAGGTGTTAGTAAGTTTTTACCATGTCCAAATATGGATTCATTTCTCTGTCTTAATTTCCATTTTGTTTAGTTCTTATGATCAGTTTTTTTTACTGTAATAATTCTTTCTCTATAGTTTATGTAACAGTACTAGCTATTTATTTTTTTGTTCTTTTCTTTTTTCTTGTAAGAAATTTTGCATGAGTATATGTTTATAAAGTTCTTACTCTTCTTTATTTTCAATTGTGTTGATAAAATATTCGAATTTCATTACGAGCAAACTTTATTTTTGGTTTTATAAAATCATGATATTACCTTGTAAAAAGGAATATCATGAAATGAGAGAGGTTGATTTTAGAGAAAAATATCATGATCTTGTTCAGGAGCAGAGCTTGAAGCTCAGATACGGATTCAGTCTAACTTAATAACTTTTGCTCGTTAAGAAATTTATCGAATATATTTACCATCTATAGTCAGTCATCTATGGGACATTGCAACAGAAATTGAAGATAAATACTTGACCAGCTTCTATATGAATGATTTTTACATATTAAAAGCACAGAAGAGAAACTGCTAATGATAATATGCCAGAGAAGGATGCTGAAATGGTCAGGAACGATGAATCTCGTTATGATAAACAAGTCAATTTTGCAAGTTCGTTGTTACAGGATGTATATAGGACATGAATCCTCGATATAGATGCTAACATAGTTGGTTCTCATCCTTTAGAAACTACGAGTGTAATAGAAGAATCTGTTGACAACAGGATCACCTTCAGATGATCAACTCGTGGCAATTGAGAACAAATTAAGCATATGGTTCTGTTTCTCAATCTTTCTTACTTGCTCCAACGAAACCAAGGTCGAAAAGACTGAAAATCCCTTCAATTTGCTGAATGTTGATGGTGCAAAAATTACTCACTGTACAGCTGTTTCTGTTGTCACTTCAACAAATTGAACAAGATGGAGATGATTATCAAGAAGAACGTGAAGAACTTTGTCGAATCCATCATAGGAGCTGAAGAAATATTGTGAGAAGCCACGGTATATGCGCTACCAGAACTTTCCTCATACTTGAGTTTGATGGTTGAAGAACCTGAAATTAACAACACACATACTTTAGGAGAAACTTAGAAACAATGGATTGAATATAGCATTAACATTTCGAATTCTCCAGATTTGTGTTAGCTGGGAAAGTAGAAAGAAAAGAAGGCATTTTTATAGTTGATTTATAAAGATATTCAAAGGCATAGTTCTTCCTTCTAGAGTTCCTAAATTCGGAAAATAATAAGCATTATTCCTCTCCTAATAAGTAGTAGTATCTAGTAATCGCGTAGTTTCTTATTCTTCAATGTGTTTTACCATCTGTTGCTTCATTTATTTGTAGTTTGTACTTGATATTTTGCTGTCATTTTTTTCGTCTTGTAACCCTACTCCGGATAACTTCTCTTTTGAGTCAAGGGTCTAACTGAAGCAACTTCTCTACCCTACAAAAGTAGGGTAATGTCTACGTACGTCTTACCATCCCTAGACCTCACTACGTTCATCTGCAACATAAGGCCAATTAACATTTTCAAGACAAGTATAAGATTAACCATCAAATGCATAGATGGTAATATTTGAAAGCGAATAATTATTTAATGAGATCAATTTCTAGATAGCTTTCTATGCTGTAGACTATAGAAGAACGTAGTTGATTAACTATATATACTCACAGTCATATTCAGTCCAACCAATTGCCTGATTTTCAATATCATAAACAACTAGTTTGTTTGATAACGCGAGATCTGCAACAAAATAGCAAAATGTTACTTGTTGGACAGAATTATGTTACAAAATATCAAAATGTTGCAACAAAATATGTTGTAGGTGATTTCTTCCAATCTATCCTAGTCTTGGTGGACAGAAGTACACGGTACTTGTTGCTGGTGGGACGTGGCCGGTATCCCATGAATTTAGTCGAGGCACTAGCTGGCCCGGACACCATGGTTATCAAAAAAAATAAAAAAAAATAAAATTATCACTAATCTCTAAGCATTACAAGCTTGACCAGCAACCAGATATATATTATCCTACATTCATTCATATTCCTCAAATGTCTTATCCAGTTCATGCTTGCAGAGGTAAGATTGATATGAAATATGTCTCAAGCACGGACAAGACAAGCTTAATTTTCACGAACATGCTTCAATGAAAATTATAAGGATTTACTTCAGTTTAGATGCATTTCTCTGACGAGTTTCTCTTAAGAGAAAGAGAAGGTGTCAAATAATACCTCCCAACAGAGTTATTTCCGATCCATCCTTTGTCTGCATTTTGCTGTCTTGCCAACCAATGCACCATCTACTCTCCTGCAAAATTTAATCCAGAAACTGAGATGAGATTTCCGTGAGGAAACGGGATTGCAAGTTATATAGTCCATCCTGTTGCATTTCGCTTTTTCTGCACCCTAACAACACACTTCACAAAACTTTTTGGCCCTATCCTCTGGTATGGAGCAACATAAATATACATGCAGCCGTATAAACCAACAAAAAGGTAGAATAACATACACGTTCATACTAGCTAGACATGTCAAAGACAAATTTCAAGAAAGTATCAGGCTTGAATCTAACATGGTAACATAAAAGGCTATCATAATGCTGACAAGAGATTCTAGGAGATAAATCTAAAGGCCTATAATAATGATTGTTAGGTTGATAATGGCTCGAGAACCTAAGAACTGCTATTGTAACAAGAAAGAAATCCAAATAATTTTTTTTAATATTGAAAAAGAAAGTCTTCTTGGGAAAAATAAAAAACTTCATCTGATTGAATTAGAAAAGAGCTAAAGAACTTAAGCATATTTGGAGTACTTACTTCGATTTGGAAAAGATAATCGTGGGGATAAACTGTCAAAGGAAGCGAATCTGCAAACCGAAAGGTTACAACTGGGAACCCATCATCAATCCTGCACCAGCGGAGGTAGAGGAAAGTTAAAAGACAATTGAGTTTATAAGTTATTATAGGCAATTTATCTGACTCATCCTATTAGTCTCTTATAGAACTACACTAAGAGAACATTCATTTCTCAGCAGTATTCTTTCCTTATTACCAATCTCCGTATAAATATACCAAATCCAATAAATCCACCCATACTCTTCCCTTATTCCCTCCCATTCACTCCAAAAATAAAATACTCCTTCCATCCCAAGAAGAATAATAAGATATGGAGAGCTCTCTCCAAAAAGTATAAATTACCAAATATATTTGGAGTGACCAAAATAGAAAATAAGTTAACAAACATTAGTAGTATACACAGTTTTAGCGTATAGTCTTCCTTACTGTATCAGTGTATATACTCATAGCGAAAATGAGAAGATCTGACATACTAAACCTTTGACAGAAAGAAATATGAAACTCACGAGAGGCCAGAAAGAATCTTACTTCCCAGTGTAGTCAAAGCAGTGGAAACTCTGCTCAACAAGACGAATATTCAACTGTGGGTGCCGTTCAATCAGCTATGCCAACAGTGAAACGGAAAAAATCAAGCAGAAAGGTTAAAAATATATCCATGCATACATGTGGTGTAAAGCTCTCTAACAAAATAAGCCAATTACATTATTTCTGAAATGTCTGTAGTTACCTTGTTGATGAGAGTACTGTAGACCTTGTGTGGAAGATAAGCTAAGGTTGTTCCACTGTCAATTATTGCCATAGTTGTGGGAATGTCTAGAACTTGACCACCAACCTCAATTCCTTTCATAATAACATTATAATGTGGCCTAAAGAGCAGACAGATATTTTAACAGAGTTCAGAATAGTGGACAAATGGAGAGGTTAAAATCATGTAATCAAAGCACGAAAATAAATAACCAAAATACAACAGAAGTCACAATTTCTATAATTCAAACTTGAAACTGACTAAGCAAATATATGCACCAGCAGCGAGTGAGTCGAGAGAGTTTTAAACTCCTTACATCTACATGGTAGATTTATTGCAAATCGAGTAGTAATGTATCCAGTGATAGGACTTGACAATCTGCATTGGAACTACTTTATAAATCTAAAAGTCAAGATTTATCTCTCCGTTTCAATATAGTGAGTGTCTTAAGGGCTCTAACTTGATTTTTCACTACCAAGGTGCAGTGTCAGCTCTAACATTGTCTCCATCAGGCTGTAGTTACAGTGGAATCATATATCACCCTTCTTTTCCCTCGTTTGCCGCAAAAAGAGGGAGAGGGGAATACATTACTTGAGTGCACAAAAACTTCTTAAATTCATTGCTAGATCAAGCACATAAATAGAATGAGAATTGAACAACCAGATGTGCAAAGGATAAGAGAATATACAAATGTACAAACGTCACGCAGGACTAAAGCAAGCGTACTTATACCACATATGGACCACTTCGATAGGCTATGATGATGTTCATGGCCGTTTCGGCTTTGGTGATGATAGATCCGAAAGAGGAGTTTCGCTAAAGCTTTCGATTTGGTCGTAGCTAACTACTGTACTTTATTCATCCCTAGTAAAATGTCTATCTTTTCTTATTAGTCCGTCTCAGTTTTGCTTCCTAAAAAGAAAAATTACATGGAAGCCACTTCACTTGTAATAACTCTATATGTTTTTCTTTATTTCATTCTATCAAATTAATATATGACCCTACATGTTCTACAAAAATTATTAAGCATATCAATTTTCAGATCTATTCTTAATAAATGTAGAAGTTGAATTAAGACATACAATTTCATTTGGAGGCAGAGAGATGCAAATATCGATGCAAACAGATTTTACCATAACATTTTGCATACAATGTTTGAGCATTGTATATTTACCATCTTTTCGTTTAATAAAGCATTTACCATCAATTCTTTTAAGAAGGAAAGAAGGGTTAAAACTAAAAATACTTACGCATCTGAGACTAGTGGTGTTGTATTTACTTTTGGATGAACTACTGGTCCAATGGTGAATATGCCACCTCCATTCTTTCCATCTAGGCAATGTGCAAATATTTTCTTAACCTTCCCAGTGGCAGCTAGCTGCGAAATTACGGATGAACTTGCTTGTCCAAAACCAAGTATTCCATCAACTGCTTGATTAGAAGCACCTAGCTCTCCAGACTGTCTAGATGAGCACCTATGTTGGATAAAAATGATGTAAACTACTACATGTCATCAAGAGATAAATTACATGCCGAGTGTATGCAAACCTTACCCATACCTCGTAGAGATTGTTCCCGATAGACCCTCAACAATAATAGGCAAATTTTAGTTTTATATTTTAATCACAAGGATTAGAAACTTACCCAAATGCTATCGACCCGTTCATCGACGTTGTTTGTAGGTCTCCTGACACTTGCTCAAACTGAATATCATCCTTCACAAAGAATCCGGCTGTTGAGCTACCATCTCCATAACTAACCTGAAAATCACATGGCATTCCAGTCCTGCAATCTGAGTAGGGAGTATTGAGCATGCAAAACTCTTCGTCACAAGAAACAGATTTCCCATTTGCAGAGGCTTTCGGGTCATATGTCATCAAGTCTATCTGTAAGGTAACGACAATGATGAGAATATAATTGAGAAATGAGGTCGAGAATATGAAGTGACTGTCTACAAATAATAGAACCAACATCCATTTTATGCACAAAGAAAGGCAAGTGACACATATATTGGAAGAAGAATCATACCCCGAGGTCGCTTTTTGTAGGACATCCCTCACAGCTGGCACAGTTCACCCATAAAATGTCACTTCCAGTATCAACCTGGACATGAAAATCCCTTGAAGGCGTTCCAATAGATATCTTAGTGTAATAGAGCCTGCATCATTTACATACGAGGAAAATGCATAACCATAATGGCACATGATAGTATGAGCATTCATAATATCTCCATCGCCACAATCTGAAGTTATGCCCTGCATGTAAGCAACACTATTTTTTTGATAACCAATACCTGCCACCTCCCACCAGCAGCAGGTACCCTGTCTACCAAGGTTAAGACATATGGGAAGAAATCACCTAGTGTTTTTGTCTTTGCTGGGATTTGAACCTAAAACCTCATGGTTCTCAACTTACTTCATTGATCACTAGGTCACATCATGGGAGCGCACTTCTATTTATTTATTCTTTGGTGGTGAAGTTGTGAGGGGGGGGGGGTACATTTTAAACAACGAACTTTAAAAGTTAATGTGGTTAAAAAAAACAAGTACTAAGCTAAGCAAAGAAGCCATGATATCAATTAGTCATAACGTTGAGAAACAAAGCTGCATGCTTTCTTAAAACATCTACACCTTGTCCTCCTCTTTTAGAAGAATAAATACAAGAACCAACCAATATCATCATTCAAATTATCAACAATCAAACTTTAAACTGTCTCAATCCTTTAGATAATGCAAATAAGATAATTTGATAGAGAAAACATCAAACCAGAATTTGAAATTTGTACTATATGAAATATTAAACATGGATCAAATTGAAAGAGTGTTATATATATATTAGAACAAACACCGAGAGGTAGTAAGAATTATCAGGAAATAACTTTCCACACAACAACAATATCTATGCCTCAATCCCAAGCAAGAAAATGTTTTCGCGTAGCTAATCTATTCGAATGTTCTCTTCACTTGAGTAAATGTAGTTGGGTTTAAAAGGAAATGACTTCCCATATACTGTCAAAACTTGCAGACATGGTAAATTAGGAGGGAGAGAGAACACTAATTATGAAAAAAACCATGCAAAGGCAATAACTTTGCCTACAGAGACAAAGTGCAGACATGATAATATGTTGAATAGTCTCAAGTTAAAATCCCAACGTAGGCAGAAGGAAAACACTAGTCATTTCTTCCCATCTGTCCAAGCCTCAATCGACAAAGTTACCAGATACCTTTGCTAGTGGGAGGTAGCAAATAAGGGCGGTAATAGTGTTCTCGAAAGATAAAGCACAAATAAAACATGATATTTAATGAAAAAAAGGCGCAAAGGGAGAAAAAAATATAAATACATATGTCTAGTCCAAGACTAATAATTCTAAAGCATGAATGCCAAATATATGAACATAAAAATTGAATTTTTTTTTACGAGAAACTGAAATATCAATAGTTTAATGCCCCACCTCTCAAGAAAAAATATGCCATAGAACCTTGACGACAACACTAAAGCACACATTAAGCTAAGCGAAGCACTCAAAACATCTTTAGCATCCTTCAGGGCTAAATGCGCCTTGACAACACAAGGAGGGAGCTAGCATTATGCTTACAGGTTTAGCAGAAAACCAAGTAATTTAGGCTCAAAATCTTGTATTCGTCTTAAAAATTCATTTAACATACACAAATAATCTATATATCAATCCATAACCCATAAACTAAAAATCCTAGCTCCCAGCTGGCCTAAATATCAGATGACATTGACAGCGCGGTACACTAAGCTCCCGCTATACACATACTACGAGGAAGAGCCCGACCACAAGGGTCTATTGAACCTGTATCCACAACTCGAACCCAAAAAAACATGAAAATAAACAGAGAAAGGGAACTAACGCAGCATCAGTAGGCAAGCCATTTCCACCCAATTTGAAATCAATAACAGTAAGCATTCTGCTATGCCGTCGATTATCATGAGCTTTAAGATCATTCAAAATCGACCCATTACCATTCCTCCCACCATATTTATGCTTCACATTAAAAACCAAATATTCCCCTTTCACATCTACACCAAAACCCATCAAAATCAACAACAATATCAAACACCCATTTCTTAAATCACCCATTTTCTTCCAAATTTCCTTCAAATTATGCTATATAAACACAAACCCACCTCTCAAATTGCATTTTCTGTACGTATATACATTCTTGTTATACGTACAGATGTTTTTTTTTGTTGAAATTTGAGAAGGAAGAGAAAAAGGAAGGATTTTTTTTCAATTTTTTTATATTACTCTTGAAAGAAATTGTAACAAGAATAGGGAATTATACGAGTAATTTAATTTTTTTTCTTCAATGGAGAAAAAGACAAGTGGATTATTGTTCATAATTTTGGTGAACAGAAGAAGAAGAAAAAAAGGTACTAGCTTTTTGGCCGAGAATGCACGGAAAAAAAGATCACAGAATGTCCCTGGTCGGTCGTATTTTTTTTTAAAACATATTCATAATAGAATTCAATTAAATTTAGATTCATCCATTAATAAAAAAAATATTATTCATAATAATTATAATTTAAAATATAAAAAATCCTTTTTGTTGGCCCAAAAAAAAGAAGAAGAAAAACACATTACAAATCTTAGCAGAAACAAAGAAAGAATCCAAATTCTATATGGCTTTATTGATATCATGGAGACCATCTTCTGCTTCTAATATCAGTTTTCCATTTATAGTGAAGAAAACATGTTATTCTAAATCTGCAAAAATGGGGTCTTTTAGTACTAATAATATTAGTTGCAGTGTCACTTCTTCATCAGCATCAACAATGGTGGCTCAGAGGAAACTTCCAATTTTGCTTTTTGATGTTATGGATACTATTGTTCGTGACCCTTTTTACCATGATGTCCCTGCCTTCTTCAGGTGTTTACTATGTTGAATTTCAGTTTGCCCCTTTTTACTGTTGACTTTAAAGATCCAATTTTTATGTTGTCTTGTTATGCTGGAATTCTTGAATTTGCTGTGGCAATAGCTCAATGGTGTATTTACTATGTTGAATTTCAGTTTGCCCCTTTTACTGTTGACCTTAAAGATCCCATTTTTATGTTGTCTTGTTATGCTGGAGTTCTTGAATTTGATGAGTCAATAGCTCAGTGGGTATTTACTATGTTGAGTTTCAGTCTGTTGAGTTTAAAGATCCCATTTTTATGTTATCTTGTTATGCTGGATTGTTGAATTTGATGAGTCAATAACTCAATGGGTAGCTGAAGGTGTATCGCAAATAGTCTCATTACCTCTGAGGTAGGGGTAAGGTTTTCGTACACTTTATCTCTCCGAACCCCATTTTGTGGGACATTAGGGTATGTTGTTGTTTGTTGTAATAACTCAATGGGTATTTAGTATGTTGAACTCCACCTAGCTCCTTACTGTTTTCTGATGTTTCTGTTGGGTTTAGAGGTAACTTTTTTATGCTGGAATTCTTGAATTTCTCAGTCAGTAAATCAATATTAATCAACTACTTCTTAATGGGGTGGGATATATGAGTTTTGACTTTTGACCCCTCCATTGGAGACCCAAAAGAACAAAAAGAGAAAAAACAACAACTATGCCTTAGTCCCAAACAAGTTGAAGTCGGCTATGAATCTTTACTATTCCATTTAAGCTCAACTCATGTGGAGTTTATAAGTGAGTATACAAGATTGGTTATTTGGGACACTTTTCCAATTTGAGGAAAAGTGGAAAAGCTAAAAAAAAAGAAAGAAGAAGAAGATGTAACTGCTAGGAAAGAAAATTAAGATGTACTTTTTCTTGCACAAATTCATTCACCTGATGATTTAAGTCCATAATCTTAATTGTAGAGTAAAGATATCTCGATCTTCTGCATGTCATAACATTCCTCTTAATCTTCCTTGTAATTGGAAAATTATCTTCACATTGATATATGTAGTAATATTTTTGCCTTTGATTGTTGTGGACTTCCCTGTTTTAAGATTTTAACCACAGCGTATATGGTCCCACGTTCTTGCATGTTTGAAAGCCAAGTGAGCATTTCATATATGTGTATAAACTGAAATAGTTTATTGTTAGTTCAATCAACTTATAATGTTGCTCAGCATTATAGTTAACACCATGTTGTATAATTCTTAAAATGTGTAATTCCTAAACAATCAAGGTAGAAGCCCCCTACTTCAGCTGGCATATGTAACTTAACTCAGATAGTCGAATTACATATCTTACTTGTCACGCAACTACTAGTCATAAACCCAAACTGGTTCAACAGTACTTCGGAACCCCTTCTCTTGCAACAGGCAAATACCGGTTATTTATGAATACCGAATTCATTCCATCTCAGATTGATGCAATCTCTTCTAGTAACGGTCCAGTGCTGCTTTGGGCTCCTTTTGTCTCGTTTCTTTCCATTATTTTTAATTCAAACCAGACCAAATTTTGTTCTTTTCTCTTTTAGCTTCTAAATTTTTGTCCTGTTTCAAATTGAGATTTTTTATTCAGAATGTCAATGAAAGAATTGCTGGAAAGCAAGCATCCAACTTCCTGGATTGAGTTTGAGAAAGGCCTTATTAGTGAGGTATGTTGAGAAGTGTGTTCTACTTGTAACTGCTCCAAGTAGCTAGACATTTTAATGGAGGCATATTACTATATATTTTGTTTCTCTTTTATCTCGAAAGATGTAGACTATGATTGTTCTCTTTTCTTAATTTATAAAAGTATGTTGTACTACTCTTTTCAGGAGGAGTTGACTAGGAAATTCTTCAAGGATGGAAGATCTTTTGATATGGAAGGTATGTTAGACATTCTCTGATGTCAGCACCTTATCACACGGTGTCCGACAACTTCATGACATATTCATGAAGTATTAGTTTTGACACGATGTGTTCATATTTTCATAATTTCATTTGAGCTCATGCTTCAGTAAATCTGTCCGTTGTACTCTCTCAATATTTTCTTATTATGAAGAGGAGATGCAAAAGTTGAATCAAAATGTTAAATGGTATAAGATGTTGGCCATGCCTCAACCATTTATTCTTGTCTGGATGTGTAAAGTTGACGAGGAAGTGCAGAATGGGCCTTATTGCTAAGAACTGATGTATAAAGAATATTCTCGACTTCTTTCCCGTGAAGATGCTACCATCATTTCCTAATTGTTCCTTCATCTTCTGCGTTAGTTTGATCAATGTTAGCGAAGGTTGATTATATTGTTACTTTTTCGATCTATTAGCATCTTTTGTTTGTTCATTGTTAACTGAAACACCACTTTTTGTCAGGTCTCAAAAACTGTATGAGAAGAGGATATTCCTACCTTGAAGGTGTTGAAGGATTATTGAATTCTTTGAAAGAAAATGGCTATGAGATCCATGCTTTCACAAATTATCCAATCTGGTATGACAACAACTACGCCTTAGTCCCAAACAAAGATGTAGTCGGTTATATAAATCCTTACTTACCATGATACTCCATATAAAATCGTCTTAGGCCAATATTATACAAAATAAAAATAATCAATCAAACCTTCATTACTTTCAAAATACAGACATTCAAGTGTTTCAAACTTTGTTCTTTCAGGTACCAGATGATTGAGGACGAGCTAAAACTCTCAAATTACCTATCTTGGACATTTTGTTCTTGTATATTTGGTAGTTTCTTTACCTTCACAAACTTTCTATCTCTCAGCTTATGTTTGATCAATATTTCATTAATCAAACCGTGAAAGCAGCCATTAATGGTTGCATTAGGGTTGAGTGTCTTCTTCACACCCGTTGGGGTGCAGTCCTTTCCCTAGCCCTTCTAACACTGGATGCTTTGTGCACCGGGCTGCCCTTTAATATTTCATTGTTGATGTGGCTAGCTCCTTCTTCTTTTTTTGATAGTGGTAACTGAGATGTGGCTAGCTCCTTATGTATTCCTGCACATGTAGAGTTTTGGGATGCTTACACAAGCAACCAGAGGCAGATCGGGGATTTCGTTTATGGGTTCTGGATCACAATCTTTTTTGCTTGCTCGGTTCTGGTAGATTATTTATACATATTAAGTGGTTCTTTAACAATCTCTCTACCGCACGTGGGTAAGGTTTGCTTTAGAGTTTGGACATTTAAAGTTTTTTCTACCTTTGAAAATCAATTCCATATTTCTTTTTTGTGATGATTCTTAGTGAGAATCGATGGAGTGACATGTCCATTTCAGTGTTTACAATGCTTTAGTTGAATATTTGTCTCTATAGATCATATTTGTATGCTTCACGGGTCGAGTATCTATCTGAATGTGCCCTACAAGTTTAATAAGTTCAATTGTTACAGTCAAATTGCTGTTTTAAAACTTGGTTCGTAAGAGTCAGAACTCAAATGCTGATCTTTCTGTTGTATTGCATCTCAAATTTGTGAAATTTCGGATGCTGATCTGCTTTTGTTCCTTGTTGAAAAGTTCCGTAACCTTAAACTTGTGGAGTTGTGACACGTAAATGAATTCAATTGGAGCATAGACCTGACTTTTTTCATATGTTTACAGGAAAACGGAAGCCTGATCCCGAGTTTTATTTAGAAGTTGTAAAGCATCTCAATGTAAAAGCTTCCAACTGCATTTTTGTTGATGACAGGTATGTCCCAATAATAGTGTATGCTTTTAAGCTATGTTGCTCGAGCTCTTCAGAACTGTTGTAATACGCTGTACGCTTGTCAGATAAATGATAATGAGTCATCCCTAACAATGTACAGTAGTTATCCTTTGACCACAAAGTTGAGTTTGGCCTCGATATGATTTTCATATCACCACTATATAGACAGAGTCCGCGTCTTGGATGCATCCCCACGTCCTTGTTATTTGTCAACTTCTATTCATCTTTAGAATTTTATACATGAAAAATGCAGATCTCTCTACTCATTACAGTAACCTGGATTCCGAAAAAGGTCCAATTTTTCTCACGTGAGTTGTATCATTGATCGTCCAGGATGGGGAACGTTGAAGCTGCAATTGAACTCGGACTCAAAGGCCTTCAATTCAAGAATGCAGATTTGTTGCAGAAGGACTTATCTCTCCTCGGTGTCGATATATGAACAAATGAAAGTCAAGATCTGATTGAATGTTCATCATGAGATTATATATCATGATAGTTCTGTTTTTGTTTTCTTAACATTTGTTCTTGAGGAACAGTTCCTCAAAATATGTTACAATTTTAGGCCTCAAGAGAGTTGTATATTCTATGTATAATGAATGTATACAACCAACTTGACAAGTGAAAGTACATCAGACAATGTAAATGTCTATTAGAATTATTTGCTCTTATTAAAATGGATAAATAAATTGGGCCTTCTTACCATGCTACTTATCCATATAAAAGTTCATTTTGATTAGTACTAAATATTAAAAAAAAGGAAAAGGAGCAAATATATTCCTCAACTTTGTGATTCAGGGCATATATATTTCTTGTTTAAAAAAATGGTGCACATATATCCCCATCGTTAACAAATAGTTCATATTTGCTCTTTTCGTTAATAGATCTATATTTACCGAATTAAAAAAATAAAATTGAAGCTGATTATTTTAGTTCGAGAAATGTTATGTGGTTTTAAAAAATTAATCTAGCCCATCTTTTTGTCTCTCCAAATCATCTTAGATCTGCGCTATTTATTAGATAGTTATGCTATATATACATCACTTTTTTAATAAGAAATATATCCATTTTAAATTTTAAAGTCAAAGGGGTATATCTGCCTGTTACCCCTAATTTTAAGAAAAGTTTGGAAAGAAGCAATAGACTAATTATATCATTAACATATTTTCTGAAAAAATGTCACCCACCAGAAATATTTATTTATATATCATTGACCATTAAGATTTTACAAATCTCAAAATATGGTATGTAAATTTAATTGTGATTTTGAATATTCAATTATTCCTAAAAAATATTGACTTTTTTCAAAATTCAAAATGTTATAATAAATTTATTGCCAAACTTGGGTCAAATTATTAGATTTACTTGAAATTATTCATTATTACCAAGTCTCATTATACATCTATAAATATTATTCATTGTCCCTCTTTTATCTTCACAATTTATTCTTCTTCTTATTGTTTGTGTGTCAAACATGACTAAAAATTCAGATGAATTGAGAAATGAAAAGAAAGCAAGAGACATAGCTGATTTGTTCAAAACAGCAAAAGAATTATCAATTTTATGTGGAATACTTGTTTCAATAATTATTCTTAATCCTAGAGAATTCATTCCTATTATGTGGCCAAATGAATTTGAGGCTAAGGGTATACTCACAAGGTACTTAGGTTTCTCGGAAGATGAAAGGCGTAAAAAGTTCGTTGAACATGAAACTTATCTGACAGATAAATTGATTGATCGGAAACTAATTATTGAGGAAAAAGTTAGAAGAAGCGAGGAGAAGAAATCAAAATTTATGTTCAAACAATTATACGACAGAAATGTTAAAGTATCTGAACTTAAGCTTGATGCTAAGGAAATAAGAGGATTGTTAAAGTTGTCTGCTCTTACAAGAGTTCAACTTGATGAAAGGAAAAAACAATTTGATCAACAATCTCAAATTTTTCAGCCTGCATCACTTTTCTGTAATTTTGATTCGACAACAAGGAATGATGTAGATCATAATGATTTTCAGGTTGTCGACACATCATTGAGTTTGTTGGTCGGAAGAGGTATTAAACGTGGACGAAATGAATGATCATATTATTATTTCTATTATTATCGCATATCATTTATTATATAATGCTATGTGAAAGCTATGTTATATTAGTGGTAAGAAATGTAATAGTGCTATTCGGTCATCCTAAATATATATGTAATATTTGGTGATCTATTAAATTAAATTACATTTCAATTATATTATATTTCTTTTCGCGTTATAGCATTCAATTTATTAGAAATATATTTTTCCTAATTATGTTTTAAATTTAAATACTCCTATTTTAAATGATTATTTAATGATAAAAATATTATTGAATATAGTTAATTTGCTAACATAAACAAGTAAAAAGAAGAATACATTCTTAATAAAAAAAAGTCAAGTAATATGAAACGAAAAAAACAACAACTAATGTTAATCACATATAA
Organism: Solanum verrucosum; assembly: GCF_900185275.1. Classification (NCBI taxonomy): domain Eukaryota; kingdom Viridiplantae; phylum Streptophyta; class Magnoliopsida; order Solanales; family Solanaceae; genus Solanum; species Solanum verrucosum. The sequence continues at coordinate 1,730,372 of NW_026020006.1, forward strand.
CAAAGAATAAGTAATCGAATAATATGGTGATTAATTATATTGTTCTTTATAATATTAAAATTTATTTTTACTAATGATATGTGGTATTATATATATGATCACTAAATTTTTGTTATGGACAAAATTAAGAAAATTGTAAGGGTGTATTGTATATAAATTTTGTCTTTATTATACATTTATGCAACATATTATTTTCACCAATCTCTCGATCACATGATAACAATTTATGAATTACGTCAAAGACTTCATTTGTTATGTGTGAGCTTTATATAATGACAAAAAAGTATATAATATATTTAAATATTATATTCATGTACCAAATTTAGAAAAAACACAAAACAAAGTACATATTTTTAGAAATCCTCAAAAGTCTTTAGTCTCTCCTCTTTCGCAAAATTTTCTTCAAAATCAAGTGGAAAAAACTGAAAAAAAATCCAAGAAAATTTCAGGGTTTTACACCCTTTACGATTCTTGATCATTACCCACAATGAGTCTTACAGAATTCGCTATGGTGAGGAATTTATGTTCTATTTAATATTGAAGTGATTTTTTGTAAATTTTAGGTTTGGGTGATGATAAGTGTGAGATTTGATGAAATTCTTGAGTTTTATTTGCTTTGGATTTATAAATTGTTTGCCCAATTAGTTTAGAATGTACCCTTAGTTGATATATATATATTTTTTTTTGATAACCGAGAAATCCGTTTATGACCCGCCCTTTGTTGATATTTGGAACTTTGATTGAAGTTTTGTGCAAAAAAGGGTGTTTGGTATAGGGTTTATTGTTGGTTCATGGGGTGGGGGTTGATTTACCTGTAAAGATTATGTTTTTGCTTAGTGTTTTGTAGCAATAGGCAGTAATTGGGATTTTATTTTGAGTGAAATAGGAGAAAAATGTTGTATAAGAAGAAATAAGTGAAAAAATGTTACAAGAGTAGCTCAATTTTGCTCAAGTATGGAACTTTTGACAGAAAGTTGTTGGACTATAGATTGTGATTGAAGAAGTTGGTTCGCAGGGAATGATTGACTAGTAAAAATATGTTTTTGCTTAGTATTTTGTTGCAATAAGCTGTGATTAGTAGTTTAATTTTGAGTAAAATTGGAGAAAGTTGTTATGTGAGAAGAAATAAGTGGTAAAATGTTTCAAGAGTAGCTCAATTTTGCTCAAGTCTGAAGCTTTTGAATAAAGCGGGTGATTCATGAAGCCAACCCAATTAGTTTGGGATTAAATCATAGTTGAACATAGTTGATATTGGATTTCTGGAACTTCGATGAAAGTTTTTGCAGAAATGGGTTTATTGTTGATTCAGGAGGGTTGATTGATCTGTAAAAATATGTTCTTGTTTAGTATTTTGAAGCAATAGGAAGTGAGTGGTAGGTTAATTTTGAGTAAAATAGGAGAAAGTTGTTGTATAAGAAGAAATAACTGAAAAATGTTTAACGAGTAGCTCAATTTTGCTTAAGTCTAAAACTTTCAACAGGAAGTTGTTGGACTATATATTGTGATTATTTGTAATCATTAGGTTTGGGTAAGGATGCTTGATTCTTGTCCTATAGCCACTCCTCTTACTAGTGGTACCAAGCTTCCCAAGTGTAAGTGTGAGATTTAAAGAACTTCTTGAATTTCTTTTGCTTTCAATTGGTTTGGAACGGACTTGTAGTTGATTATAGGTGATATTGGATTTTTGGAACTTCGATGGAAGTTTTTACAGAAATGGATGTTTGGTATAGGGGTTTTCTTCATAGTGGGTGGTTGATTTACCTGTAAAGATTATGTTTTTGCTTAGTATTTTGTTGCAACAGGCAGTAATAGTAGTTTCGTTTTGAGCAAAATCAGAGAAAGTTGTTGTATAACAAGAAATAAGTGAAAAAATGTTTCAAGAGTAGCTCAATTTTGCTGAAGTATGAAACTTTTGGCAGAAAGTTGTTGGTATCTATAGATTGTGATTTAAGAAGTTGGTTCACGGGGAATGATCACTAGTAAAAATATGTTTTTACTTTGTATTTTGTTGCAATAAGCCGTGATTGGTAGTTTAATTTTGAGTAAAATCAGGGAAAGTTGTCGTATGAGAAGAAACAAATGATAAAATGTTTCGAAAGTAACCCAATTTTACTGAAGTCTGAAACTTTTGACTTTTGATTTAAGAATCTAACTGGAACACACCTGCTTTGTATTTTTATTTTAATATTGAATTGATTATTTGTAGTCATTAAGTTTGGGTAATGATAAGTGTGAGATTTAAAGACCTTTTAAAATTTTACAAAATATTTACCCTATTCAAAGGTTCGAATGAAGTGAATGTATCATAAAGCCAACCCAAATACTGTAAATATTGCTTGGAGAGCATTCTCAACCTTATAATCTGATTTTGGCGTACACATGTGTATATTATTCCTTTTTTTTATCTAACAACCGTAATATCTATCGACCTTGTTTAGTTCAATAAATCAGGAAAAAGCTAATTAAATTGTTTAGTTGATTAGGACCTAATCATAAAGATTTAACACATACAATCAGTCATGTTCGGGTGATTTAGTTGATAGCCTTGCCTTGATCATTTGATACAACAACAACATACCTAGTGTACTCCCACGATTGGGGTTTGGGGAGGGTAGAGTGTACACATACCTTACCCTTACCTTGGGAGGTAGAGAGACCGTTTCCGGTAGACCCTCGGCTCAAGGAAAAACAATTCAAGACAGATCAAAAAAAGAAATGACCAAGTGGAGAAGCCATGACAAAATACTACAGAGAGCATGACAAAGCAGTTTGAAAAAGGGAGCAGTAATTACAACAAAATACTACGACAATCGAAGTACAAGAAACAACAGATAGTAGCAAAAATCGAAGGACAAGAAACTACAAGTGTAATACTACGACTAACTAGTATGCAAGGAAAAACGAAACAACGTCAACTACCTACTAACCTTTTACCCTAATCCGTGTCCTCCATAACCTCATGTCCTCGGTAATTTGAAACTATGCCATGCCCTATCTAATCACCTCTCCCCATACTTCTTCAGCCTACCTCTACCTCTCTGATCATTTGAATATTTGCGGTAAATCAATTTTGCTTGATAGTTAACAGTCTTTTACTTAAACAATCAGTGTACTTTCTTATGCCTTTATGCAATCTTTATCCTTCCAATGGTAAGTGTTATTCTGGCTGGCTTGATTTTCTATTGACCCTTACATCGTATTAATGCAGGTAGAGGAACTGGCCTTTCTTATCAAAGATAATCTTCCTTGCAAGCATCTTATCCTATCTATGGAGGAGACCCTAGTCAATTTCCTTCTCGAGGATACCAGGTATTTTAGTGTGAAGAGTTAATCAGACCGGAGGTTATGAAGATGCAGACTTATAGTTGCCTGTGTTAATAGCAAACAATTTAACTTTTAGTTGTTTCCAGAGAACATGTACTTCATGACATCATCAAGCAGCAAGAAATAACCATTTGTCATAGTTTGCTCGTTTGCTTTTTTACTTTTGCTTTCCTCTTTGTGTCATACAATTGTGCCTCCATCTCCCTCAAGTTATTTTCTTACACTTGTCATAGTTCGTTATCTGATGTCCACAAGCCTTGACAATATTATAAGTTGCCATTTTCCATCACAGCTTCAGCCTGTGTGGGTTCAAACTCTGTTAGTTAACTTATACTAGTTCATTTTCATCATATACCTGCAAACACTAGCTGCGCCTCATTTATCGTGAAATTATCCCAATTGTTCTTGACATCTATCACTTGTAAAACTAAATCGTCAATGTTTTTTAACATTTTGTATTTATCAATTGATTCAAAGGAGGAGGATAACAATGATATTCTGTGGATTTGACTAGAAATACCTTTTTCTCATTATACAATGTGTGAATGCTGTTTTCCTGAGGGTACTAATCATAATAATCTAGTACTTTTATGCAGTTCTGATGGAATCTTGGAGCTTGAACCAACGAATCCATATAACCGCCTCCTCTTACATCGTCTTGCTGATATTTTTGGGTAATTGCACTCAGTATGTTGATTGCTTTATATCATAGTGTACTTTGCTCTTTGAGCTATTGACAAGTGTAAACTGTCTTATTCTGGCAGGTTTTCTCATCAATCAGTTGGTGAAGGGGAAGAACGGCACTTGGTCTTGGAGCGTTGCTCAGATACATCAATGTATGTAAAAAGAAAATTGCCTGTCCTAAACTCATTTGAATGTTTATATCGCAGTTCTATAACCTTTCTGAACACATCTTAATTTGAAATCCATGAGCACACACACACATATACATATATATATATATATTCTGCCAGAGCATCTCTAGTGTCATGTTTGGTTGTTTGTGCAAATGTTGATATAATAGACCTTTTAGGTGAACATCGTTGCCTACAACATTATGCTGTGAGAGTTGCTAGGGCTGATTTTAAGCTACTCCCTCCGTCCCAATTTAAGTGTCTTGGTTTGACTGGACACCGAGTTAAAGAAATAAAGGAAGACTTTTGAATCTCGTGGTCCTCAATTAAAGATGTGTATAGTCCTTTAAAACTTGTGGTCTTAAACTTGCCATGCTGAAAATCTATGTTGCTCGGACTCTAGTTTGACTTGACACCGAGTTAAAGAAATAAAGGAAGACTCTTGAATCTCGTGGTCTTCAATTAAAGACGTGTATAGTCCTTTAAAACCTGTGGTCTTTAACTTGCCATGTAAAATGTTGGAATTGGAAAACTTGTTGAAAATCTATGTTGCCCGGACTCTTCAAAAATGTCAACAGGTGCGTGTCGGATTCTCCATAACTAGTGTGTATCTTTGGAGAATCCGACACGGGTGCGGCATCGAAAGTGGAGTCCGCACAACTAAGCTGAAATAGAAAAAAACACTCTTTTTGGGACTTAACAAAAAGGAAAGTAAGACAACGGAGGGATTAATTCTTTGGTTGAAAGACAACAAGGGAAGAGAGATCTTTGGGAGTAGTACTTGTATTGATTCCTGGATACACTTTTTGGAATCGTAGCCTTGTTTAAGGATCATTCAGGTGCTATCTGGCGCATCATAGGTGCAGGTGTGCAGCAATTTGTGTGTGCTTATATCTTGCAAGCTCGAAACATTTCTTTTAAGTCTTTTCTTATATACCTAGTTTTGTGGCTGAACAATTCACACTTGCTGTGAATGTTTTTATTTCATGAGTAGCTAAAATTCACACTTCAGGATATCAACCACAGAACAAACTCTGTTAGGATTGTTGGAGCAAAAAGTAACAGTAGTTTCATATCCTCTAAAGCGGGATTTTAGATTAGATTCTATTCTTTATGATTCTTCCATAGTTTGATTTTGTCCTTGTCTTTTAATTAGAGGTAGAATTTTAATTTTCACCGGAGTTTAGCTATTTCAGTATTCCTTTTTCTGAACAGAACCCCTTACTGTGTTGTCATTGATTAATACTAATACTTTACGAATTAATCTCCTTATTTCCCTGTCAATTTCTATTTTTTGAGATGGATATTTCCCTGATAATATCTCCCTTCTCTCGTTCTGGTTCTTCATCAATCCATCTTCAAGACTCGTCTAGTCTTCGTTATTGGTAGAAATTGGAATAGTAAAAAATGCATCTCCCAGACTTGAAACCTTCCGATGGACCCATGCAGTCACTTTCCTTATTTGGACTACCCATTCCAAGATTGTCTCTGCCTCTCCGGAGGACCCACACCCGCTGATTACATGCGCAAAATCTCCAATACTCTTATAGCCTCTCGACTTCAGCTGTGGAAACATAATATAAACCATCTCAAGGCCCAAGAATAGCAACTTTCACACCACTGCATCCATATAATATCTCATCTTGTTGGTCAGTAGGATGGACGAATCAAATACAACCTTCTTGCATTTAGCCTTTTCCCCTTCTTAAGTGACATGACGTGCTTGAAGTTCTGAACTCTTAAGTGATAAAGTTTGTCATTGTTAGTTCATTGTCTTCTAACATTTTTGGGAACTCAATTTGCAGACCTTCCATTCTCATTAGTGATCTCCTTTGGCAGTATGACGAACTCCAGTCTCCAAGGACTGTAGATGTGATATATAGAAGAAAAGAAGGTTCAGAAGGTATTGTTTTGAATGTGACAGACACTTAACTGGTAAGCAACAAAAATAAGCATTGTTGTTGCTTTTCAGGGTCAAAGGTAGAAGACACACCAACACCAATCATTAACCTTTCGCTTGAGGAGAGGGAAGAAGCTTATATGGCTGCCCGAAAACGGATTTTTTCTGTTGATCAAGGTGAGACAAGACAATGTATGAAGGATAGACCTCAAAAAGATCCTACGGTTGCTCGTCGTATGATTGCACATGCACTTGGCCAAAGAACCAGGCCAGCTAACCTAGAGATCCACCATGCAAATACTGAGCAATGTGAAGAACAATCCAAGGATGTAAATATCCAGCATAAGGAAGAACGACTGACAAATTTGGGCAAGCAGACTTGTACAGAGGTTAAAACTCCCCCTACAAAATATCCAGGTTCAGGTGGTAAGCCCAAAAGCAACAAATCAAATGGCAGTAGATCACCGCATATGAACAAGAGTACACCTAAAAACACTGATGGGACAGGTTCATCGACACCAGTGAAAAAGGACGTGAAGGTTCATAAAGATAGTATTCGCGAAGAACATATTGGTGCTGCTAAGAGAATATTTGCCAATGCTCTAGGATTTGCAAGAGAAGGGAATCTGAAATAAGGAACATAATATATTCTTCTTGAAATGCTTGAAGAGTAGCCCAGCCACACATAACCATTGAAGTAAACGAATGATCCCGAGCACTTTATGAATCTCTTGTGAAATCTGTGCCAACGAGGAAACTGAACGGTGGTAATTTTGTGCCAGCCCGTTGATAGCTGCATCGTATACGTACAGCAAGGAACTGTTGGAGTATAGAATTGAAAGCTACTGAATCCAAGTTATCAACAAGCTTAAGGTCGTAAAGTTTGTCACATTGGCATAGTCTGTCTGCATCATCCTCTGTAGCACAGATTTTCTCTTCAAGGGAACTCGCCAGCGACCATGTTCACTGTTTTCTTTGGCTTTTTTCACTATGAATTATGATCTACAACTTCATTTTAGTTTAATAGAATTTGAACTTGGCTGTTATGCCATGGAATTGCAAGTTGTTAATAGTGAACTAGTAATATTGTCTATAGATTACAGTGATACTCTTGAAATTTGGATTTATGAATGAGTTTAAGAGTAGTCTGGTTTGGCTTGGATTGTAATTCTTGTAGATGCCATGAAACCACTGTTTATTGTTCCTCTTCTCTTTCAAGTAGATATAGAGAAGTATAGTCATTGTTCGGTACATGAAGCATCTCGTGTTCACAGGGCCCTTCGGTGGAAAGGCTGCACCCCAAAGAGGTGCGATATAGAGAACTTATCTGGTGCAAGCATTAATGACTATAGGTCAAACGAAAGACAACTTTACTTCATATTCATTTATTCACCTAAATAGCTATTGCTAATGACCATTAATTAACATTTTCATTCTTGTTGAACTTGTCCATGTTTAAAGCAAGAAATAAATTATAATCATTAAATTTTCACATGTTTTAGTTGGTTTAAAAGTCTATTGATTTGATAAGCATCTGTCCTTCTTTGATTGCAAAAAATCAAAAAAATAATTTACATTATAATAGTATTATATTCAATATAGTCTTAGACAGGATATGATATACACAAATATTTTCTCTATCTTCAGGTTATTTCCGATAGAATCATTTCTCCGAACAGGTTTCCATCAACTAAATTGAAAATTAATATAAAACAGAGGCTGCTACTAATAATTAACTTGTCTTCACATTTTATTTTATTTTAAAATAACAATAGGATACTATTTAAATTATTTGTACACAATATTGAACACATTTTAATGAACAATGACCTAATATACTTAAATTTATATCTTTCACATTGTTTTACCAACAACTCTCACCCACATATATTTTAATTTTTGCCCTCATTATAGACCAATGCACTATCCATTGTTCAAAAAATTATGGCTGGTAACCAAAGTCATGGTGTGTGAAAACATAATTAGCATTATGTCCCCCCCCTCCCTCTAGAAAAAAAAAACCCTATACGCAAAATCAGAGATAATTAGATCATAATACATATATGGTACGCCAGGTGAAGTATATATACATACATATATATATATATATATATATATATATATATATATATATATACTTCACCTGGCATACCATATATATATATGATATTTCAAATCTTTTAAAATATTTGGTAATATAATATTGTGATTAGATATGCTTTTTGGATCCTCAAAGACTAATCCTAACACAAATTTCCTTAAATTATCATTCAAAAATAAAATATGAATTATTTTCTAAAAATTGAATATTTCAAAATATTGAATAAAAAATTAAATCTATACGCCACTCTAGTATTAAAGTTTTACTACTATTATTTAATGGCGTGGATAAATAGAACACCACAAGGTTTAATGTGGTCTTTAATTAAAGTTTTTGGCAGATAAACATACTTATCTTGCAATTAATGTTGTACAACTAAAATGTATCGTGGAATTGTACGCATTCCTTCATTTTAATTGAAAAAAAACTTGGATGTAAACCTCGTAAATGAATTCACCTTTAATAAAGAGCATTTTATCCTTCGAAATAAAATTTATTAGTGTGAATTAAACTTTTCGATAGAAAGTAGTTTAGTCGAATTATAAAGAGATAATTTTACTTTCAAAATGAAACCTTTTTTTTGCGCAAATCTGAATTAGTCTGATTACAAAATAAATATCAAACATCGAATAAAAATAATTCCCTAAAAGTGTTTTTTCTATTAACTAAACAATGATTGGTGGTCCAAAAACGAGAGTTGGATTTTATCAATTTGCATATGTACTTATGAAAATTGTCTTCTGAATATGGTTATCTCAGTAGGGCAAGATATTTAAATAAGTCATAATTAATTTGTCACGTTTCATTGACCATCTTTATTCTTATCAATATAATGCTTACCTAATATTTCTTTCGTCTCAAATTATCTATCGTAATGTCTAAAAAAATCATCTCAATTTTTATTTTTATTTTAAAAGATCAAAGACAAATTTGATTATTTTTAAATTCCACACTTTATCCTTAGTAGTATTTGTTCTTGACGATTATAAACACCAGACTAATAAAAATATTTAATGAATAGTGATATATCTTAAGGCATACTATATAAGAGTAAAATAAAATAAAAAATCCTTTTAATTAATATTTTCTTAAAGGACGTGTAAAAGAGAAACACAATATACAATTTATAATGAAGGAAGTAATATTAGATAATGTCAACCTAGTCTTGGGAGGATGAGTCTACCTGTTCACTTTTCTAGTCACATTATAATTAGTTTTGAGAAAAAAAATCACATTTTAATTACTTGTTTAAACTTGGGATTAATGAAAATAAATGAGATTATGAGGAAAAATATATTGGTAGTTGATCTAAATATAAGTTGACTTGGAGTTTGTGTTCCCATTACACATTTTTAACACCAAACAAGACCTTATCAAATTAATTATTATCACATTCCCTTTTAACAAAGAAAAAATAAAACTTTGCAAGTGTCATAAAATAAAGAAAACTAATCCATTTTGGTAAATGAAGTGATACTTTTTTTTTATACTTTAATACAATAGCAAAAGTTAAATCAAGAAATGTAAATTTTCTTAATAGACCTAACTAATTCAATTTTGTATTACATAGGATTTATTATATTAAAGGTGAATATCCTTTTTATTAAAGATTTCTCGAACCTGAAATCTCTGGCTTTGATTAAAAATGAAGAAATCTTATCCCTCTCAAAAATTTAATAATAGCTAATGAATTAGTTGCTTATTGAAAGTCAATCACTACTAGGTCAACTTCTTTTGAGGTTGAATTCTTGTGATAGCACTTAATTTCCTAAATACTAAATACATTGTTTAGTTGTCAAATTCACAAAGGGTCGCGATGGAGAAAAATATATATTTTTATTTTTAACTACATATTTCAAATTCGAACTTCTTAACTTTCAGAACGAGTCACCAAAAGATAATATAAACATTTATTACAAGTAAGTATATAAATTTCGACTATTGACTATGAATATAATAAGTACATGAAACAAATATAATTAATTGGATAGAGGATATTAAATTTGAGTATATACTATAACACTTGATATAAACATCATGATAATAAGACTATTGACTTTCGAACTATTTGATTTTCTATCACATTAATCCCATTATATTGCCTCTACCCCACCCTAAAGGGCAAATTCAATTATTAATATATCATATGGTATCACTCTAATAATTTAATTCACCCTCAACTACACGTCTCAAGTTCGAACTCTAGTTGAATATAAAATCATCTTTGTCAGAGAACGTTTTTACAACTCTCCAAATAATGTAAAACTTTCCAAGACACATCCAAATTTAAGATCGAACTCTAACGCGGATACAGATCACCGGACGGAAAACCAAAAAATGATTTAATTTATGTACAAAAATTATATATACATTACTTGATATACATGTGATAAAGAGGTATTCAAAGCCACCAGTATTGACCTATTCTTAAAGTCAACTCCTCCTCTCTCTATATATATAAACAAATTAAAAAGCCCTAATTTCAAAAAACATAAAAACATTATTCCAACAACTCTTTGTCTCATTTTCTTCCTTTCATTCAACATCCAAAAAAAAAAAAAAAATTTTAAAAAAAATGGGAAAGACAATATTTTCATCTTGTTGCTACTTCATGTGTCCTTCAAGATCATCAATGGTTAACCTAATATTTCACGATGGATCGAAGAGGGTGGTCACCGGAAAAAGGCTAGCCGGAGAGATAATGTTCGAGTTCCCAGACTGCATGGTTTGCCATGCAGACTCATTCTACATCGGAAACCCTATTCCCTCCTTAAACATAGATGATAAGCTCAAAAATGGCGATACGTACTTCATTCTCCCTCTAGATTATTTTCTATCGTGTAACGTGCTCTCAGCTTCTACTCTAGCTACCCTGGGCTCAAACCCTAGACGGACTCCAGTCAACTTCAAGAACCCTATTTTTCAATACGTAAAGGCGGAAAATGGTAGGGTTTTGATAAAAGTGTCACAAGAGTTCATAATAAAGCTACTTACAAGAGGAAATGAAGATCAAGAAAATATTATTACAAGTCCTAGTGATGGTAAGTTTTTATGTAATACACCAGAATTAAAGAAACAATATGAACAATTAGTTGGTACAAAAGGGCAAATTTGGTCACCTAAACTAGAGACTATTTCTGAATATAAAATTAGGTATTCTCCTTGTAGGTTTATAGGGTTTGAATGGAAGCAAAAATTAGAAGAATGAAAATTAATTTTCAATTTTTGTGTATAGTTTAGTTTAGTTTCTTTTGAAGTGAATTGAAGGAAGAAATTAATTGTAGTTAATCTATTGTATGTAGCAATAATATTGTATCTAAATGCACAGAAATATATATATATATATATATATATATATATATATGATGTTACCAACTACTAATTTTCAACAAGTATTTTATGGTAAAGGTAAACAATAATTGAAGAATGAAAGATTTAAAATTTGAATTTAATTTAGTGCAAATTAAATTATTGAATTAATTTTGGTTTAATTAATTATCTGATATTCGAAATCGGCCAAACAAATTTGGGGCCGCACTCGTGTAAGATTCATTTAAGGGGAAGCTACTTTCTACCGGTGGCTTCTTCATTAAATGTTACCGACTTGAGTTCAAGATCTTTAATTAAAGGTGGAGCAACCAAAACTTATTTTTGTGAAACTTTAATATTGTTAAATTTGGTAATTGTGAAATGGTAAACACGCGAGATTCAAACTCTTGTACTAATAAAGAGCAAAAATGTTTGAATCCTTGAGTATTCCCTAATAAGAGAGCTCAAATTGGATCGGTATGACTCTTATGGTTGGATGTCGGTCCAGCCTAGTATGAAATTCCGTATCCAGTAACCCATCCTATACAAAGGGCATTAAAGACCTTTAACTTTTGTGGTGGAGTGGTAATTAAGTTGAGATTCTATAAGTAACTCAGTTAGTGCTTAGGCTTGGAAGAAGGCTGCTAAGTATAAATACTTTTTGCAAACCAAGAATAATTAGGATTACCAAATGAAATTTTGTTCTTCATCATAAATCAGAGGTATCGGATTTGAACCTGAGTATGAAACTTATCACTTGTCCTTTATATTATCACTGTATTATTTGGTTGTTGGCTTTGCGTTATTGATGTTGATTGTTTTAAGGTGCTTGTTGTTACTTGACGAGGCACATAGTTTGAGGTACTCTATACATTCGGGCTCAACAAAGATGTATCAAGACACCAATACCTGACTTTTATGACCAAATTGAAACATCTACTTTCTTAAAGTTTAACGATCGATGAAAGACCTCAACCAGTTTTGTATGAAAATCGCAAAAATCCATCCAAACGTTCAATTTAATTAGAAGACAATACTTGAGCCATAACATTCGTTGTTCTTACAACACAATGATCGAACAATTTATAGTGTATACTTGGTATTTCAAGTTCAAACGTGCCTAAAGCGAGAAAAATCAAATTTACCGATTTTCATCTGCTATTGTCCATGGATTTTTGGTGATACGTGATCCCTACTTGTTTTTGGCTAAAATTTTAAATGGACGTCCATTACAGCCTTATAAATGGTGTGAGTTGGTTCATAGGGCAAAACAATGCATATTCAAGTTCAAACGAGCCCCAATGTGGGAAAGACCAGATGTACAAATGTACCAATTTTCATGTGCTATAGTCCATAGATTTTTGGTGATATGTGATCCTGACTTGTTTATGGCCGAAATTTTTCATGGACGTCCATTACAACCTTATTAATGGCATGAGTTGGTCCCGAGGGGCAAACAGATACATTTTCAAGTTTAAACGAGCCCAATGCGGGAAAAACCAAAGTTACTGATTTTCATGTGCTATAGTTCATGAATTTTTGGTGATATGTGATCTCGACTTGTTTTTGGCCGAAACTTTTCATGGACATCCGTTACAACCTTATTAATGGCGTGAGTTGGTCCCGAGGGGAAAACAACGCATTTTCAAGTTCAAAGTTTGTTCGAAAATGCGAAAATATGTCTTAAAAATGGTCGGATTATACGCAACGCTTCCTCAAATTATTACGGAGGTCCTCATAAAGTTTTTTCAGAATTTGTTTTGGGTTTTCTAAAGCACCAGATCCATTGACTAATACCCATGTAAAACCAAGAAAGTCGGCTAATTTCTAAAAGTTGGCTCGTAAATGCGTAAATATGCTTTAAAATGGTGGGACTATACACAATGCTTCTCCAAATTATTATGGAGTTTCTCATAAAGTTTTTTTCAGAATTTTTTTTTGGGTTTTCTAAGGCGCCAGATCCATGGACATTACACACGAAAAAATAAGAAAGTTGTGTAATTTCTAAAAGTTCGCTCGTAAATGTGAAAAATATGCCTAAAAAATGGTGTGACTATATGTAATGCTTCCCCCACTCATTACAGAGGTTCTAATGAAGTTTTTTTAGAATTTTTTTTTGGGTGCTCCCAAAGCGCCAGATCAATGGACTAATACACACGAAAAATCAAGAAAGTCGGCTAATTTCTAAAAATTGGCTCGTAAATGCAAAAATTAGCCTTTAAAAAAAGGTGTGACCATATGTAATGTTCCTCCAACTCATTATGGAGATGCGTTTTGTTCCAATAAAGATATTTCTTCTAGTTACCATACTAAATAAAGCTTGCCTTGTTACTCTTGCTTTTCTGCTGAATTTTGGACTTGATGTCACAGATTAATTGTTTGTAGTTTCTTCCTGAAGATCCGTTTTCGGATAATGCATCTTCGAGCTTCTTCCTCGTTTCCTCTAGATTGATCCTTAAGTTATTGGCTTCAGTGATGAAACAGTCTATTTTCTGTGCAATTTCCTGTCTTTTGAGGATTCTTCCACTGCAAAGATCAAAACCAACCTTCCACTCACTGACCACAAGTTTTCTGTTTGTAAATTGATCAGTGAATATAGGAAAACACAACATTGGAACTTTGCACCAACTACTCTCCAAAACTGAATTCCACCCGCAATGTGTCAAGAATCCTCCGATAGCTGGATGTGAAATTACATCAATTTGGCTACACCATGACACCACTAATCCTCTGTCTTTTACGTCGTCTTCAAATCTTGGTGGCAAAAGATTACTTTCTAATGACCATGTGATGTCTGAACGAACCACCCAAATAAAGCTAACTCTGCTTAGGAGAAGTCCATGAGCCATTTCAAGAATATCTTGTCTACTAATGTTTGCAAGACTCCCAAATGAAATGTACATAACTGAACCTTTTGGTTTACCATTTAGCCACCCTGTGGGGTCTGATTCCATCCATAGGTTCGTTGGAATGGTGCTTTTGGTGAAGCCATTTGGGAAAATTGGTCCTAGTGCATAGAATGGCTTCTTCTCTTGTAGAGCTGCTATTGTTGAGGACTCTAGCTCTTGTACTGTGTTGCAAATGATCATGTCTGCTTTCCCTGCATCTTCAAGTGACTTGAATATGTATCGGTGCATTGTACCCCATGGCTCGGAATCTTGAATGTATGAAGGAAGATCTCCTAGTTCAATAGCTTGAACGCCTGGTATATAATCTATCGTGTCCTCACGATTATCTGTTAAACAGTTCAAAATTTTAATACATTATCAGTACAATGCAACTTGCTATAATAGCTAAAATGTTACCTTGGGAACCAAAGTGACCATTTATTTTTAAGAGATCCATATGATAGTAACTTGTGAATGCCAGAGCTGCTTCAGTAAAGAATGATATGTTAACAAGATCATATTTCTTCGCGATTGCTGATGGCCAGACAAAGAAAGTATCCGTAATTAAGCAGGAAACTGGAGGATTAGAATTGACAAGATTTCCAACAAGATCATCCACATGTGTTGAGAAAACATGGAACAACCCTTCCATGAACTGATCATGGTTCCCCATTCTATCGAAATTCAGTGGGAAACCATCACTTATAGTTGTGTATCGTATGTCAAGGCCAGACTTCTGTGCCTCGGAGAAAATGTTGTAATCCGATGAGTTTTCAGAGATTGATTGAGCTTTCATCAACCTCTGATGAGTTAAATGTGTATTGACAAAAGTTATGGTGAGACCCTTTGATGCAAGCTTTATTGCAAGATTGATAAATTGTACAATGTGGCCTTGTAGTGGTACTGGTTAGGGGTGTGCAAAAACCGATTTAACCAATAAACCGAACCGAAAAAAACACTATTGGTTTATTGATATTGGGTTATTGGGCTAACGGTTTTTAAATGGTTTTGCAAAATTTTTTATTGGGTTATTGGTTCGGTTTCCGGTTTTATAATTTTTGTTAATGGTTAAACCGATAACCCAATAAGACTATACTAAATTTACTAGTCTTATTGTTAATGGTTAAACGATTGTTACTTTCACACTTTTTGTTAATGGTTAAACGATTGTTACTTTCACACTTTTTCCTTTGAATGTGTCTAGTGTCTAAACTTGCAAGAAAAATGATTGTTACTTTTATGATTATTACTTTCATGCCAAATGCTGGAAAAATCATATGGTCTATTTGAAAATTTTCTTATCGTGTATATAATATATATGAGTATTTTCTTATTGGTTAAACCGGAAACCGAACCGTTAAGTACCATAAACCGATTAACCAAAAACCGATAAGAAATATGTTATTGGTTTGGTTATCGGTTTGAAGTATTTACAAACCGAAAACCGATAAACCGAACCAATAACACCTAAAACCGAACCGAACCGACCGATGCGCACCCCTAGTACTGGTATCATTATGGCATGAGGCTTGATGTTTTCTTCTGGTTCCATTTTTTTGGTGCCTGTAGTAATGGGAAACAGTTAGTGACACGTTTTACACTCGTGACAGCAAGCAACGACGTACACATAATTCTTCATAAGCAGTGTCAGTCTATTATCATACAACTCGGCTTGTATGTGGCTTGGATTTTAGCTTTAGAAGTTCAGAACCTTCAACTTTTTTTGTCCCAATTTGGTGTTTCATTTACATAATTCATATTTATGAATATTGTTACTCGAGTCGAGGGTTTATCAGAAACGATCTTTCCACCCTTATAAGCATAGAACTTAATTCCATGACATAAGAACCCAACATCAGTTTTTTTTTCATATATGTCCAAACACAACTTCAAAACTCTTCAAGTTTCAACTTCAAAATCTATGGCCAAACAGGAGCATAATGCTAACAACTAGTCAAACATATCTTTAAAAAGTAGTCCTAAAATTTATGGCTAAACACTAACTTAACATGAAAAAGTAGGAAGCCAATCAAGATTTGACATGTTAAGTCTTCCTAATTTCTCCTCCAACTGACTGCTAGATCTCATGTGTTTTGCTTATTAACTATGTTGCTCGGACTCTTTTAAAATGCTAATAGATATGTATCAGATCCTCCAAATAATGCATTTTTAGAGGATCAACACGAGTTCGCAAACCTCCCAAAAAAACAAACAAACAAACAACAACAACAACATTGTAGTCTCAAATAAATTGAAGTCAGCTACATGAATCTTCACCGATTCATATCGCTCTATCTAAGCTCATCTCAATCTAATATTACACAATTTTTTTTTTATATACATACAAGTTCAAGAAGTTTCAAAGCTCACCTCTATGTTCTTTTCAGATACAGAAATGATAGTTTCTCAAGCAAATTTTTGAATGGCTTATAGTTGATGTAATAAAAGAAAAGGTTAGAAGTTATGTTGGCTTTTATCTAAAAAGAAAAGCCACAGACCTCCTTTTTTTAGAATAAAAAAATAGCCACTTGTGATTCTTTTATTCTTTAAAAAAAAGCAAATTGATTAAAGTCTTCCTAAACTATTTACAATCTTTATCTTGAGTTTCATATCTAAATTATAATTTTCTTTAAATGAAATATGTGATAGAATACGTAGCAAAATATTTGAGAAAGATGCGTGAGAGATGAAAAAAATCTTTAAAATAAATTCGCGAGACACAATAATAAAAGAATTTTAGCTCGTTTAATAATAAAAAAAGAAAATCATATGTATCGTTCTTGGAAAGAACTTTTCAAAAAAGCTTTTAAATTTAAAGCGTGATATTCATGTAGCACATCATATTCCTCCACAAATATTTTAACATGGCAGTTTAATGGATTTTGCAAAATAATGATAAATTATGAGGATTTTAACCTATTCAATGACTTTTTATTTTATTTAAGTATAGGAATCTACTCTAATATAAAAAGAAAAAAATACATAGAAATATATTTTTATTTGGATGCACATACATGGGTTCCTGGGAGAACCATGTGGCTGGTCATGTGTAAACCACAAAATGTTGAGTTTATCTGCAATCCAATCTCCCTGTTTTATTTAGTTTTATATATTTGAAAGAACTGATAAACTACTGGCTATTTGTAATTCAGAATTGCTCATTTGATTAATTTAAATCTATATTATATAAAATTAATAAAAAATTGTTTTATTAATAATTTTTTTTTTTTTTTGAATATGAGACATTTAATTTAGTGGAAGAATTTCATTTATTTCACCTTATACTAACTAATTATAATTAAGCACTTGTTATTATTTTTTTAAAAAAAAATTTCACTTGGTATGTGGACTCCATATTAGAGCCTCGAATCTCATTGCAAGTCGATCTATTTTTCTTTTTGATCTAGTATCTGAAATTCATTTTAAAATTCAATTAATTTAAATTTATGTCACGATAGGAAATCAAAACGAATAGAAAAATATTATACATGAAGAAGATATAAAAAGACAAGAAAAGTGTAAGTCCTTGCATCTTGTTATTTGATTAATAGAATGCCCTCATCTTTTATTCAGAATCATGGTCCATATTCCATACTATTTCCTCACTTGCAGCTTTACTCTATTCCCCCTTGTGTCTTTGGGAGCACATGGTTTGTTCATAACTTAGCCTTTGGTAAAGATAAATTAGTCCTTCGTGCTCTCAAATGTGTCTTTCTTAATTACTTTCGAATTCAAAAAGGATATCGTTGTGTATTATCATATACTAATTAATATGTGTTATAACAAATAGTTTATGATAATTCAATCAAAAAACATAAACACTAATAATTCATATAGAAAACTCATACAACAATGATAATTGAGATGTATTTAAACCATTATCTCATTTATATTTATCAAAGCTCTAAATTTTGGATCTAATTGGTCCATATTAAACTATCATTTTTTGTAATGATTATGGTGTTCAGGTCAGTTATTATGTACTTCGAATAATTTTACGAAATATCTATCACTTTCCATCAACAACACTAAGATAGATGAAAATAATTCTCTAATATTTTTTATATTCGTTAAATTTTAAACGTGACACATGAAGATTTTCAACCAATTCATTAACCGCTACACTAGATGTGCCTATTGAGTCATTTTGTAGCCACAAATTAAATTGACACTTCTCCTCTCTGTTATCCTTTCCATTTTCAAGATTTCTCTTTCACAGTTCATCTTGTTATGTTTCACAAAAAAAAATAAAAAATCCAATTTGTATACAAAATGTTGTAGCTCTTCATGAGACCTAAAAAAACTCTATTTAGTACAAAAAGATGAATTCAGCTACTACAATTTCAGCATCAGTTTTAAACTACCAAATTTTGAAATTTTTCCCACCCCAGAAAAATGGGTTCTTGAAATCTCCATTGATTAGAGGAAAAAGTTGCAGATTTTGTGTTTCTGCAAGTTCAAATGAGTTGAATAAACAAGTAATTGAAGACCCAAAAGAGGAAATTCAAGAAAAAAGTGATGGGGTTATTGTTAATAGTACTGAGGAGGAGGAAGAAAGAAGTGGGGAAAATTCTACTTCTACTGGTGCTAGTACTGTTCTTGATAATAAGGAACTCAAAAAGGTGAGATTTTTATTTATTCTTTTAACTCAGTTTTATCCAATTTTTTGATATACTGTTATATTATACTCTGATTGTCTGGTTTTGACTTGACTCGGAGTTTAAGAAAATAAAGAAAGAATTTGAATGTTGTGGCCTTAAACTAGAGATATGTGAAATGTATCAAAATGTCCTTTAATCTTGTAGTTTTAACCGTGTTGTTTGGTGTGTGAAGAGACATTGTTTTTGAAGCTAACTAAAAAGGGAAGTAAGACGAGCAGATTGAAACAGAGGAAGTGTTTGTGTTTTCTCTACTTGTATAACTTACAAGCATGATCTTTTATTAGAAAGGAGCATACTTTAATTAATAGCACCAAGACAATGCTCATATTACAAAAGCATTACTTCAAAGGTGGAAGGAACTAATGAAATTCTTTCAAGCATGGCCCTTTATCGTCTAACTGAAGTAGAGTAGTCTATCTGATCTCGCGGGCGGGTGGACAGATAGAAATGCCTACTGATGAGGTAGGCGAGGGTAGCTTGCCGGCACAAGGCATGTATGGTAGTCATTTGTTGGATGATAACAGGAAGGGCAATTAACTGCAACCTTTTTCTGCTTATTGGTTATTGGGGGGGTGGGGTGGGGGGCAAAGCAAAGGGCAGAGATTCAAGTGACTTGGTAGTGCTGTCGAAGAGGAAAGATAAAGGTCACTCGAAGTTTATGGAATGCTTGAAGTAAGTTTGCTGTGTGAAAACTAGATTATGGAGTTGAGTTAGTCGCAAGGTCCATTTCCTAATAACTAGAATTAGCATAAAAGAGAGGTCCAATAGTATGAATCGTAGATTTTGCATGAGCGTGTCATTGAGGACGTTAGAAATGATCCATTTGGTAAAAAGTTTAAAAGATTGTAGTTTTCTTCCAACCAGCTTCAAAAATGTCATGTGTCTGATGTTGTTTTCTATAATTACGACAAACAACAGCAAACACACCTCAGTCCCAAACAAGTTGGGGTCGGCTAAATGAATCCCTACTTTCAGTTAAACTCATTTTAAAATAGCTGTTTAATTTACATTTTAAATTTTCTGTATACATGGGCAAATATAATAGACTAATTATATGTGTGTTAACTTCAAAATACTCTCTTCCAGGCTGTCCTAAAGACTGCTTCAACCTTTGCACCAAGGGCTTCCACTGCTACGAAAAACCCTGCGAAACCTGGAACTGTTTTATACACTGTTTTTGAAGTGCAAGCCTATGCTTCAATGTTGATAGGTGGAGCTCTGTCCTTCAATCTCATATTTCCGTCAACTGAACCTGACATCTGGAGACTAATGGGAATGTGGTCCATATGGATGTTTAGTAAGTAATGTTGCTTTATACAACTAAACCTTACCCCCGAAATAGTAGAACACATAAGAATATTGCTTATGAGTGATATTAAGCTACTTTTGTGAAGTAGATATATATTGTTCATCTGCCCGTTAATTCATTTCGTTTTCCTTCCATTGTTCTCTCAATTGGAGGACTATAATCTGAAGTTCCATTTGCAGCTTTAGTTGGTCGCTATTTGATATCTGATGTTACTTCCTTCAGATAGTAAATGGTGTCCAACATTTTGTGTTAGTATAAACTCTAGTCTTGGTTGTGAATACCAAAGTAAACTCTATCATGAAGAGGTATAAGTTGTTGTAATGTATTTCATATTAATGATCAACCTACCTTGATTGATACGATGTAAGGAGACATAATTAATATATTGAACTTTTGACCGTATATATGTGTTGAAAAATAAATATCCTTATAGCTGTAGAAAGTTAATTTGTACCCTTGTTGCTATTCCCTCAATTTAGCTATAAATTGGAACTCAAATGTTAATTTCTGTTGTTGCAGCTATACCTTCCCTTCGGGCTCGAGACTGCTCCAAGGATGAGAAAGAAGCTCTCAATTATCTTTTTCTCCTCGTTCCCTTGCTTAATGTTGCAATCCCGTTCTTCTTGAAGTCATTTGCTGTCGTTTGGTCAGCGGATACTGTAGCATTTCTGGGGATGTATGCTTGGAAGGTATTTATTTTTTTCAATCCGCTCATCAAGCATTGTTTATATTCTCCTCTCTGTTAACATACTTCTTTCGTGCAGCTCGGATGGCTACAGAAAGAGCGATGACAAAAGAAGTGAAGGATCAGTGGTGCTCTTGTAGCTTCAATTACGCAGCTCATTCAGCTGATATAACTCTACAATGGCTGCTTATGTTTCACGTCAACTCTGCTATCTCATGATCCGTTTGAAAATGAAACATCTACAAGCACAGTAAGAATGTCTCGGATCAAGTTGCCTTGCTTTTCAGAAATAGACGTTCATTTCCTTCTGGTTAGGGTTGCACACCTTTATTTACATGTGCTCTGTGTATGTCATTACCCTTTTCTCCATCCTTCTTTGTACCGACGATAAATTACCATAAAAAAGTACATGCAGTCTCCCTCCTTTTATGTATAGACAATAGATTGTGCAGATGAATTTTTGAAGCCCTAAAAATACTTCTGAGAAGTGACTCTTTTATGTTTACATTGAAATAAACCGCTTTAGCTCAAAGTAAACATAATCAGATACAATTTGGTTGATTAGTGACACTTTATATACTTTGTAGGTCATCTTAATATGCTTTTTGTATATTTCTTCTTGCATAAATAAGAAATCGAATCTTGCAACTACTAGTATAATAAACTTATTAGCTTGTTTGATGCACCTCCGTTTCAATTTGTTTGTCTTACTTTCCTTTGTAGTCCTCTAGAAAAGAATGTATCTTTCCTTTTTTGACCATAATTAAGACCACAAGATTCAAAAGTCTTCCTTATTTTCTTGTTATCCGTGCCCACTCAAAATCAGGTAAACAAATTGAAACAAGGGGAGTACTATGGTAAACTTATTAGCTTATTAAAGCCAAAAAGATCTTGGTACTCAAGGATGCCTTTTGAGCTTGTGGCTTATTGGCCTGAGATCTCCATGCACAAGCCGCAATATTTTGTAGTAAGTCGACTTATTCAAAAATTCAGTGCCCATAGCCAAAATGTAAAAATTAAGTTTGTCAAATGAAAAATATGAAGAAAAAAAAAGTTAATTACAAGGTACAGTTACATATTTTACTAATATGTACTCTGGGATGAATTGAACGAATTACTTTAACGTTCTGTTTCCTCGTTGCATTCTGACCTGAATATGCGCCAAAACTTTCATAATTAGAATGTAAGCTGCTTGTTGCCTTAACAAAATCAATAATTACATTACTTGTGTCAATGTTGCTTTTACCTCTGTAATTTGTACTAGCACTTGCTCCATTAGATTTTTGTTTTTTTGCTCAATTGACTTCTCTATATGTGACTTAAACTTGAATCGGTTCCGTGTTTGCAAGCATCATTGACATTGTTGCAACATTAAATTCAATAATTGCATTCTTTTTATGGTTCCTTGTGTTAGTGTCTGTTGGATGTTCAGCTACTTGAACCTGAGTTGATACTTTTAGTGCGAGATTTCACCTTGCTTTTATGTCTTGAATGCGAAGAGTATTTTGCAGATTTTGCTGTTTCATTTTGTTGTTCATCATCTCCACTGTCCTCATATTCTGAAGATCCCGATGCACTTCCATATCCATATTCTGAACTTGCTTTCTCATCCTCTTGACTGTCACGAACTTTTTGAGACTTCCGTTTGTCACTAACTTTTTGAGAGCGTTGTTTGTCATGGACTTTTTCATCATTTTGTTGGTCACTCTCACTATCTTCATACTCATCATCAGAATAATCTTGATCCTCATCATCTGAAAAACCTTGGTCCTCGTTTTCGGAACTCTCTTGATCTTCATTATTTGGACTTGACTTTTCAATATTTGACGTTGGGGTTGGAGCGGGAGGTGAACTGGGAATAGGGTCATCTGGCTGGGGCATTGTAAGAAAAGTAAGAGCAGCCACAACATCACCAATCAAAGGACGAACCATTGGTTCGTCTTGAAGACACATTGCTGTAACCCCAACTGCTTGATTTAAACCTTTGACAGGGAAACTCTTCCCGAGACGCGGATCTGCCAATTCAGGGAACTTCTTTGGATCCTTGAAATAGGGTTGTGCCTATTAAAATCACATACATTTGTTGATCAGTTAGAACTGTACTCAAAACTTCCTTTAGTTTTTAGTCGAAAAAAACTCAAGAACTTTGAGATTAAAGGGTAGCTTGGTGCACGAAGCGTCCCTTGTTCACGTAGGGTTCAGGGAAGGGCTGCACCTCTGGGGGTGTACTGTAAGCAGCCTACACTGACGCAAGCATCAGTGACTGATTTCATGGCTCGAACCCATGACCTATAAGTCACCTGCATTCACACAGGGTTCAGGGAAGGTCCGCACCACAACAAGGTGCAATGTAAGCAGCCTACCCAGATGCAAGCATCAGTGACTGATTCCACGGCTCGAACCCTTGACCTATAGGTCACACAAAGGCACCATTACCTTTGTTTACAAGGCCCCCCTTCCCAAGAACTTTGAGATTTAAAAAGAAAAAATAGAACTCTTTGTGGTAGAATGAAAATACTCACCCAAGCAACTAAGTTTTGCTCATTTGCTGGCCTTGTAGTATCCACTGCTCGACGTCCTGTTATAAGTTCAAGCAAAACAATTCCAAAACAATATACATCTGACTTCAAAGTGTGTTCACCATTTTTTTCAAACTCCGGAGCACAATAACCAGTTCCCATCATCATCGGTGACATGTTTGTCTTACTCCCTCCACCTGCAAGCTTAGCAAGACCATAATCTGAAAGTCTAGGATTAAAATCTTTATCCAATAGAATGTTTGTGCCTTTCAAATCGCGATAAATTATTGGCGGGTTGGCCGTTTCGTGTAGATACTCGAGTCCATTAGCAGCACCTAAAGCTATCTTCATTCTGGATAGCCAACCTAGTGGCTTTTTATCCTCTTTGAGATCTGAAATGTAGTAGAACTAGTTAGTACAGAATCAAGAAAGTTTATGACAACATGAAAGGGGGAAGAGTAGGGTGGACATAAGTTGTTAGGCCTCTTCAAAAACATCAACGGGTGCGTGTCAAATCCTCCAAAAGTAGTTTTTTGGAGAGTCCGAGCAACATAACATAAACTTACCAAGAAGATGATCGTTTAGGCAACCCATTGGCATATATTCATAGACCAAAATCCTCTGATCACCATCAGCACAATATCCAATGAGATTGACCAGATTTTGGTGCTTAAGGAGAGTCAACTTTGAAACCTCAACAAGGAACTCTTGGTTTCCTTGTGTTCCACTTCTGTCTAGTTGCTTCACTGCCACAATCTATCCAGGTACAAACCAGACATCAATACTGAAATCTTTCTTCACCTTAATATAGATGAACTTCTATAAATGGTGTGTTTAGTATGATACCAGAAATCTTTTTTTTTTCGGGATAAAAGTCTTATTTTCTGAAAAATGTTTCCCAGTGTTCCGTAAACAGCCTCTCTATCTCCGTGAGGCTGTTTACGGTGATATAAAGTTAAGGTTTGAGATAATTGTGAAGGGAAATGACTTCAGTACAAAAGTGGAGAAGCCATTTCTCCCTTATGCTGAAAAATGTTCTCTTGAGAACATTTTCTCGCAACCAAACACCAGAAAGTGACTTATTTTATGAAGAACAGTTGCAAAGAATATTTTCCGTAATAGCAAAAACTCCGAAAAAAAGATTCTTATTTAGTAGGTTAAAGTTACAACAAAGGTGAAAAGAGAGAGTTTAAGGTAATGTTACCTCTCCACCTTGAAGTGTTCCCTTGAACACTCTTCCAAATCCACCTTCACCTATCAGGCATTCTTGCTTGAAATTTTTTGTTGCACTCGCGAGCTCGCGGAATGTGTAAGTCTTAGCATTGCTGTTTACGTTGTCGCCTTTGTGAAATGGTTCAGCTGGTTGGTTAATCCAAAATGCATGGAGAAAGTGAACATAAGTTATGCCTAGTTAGGAAAGTCTATGTTGCTAGGATTCTTCAAAAATGTTGTCATGTGTGTCGGACCTTCCAAAAGTTATGCATTTTTGGACGATCTAACGAGTGAGGCAACATTTTTGAAGAGTCCGAGTCATATAGAGGAAAGTAGAGAAATGATGACATGAGTTGGTAAAGCCAAAAGAGCTGCCATAATAGCAATCACAGTGCCTATTGCAGCTTAAAGAAAAAAAAATATCCTCTTGTTTCTACCTGTCTACTGAATTCTCTAATTGCTACAATACTTAAGAGGGTGAGCATATTTAGATTCTTTTGGATAGCAGTTCGGTGTATTAAGCTCCAGTTGTACGTGCGGTCCAGGGAAGGGCCGGACCACATTGGGTAAGTACACAACCTTGCTTTGCAATTCTGCAAGAGGTTGTTTCCCGGCTTGAACCCTTGACCTCCTGATCATACGTGTCGATGGTAACTTTTACCATAGGTGATGAGCATATTTACTCAAAAGGGTATATTTTTTTTCCCAATCAAAAAAGGGCAGGGAAACTAAATAGAAAAATCATCAAATTATATACATGTTACATAGGAAACACAACCACATAATTTCATTTTCTTCAAAATTTCAAAGATCTAATAAGAAAAGTTGAAGTATATATGATGTTATATGATCATACCAGGATTTGGTGGGGTGGTTGAGATTCCTTTAGATTGAGCGACCGGCACCTCGTCCTCCGGCGATTCGGCTTTTTTCTTGAAGCAGGGGAGGCAACTCATGTTCTTGATCCTCTCAAAAGATCAAAACAAAAATAAAAATCCACAATCCCCTCAAGGAAAAGAGAAAAAAATAAAATGCTTTCAAGAAATAATATATGAATTGTGTCTATTTACCAAAGGAGCTCAAATGAAAGAAAAGGTCTACAAGAATTTATTTTATTCTTTTAATTAATTATTTCTTCACGTTGTTCCTCTCAAGATTCCAAAAAAAATAATTTTAAAAAACTTAAAAATACAAATGCATGGTTGTACATGAATTCATGACCATCACGTTCATAAAAGCTTTGATTTTAGGTAGAAAATGGGAAGAAAAAAACATTAGGAGGAGGAAAAGGGTTGGCAATGGCCTATTCCTTTCATCCTCCCTCAGTTCTGGTTCAAGAAAGGGTCAACGTAAAGATATTATTTCGATGTAATTTCTATAGTATTTCTTTACGTGCACGGATCTTGTAAAAAAATAAAATTTCATATTGAGCTCCAGTGCACGATAAATTTTTAGATGAGATGGCTACTTAGATGGGAGGGGGAGGGTCTCTTTCCTAGGGGTTGAGGTGGTGTTAGAGATTGTAGGAAAAAGAAAATCACTTGGAGAGGATGCAAGGACAAAGTTTTCTTTCCACCTCCTTTTTTGTGTGTGGGGGTGGGGTGTAGAACAATATATTTAGAATTTTAAAAAATTGAATTAACTTGAAATACCATGATATATTATATCTCCAAAATAACCTCACAAATAAAAAGAAAAAGAACAAAAATAATTCTCAAAATATCCATATTTGGGAGTTGGTTAGTCATATTTTAACAAATTAATGGATTAATACACACAAAAAGTTAGAGATAATACTAAAATTTTATTTTGTGACTCAAAAACTCCAGAAAACTGACGTCGATTTTGTATAAATAACGAGTATCGTTCAATAGGTTCTCACAAATGGACCTACGAAATTTCGGATCAAACGAAGTCAATCAATCATATTTCAAAAAATTCGTAGACTAATATCTACTAAAAGCTAAGATAATCAAAATACTTGTTTCGTGACCCAAAAACTAAAAAGAAGCACACATCAATCTTTGAAAAATATTGAGTATCTTTCACTAATAGACTCACAAAATTAGAGATGGGAAAAGTTAAACGAAGTCGGTTAGTAGTACCAATCCCATTCATCCTGGTCTGATCCGAACATATCTTGTTGAATGAATTGATCCATTGATGTATGCCCATTTTGAAAAATTCATGGTCATTACATACGAAAAATGGAGAATATCTTAAATTCTTGACCCAGAAACTCCATAATAAACGACGATGATTGTTGAGAAACAATGAGTATCATCCACTAGGTTGATTTAAATGGACCCACAAATTTGAAATCAAACAAAGTCAGTTTGTCATATTCAGAAAAATTCATCGACTAATATATATATGAAAAGCTTAGTTACTCTTGAATTCTTGTTATGTGGTCGCGAAACTTTAAAAAAGTGGTGTTAGTCCTATATAGGTAATGAGTATCATTCACTAGGTGTCACAAATGGATCCATAAAAGTTGAGGTCAAACAAAGTACGTCGGTCATATTCCAAAAAATTTATGGACTAATGCACAAAAAAAAAAAAAAAAAAACAATCTTGAATTTCTGTAAAGGTTTTGCAAAAAAAAAAACATTTGAAAATCATATTACCAAAATATTCATGGGTTAACACACGAAAAGCTGAGAAAATCGCCTAATTCTTCTAAAATGGTTTCTTAATGGCCAAGATATATGCAAAAAATGGTGATGCTTCACGTACTGCTCCTCCAACTCCCTACGGATGGTTCTATTAAGGTTTTGCAAAAAATCGATCAGAAATCATACCACCAAAATATTCATGGGCTAACACACACAAAGAAAATGAGAAAATCGCCTAATTCCTGTAAATTGGCTCCTAAATGCCCAAAATATGTGCAAAAAATTGTGAGGCTTCAAGTACTTCTCCCCCTACTCCCTTCGGAGGGTTCCATGAAGGTTTTGCAAAACAACCATCCGGAAGCCATATCACAATATATGCTTGGGCTATAACACGCATGAAAATCGCCTAATCCTATAAAAATAGCTTCTAAATGCCCATAATATGTGCAAAAAATGGTGAGGCTTCACGTACTACTTCCCCAACTCCCTACAGAGAATTCTGTAAAGATTTTGCAAAAAAAAAAACAGCCATATCACCAAAATAATCACGGTCTAACACACACACGAAAAAACTGAGAAAATCGAATAATTCCTGAAGAATGGCTCCTAAATGCCCAAAATATACGCAAAAAAATTGTGTTTCAAAGGCGCGAGATGAACCTTGTTTCGGACAAAATATCGACGTAGTTGTGTCTCCTAGCATAATGCAAAACATATGAGGAATGGTATCACCCACAAAGTTATTAAGCAGCATTTGAGTTCCACAAAATTATTTCAACACAAATGACTATTGACCAAAATACAACAGAGCAAACATAACAGATCACAACAAAATATAAAATGGCTAAGACACTATACATGTGTAGATTTTTTTACACCAATCTGTTGACCATATGATGATCCAATTTCTTGATAAACTTTGGTGCAAATCTTCTTTTTTTTGTCAAAATCTCACCAGCCACATATGGGACAATTGGGTTTTAGGCCTTCGTAGCTTTTAGTTTTCCTTCAATAGAAAAATGGCTTAGCACAGACACCAAATGAACCTTTTCAGTATCAAGTTCATTACCTTTCCTTAGGCCTGATTTCAATCCCTTCAACAACTAAGCCACTTTTCCAGTTACCTACCTTCACCTCTGTCAAGCTCATCTCGAGTTCAATGTCTTGCCCTCTCTTGACGAAGAATTCTCCCAACTCAACTTCTATCCATCCGTCACTTCTCTGTTGCGGGTATCGTGCTTGGATGTTGTTTTCTGAAGGAGGAGGATTCACTCCCCTTCTCAGGATATCAGCCATCTGGTTGAGTAGTCCCAACCGCCTTGGAACGATTTGGTACATGTGCCTACGTGCTGCCTCTGGATCCAAGAAAACTGTCTGTGGTTTCCTTTCATGCCCCGAAATCCCTACTGCACCCTCTGCACTTTGGCGATCAAATCCGTAGGTCCTGGATTTCATTGTGAACACAAAGTAGGCTGCATAGTTGGTGTCAGGGGATAGCATAGAGGTGTTTATCTTGCCGGAAATATCAAACCAGCAGACTTCAAGAAGCTCAGCAACCTCTGAGAACCTAAATCACGAAAACATACCATTAGATCAACTTCAGAGTTGAGAGTGACAAAATGATATCTTATAAAAACCGTTTCTACTCTTCTGTGCTTTGGAACAAAA
Source organism: Solanum verrucosum (assembly GCF_900185275.1). NCBI lineage: Eukaryota > Viridiplantae > Streptophyta > Magnoliopsida > Solanales > Solanaceae > Solanum > Solanum verrucosum. Next base: position 1,759,417 of record NW_026020006.1, read on the forward strand.
TATTTGATTATTCGAACTAAAATATGATAAAAAGATCAAGTATGTGGATCGCCAAGTCAAGAACAGAAAAGATTGGGAGGAAAAGGACGACTTCTCTAACCATAATAAAAGTTACTCGTCAATTGAAATACCTGGACTCGGGAAGGGGGATCCATCTCCAATACCGTGGTGTGTCAGCCCAAATAATTGCAAGTGACCTCGCAGCTAACATGTAGCATTTCTTTCCACTGCGCTTCTCCAATGAGAAGCTCTGGATTTCATCAATACCAAGTCAGAAGTAACCATAAAAGTGTAGCGGAAAAGACACAACATGATCAAACAACAACAACAAGTGGACCAATGCTATCTGTAAGGAGTCGTTTGGTGCACCCCATCCCAGACACCCCCCAAAAAAACTAACCAATCAGTTCTGATCTCCAAAAGATAGATTGAAAAGGGACTAATGGCCTAACGAGTTACATGGAATGATTTCGGTATCATAAAATGTCAATAATATCCGCATAAGTATATAAAGCTCTAATACTATACAATAATAAATATGCAGAGCAACTGCCCCATCTTTAACATAAAGGTTGTTGTAACCAAATTGCAAGCAGATTGTCTGGCACACACACGGACTTGATGAATACACGAACTATATCCCCGCATTAGTACACACTTAAAAGTCTCAAACAATCAATGATTCCAAGAACTCTAACCACCATTTTTCCTTTCTGTGTGTTTCACACTAATATAATTCCCATATTCAAGAAGTTTCTTCTCATAACATATGTTGCTCGGACTCTCAATGCCTCATGGTGCACGTCAAAAAAAGTATTCATTTTTAGAGAATCCAATACATGTACAGCAACATTTTTTTCATAATCACCTCAGTTTTCTGCATGGTATCTACCTATTATATCATTGAAATCATATTTAACCCTACTCAAATAATAACATTTTTCAACAATTCCAGATTCAAAAAATATATAATTCCTAAGAAATCGACATAAATAAGCATAAATACAATATCAGAAATATGGAAAATTAAAAATTAAATTCAAATAGTATCTGATAATTACCTTAGTCCCACCGTCGATGAAGAAAGGATGATCACATAGATAGAGATAAAGCTCTTTCTTAGATCCGACATTGATCGATTCCGGTCCATCACTAGACCGGGAAATAATATCACGGTAATCCGGCGGCAAAAACCGGTCCCAAACTGCGTCAGATTCAGCAGCCGACCGGAAAACCGTACCGACCACCGATAACCTACTCGCATCTCTCGGACTCGTCAATGATAGTACGTTCGCTATGCAACCTTCCGGCAGGTGGTAGATATCACCACCGTCACCGTCACCGCCACCGCCGCTAACGGCGGAGCTACGTCCATTTTCCACCGCCATTGTGATTTACTTGATTATCTCTTCTAATTTATATTTATAGAAAAAAATTATATCCAAAACGGCGCAGTATCTTCGTGATGGTAATGGGTAAGAACGTAAATTGGCAAAAACATCTATTTATAGAGTACGTCGGTTATTCGGATATTTTTTTATATAATGTTATGATAAAATGCTAAAATATATGAAAGTCAATACGAAGGAAAATTAGATTATTATAGTGAAATATTGTTATAGAATAATCGTTAGACGATATATTATATCATTTTAAATCAAGTTATTAAATATTAAACATTGATATTGGTAGAACATTTTCACGTGTATAAAGCGTGGCTTACACGATGGTACTAGGTGTATCTGATGTGGTCCAAGATTTATTAATTTTTAATTAGGATATTATATTTTTGTATTTATTATAATGATATTATATTCAACGTAATTTTACAAGTAAAGTGAAAAGAGAGTAGAGTTTATATAGATTTTATTTGTAATTCACGTGAAGACAGAGAAATTGTTTTCAATAGATCCTTATAATGACCATAACATATCCAACTTTATTTTATAGACGGAATTAATGAGATAATAAAGTCTATATAGATCTTGTTCATATCTCGTAAGGATAGAGTGAAAACTACTAATAAATTATCGACTTCATGAGAAGATCAAGTTAATACAAAGCTTTACTCTATTTCGTAAAGATAGAGAAACAATTTTCAATAGTTCTCGATTATATATTTAACAATATTTTTAACCTTAACCATTAAGTTTATGCTTTGGGACGCGTAACATGCATATTCCCCTTTTTATTGCTTGCCCTTTTCTTTTTCTAAATAAAATATCAAAAGTCAAAAACAAAGAAAAAAGAACTTATTTCCAAAATAAGAAGAAAAAAAGAGTAGACTTGAGGGTTAAGATTTGTGTATATATTTTATCATTTTTGTATTTTATTTATAATATTATATGAATATATATTATTAATTATTGTTATTGAATATAAAAAAGAAGAAGAAACAGAATATAAAAATAAAAGGTTTTCTAAATTATTTTTTTAAAAAAAGAATATAAACAGACAATCTTTTGAAGAGATTTTAAGATGTATATGTTTTAGAATTTGCAAAAAGTAAAAAAAAAACTAAAGTTTCTACTAGGAAAAAAAAAGAAATTTATTCAAATACTTTTTCAAAAGAAAAGAGGTATTTTTTTTTTTTTTTGAGATTTGTTCAAAAAATTTAAAAGTTCTTAAAATTAAAGTTTTTAAATAAGTTATGCCAATTTTTTGTTTTGAGATGACAAAAAGTTATTTATAAAGCTTTTCAAAAAGTTATCTATAAAGTTTCCAAAAGTTGCTTACAAATTGTTTGTTTGACTTACTCGTTCAAGTATTAATGCGTCTTCCAAGTGAAACAAGAATCAATTGTTGAATACTAAGATAAAATTATGAGTAAATCAGCCCAAGAATCTGTTTAAAAGTCACATTACAAAGACTAAAAACTAATTTAAGACACTAAACAATGCCTAAGAACAAAATTTGTTGATGCCAATTGATTGCTGGCGATGACTTGGTGAAGAGAATATATAAGAGAAGGTTCTAGAACTAGGATAGAGCGTGAAACCAACGAGTTCAGTTGAAACGAGGTAATGAGTCTTAAGTCTAAGGGAAGGATCAAGGCATGGACAAGCATAGGCTTAATAATGGACCTACTTACAGATACGATGACTTAAATAAAAGAGAGATGTCGAGAGGAAGTCCTTAGCATTGTGTCCATCTTATTCTTCAGTTTTCTTCTTTTTCTTCTTTTTCTCTTTCTTTTTATCAGCAGTTTCACTTTCATCATCATCATCACTATGTTTTCTCTTCTTTTTCTCACTCTTTTCGACTTCACCATTTTCTTCAGTACCATCAGCAGCAGCATGCTTCTTTTTCTTCTTCTCTTTCTTCGTCACCGTTTCTACAGATTCAACAATGTCATTATCCTCTGCTTCAGCAAACTTCTTCTTTTTCTTTTTCTTCTCGGATACCTCAGGTTGGGATGGTGGTTCATCTACACTCTCATTGTTGGTACAACCGAGAACAGCATCAGCAGAAGGATTGTAAACCTACAGGGTGAGGGTAAGTCAATAGCTGGAAATAGAATCAACAAAGTAAAAACAAAGACGAGACCTCTCTATAACAATTGTCCTCTATAACAACATTTCATTATACCGGCCAAGTTTTCTATGGAACCAATTTTCATGTTATGTTATATTATATGTTCTCTATGACATCATTTCACTATAGCAGCCAAAAAAATAGGGGGACAAATGAATTGACGTTGTTATAGAGAGGTTTGATGGTACAAATTGAAGTCCAGTTCCTGACCTTAGCTGGTGTTATTAATGCTCCTGCACCCTTCTTACGATCCTTGTCATAAGCTTCGATTTTAGGTTTCCCTTTAGCAGAACCAGCTGATTTACCCAGCTCTTTGCCTTCTAAAGCTCTTAATCGTGCTTCGAGCTACAAAAGTTGACAACAATGATGATTAGGTGTAACTATGTTATGAGCAGAAATGAAAAGAAAACAGTCTGAATTCGATAGTATTTGATAATGTATACCTTGACCCGATTCTCCAAACCCATGGTATTATCTTGGCCATCTCCAAGAGCATCATATCGAATTGCCAAAGAAGCTTTACTGGCAAGAGATCTTGCGATTTTACCCTTGTGTTTTGGTGCTGCCTGACCGATCAAAGATGCGTGATATATAAGCCCGTACTTGGGAGTAGCATGCTTCGTCTTTAAAGCTCTAAAGAGCGCCTTTTCTGCACCAAGTATCTGTACTGTACTTCCAGGTTGTTTTGCAAGATTCATCAAGCTGCCACCATGGGAAATAAGGCGAGCTCCAACAAGTTCTCCCACTAGAGCCGTAAGATTTGGGGCAATGGTATTCATCCTGCTCTTCAAATAATCATACAACTGAGCCCGGTACTCAGAGAAGGACAGGACTTGGCTGCATAAATCTTTAATATTCTCCAGATCAAGATCACTAACTTCAGTTCCCATTGAAATCATGGCTGCCTCTTTCAATTCCGCCTCAACCTCTTCCGGAAGTATCTGCAAGCAACCAAGATTATGAATTTTAATTTCTGTCAAAGAAGTAAAATCACGTTATAGCACAAAAGCACAAGGAAGGGAATCTTGCTGTTCTTTCTAGTTCAATAAAGAACGATTTAAAGAGCAAGAAAGAAGTCGAATTCCCACCTCAGAGAAATCAAGCTTTGCAGCATTGACACGGTCACCCATCAACTTAACCGCCTTGGCATAAAGGATGTTATCTTGTACAATCTTTGCGAGCTCAGGAAAATGCCAGCCATACCATTCTCGTACCCTCATTGCATAGGTATTTAGCTCTTTATCAAGATCATCCAACAAACCAATGGCCTGGACAATCATTGTATCCACCTAGAAGAGCAACAAATATTGAATCATAAGCTCTTGTATTAGTTTGGTGAAAAAGGACCATGTCCTCAAGACTATAAAGTTGGAAATCTACAAGACTTCAATTCTATCCGCCAGCACCATTTTTGTAACCAAGGCAAATGGCAGTGCACACCAACTTAAAGGTAATCAAAAATTATTTCAGAGTAGCTTTCTCTGACATCTAAATGTTTACTTCATCTTTCTACAATGACATGAGCATGACTGATGAAACCATTTGAATTCTAAAACTCAGAAATTTCCCAAAGCAAAATGAAACTTCAATTATTAAAACTGCATGAAAATGTTATTAAACTCAGAATTTCAGTTTCAAATTTCCTGATATGAATTACAGTACAGAGGTCAAACGGTAACACATAAAATTGAGACGAGGGACATTAGAAATAATACAACCTATCAAAATAGAAAGTTCACCTTGTCAGGACTAAATTTCAGCTTGTATCTTGAAAGACTGTGAGACAAACCCAAGCTCATTGGAGCCAAGTCTTGAGTGGCCAGACCAGATATGAGTTCAGTTAACTGACTTCTCAACCCTCTCATCAATTCCATCACAACATTATTGTGAACACATTCAATTTGCTGCAAACATATACTGCATCAACTTCAATAAAGAAAAGGAAAGACACCAGAAAACAAAGACCAATGTTACCAAAGGGATTTGTAGTCCAAGACTAATTATTATAAGCATGAATAACAAATATCAATTGTTTAGTGTCGCCTATTCAAGATTAAGCTCATTGGCAAGGAAAAGTATGTCTTTGCTTGATGACAATGTTAAAGCGCCCGCTAAGTGAGGTGAAGCATTCAACATGTTTTGCACCTCACTTCAGGGCTTAAGCATGATCTAAGCTAAGTTGCACGGACTCTTCACTTTTGATGTCGTACCCATGTCGGATTCTCCAAAAGTATAGTACTTTTAGAGAATCCGACACGCACCAACTGATATTTTTGAAGAGTCCGAGCAACATAGGATCTAAGCACACTATTGACAACATTGACAAAGACGCAATGAGAAGATGAAAGGAACTAACCAGTTTCTCTTTAATCGCATTTCCAAGTTTTGAATCAGCAACACCCAGTGTTTCACCATCACAGTGTGCTTTCAAAAACTTCCGAAGTCCTTTGCTAGGCTTGCTATCTATCAATAAAGTTGCTGCTGAGAGTGCTTCTGAAGTGTTCTCAAACTTAGAGAAAGCTTTCAACTTGACAACCTGTTTATATGTACCAACCAAAATGGTAAAAAGAGGTCAAACAACAGAACGACCAACAGTAAAAATTTAGGCAGTTCAGTCCTATTCTCAGTGTAAGCTAATCACACACACCCACGGGAGGATCTAGGGCCACAAGGAGGTTCATTTGAACCCCTTCATTGGAAATTACACTAAATATATAAAGTCAAATTATCTTTTATGTATATATTATAGTAGATGTTGAATCTCCTAGGCTTCTTCATGTGATTACCTCTTTATATTTTCAATCCCTTTGATGAAAAAACCGGATTCTGCCACTGCACACACCCATCCACATACCCAGAAAGAAAAGCAAGTTCTATGTTGTGAATCAGTCAATCAACTGCCCCGACAATCCAAACTAGTCACATTGAATATAAGAGTCCTTTTTTTAATAAGGTACATTGGCTATAAGATTATATCCAATCCATTCCAATACTAGTTTAAGTCAAATCAGGGGTTCGATAAAAAACAAAGTTCTCTATGTGCCCCAATTATCTCTACATTGGCAACAGCTCCATAGCTCTACCTAGATGGCATACCTATATGGAGCCCTTGTCTCCGTTGTGTTATGTTCTTAGCTAAGCCCTCATTGATTTTGAGAGATTGTAGCTAAGTTCAGTGTTTGAAAAGTTTGCAGCTATTGTATCCAAAAACTAACCGAGCCTTCAAAGAAATATGCAACATAATAGAGATACAATAACCAATATCAACTTTGTCCAGATTTCCGGTGAATGTCTACTTGACATTTACCTGGATTTCTCATTGTATTTTTTCCAATGACATATTATAGATTAACACAGTATAAAATATAACCCTCTCACAACCCACCCAGAACAAAAAAAATGTAATCTTTTAGCATATTTAATGCACTACAGATATGCAAACAATTGCTTGAAAATGTAATCTTATACTGTTCAATCTCTTAAAGTTCAAGCCTTTAAGAATAGAGAGGAAGATAACCTTTCTAGCAGCATCAGACGTCGTAAACTCTTTTGACAAGTCCTGCAACATAAAAAGATTCATCATCAAATACAAAAGAAACTCACAAACCCAAAAACATCAATTTGCATTACAATGCAATCAAAACTAAGTTAAACACTTTGGTACCTCAACTTTAGAGAGTTTTCCTTCATCGAGTACTTTGAAAAGTGCAAAGCCTGCCGGCGTTTCAAACAATACGAGCATTTTTTCTGCTTCCTTACTCCAATTAGCACCTAAAGATAATAGCTAAAAGCAAAAAAATCACTTGGATGCCAAGAAAAAGAGCATCTGCACTTGTAATATTTCACAAAGAACAATGGACCAAACACCAGTCACCAGCATTACACACTATAATCCATTAAAGAAAACGCCTTTACAAAATATGCACCTAAAAATGGTCATTAAAAGCATAAAAACCAAAAGGGTTCTAAGTAAAAGGTTTATTAACATGTTAAAATTCACAAGGAATAATTTTGGAGCTGGGCCTTAGTTAAAGCAATTGGTAAACCAGCATTCCAGACTATATTCCATTCAAGAAAACTCCTTAACACAATATGCACCTACAGAAAAACGTTAAAAGCATAAAAACTAAAAGGGGGTCCAACAAAAAAGTTTATTAACTTGATAAAATTCATAAATGAACGATTTCCGAGCTGCCTTTTTGTTAAAAGCAATTGGTAAAACAGCATTATAGACAATAATCCAATAAAGAGAACTCCTTTAACAGAATATGCACCTAAAGATAATTGTTAAAAGCATAAAAATCAAAAGGGATAGCAACTAAAAAGTATATTAACTAGTTTAAAATTAAAAATACAAAAACAGCAACACAGACTATAGTCTAGTTCAAGAAAACCACTTAACAAACTTTTCACTCCAGGGTGATAGTTAAAAGCACAAAAAAACAGAAGGGGTTCCAAGAAAAAAGTACATTAACTTGTTAAAATTCACAAAGGAACAATTTTGGAACCAACATTACACACTATAATCCATTAAAGAGAACTCCTTTAACACAGCATAAATATCAAAAGGGTTCCAACAAAAAAGCCTATTAACTTGTTAAACTTCACAACTGATACAAAAACAGCAACACAGACTATTACAGTCTAGTTCAAGAAAACTCCTTTAACACAATATGCACCTATTAAAAGCATAAATATCAAAAGGGGTTCCACAAAAAAGTATACTAACTTGTTTAGTATTCACAACTGATACACAAACAACATTACAGACTATAATCTAGTTAAAGAAAACTCCTTTAACACAATATGATAAGCATAAATATCAAAAGGGGTTCCAACAAAAAAGTATATTAACTTGTTTAAAATTCACAACTGAAAATCAAACAGCATTACAAACTATTATAGTCTAGTTCAAGAAAATTCATGTTTCAGTGAAAAAAAAATGTTGAAAGTATTTTTTTGTGTGAGATGAATGAAGAGAAAATACATACAATTTTATTTGCCTTGTGGAAAAGAGAAGTAGAGGAAGTTCACGGCAAGAGAGTACAAAGTTAGCGGCGGAGGAAGGCGTTGTGCAAAATGGCCAAATATAAACTTGAAACAACTTTGTAGTTAGGGTGGAAGTTGACCCTCTTTGTCTTTTTTTTTTATATAAAATAATTTTTTTTTGAAAGTAAAGTATTTCGGTGCACAAAAAATCATGCGTTAGTGTGATTCAAGCAAAGGCTACATTTAAAAAATGTGATTTAGATAATTCATTATAATGTGAGTACTAATGATTATTTTTATGGTTCAAACGTGTGATTTATATGTTGTCTAAAATCAACTTCATAATTTATAATTATGCATTATTATATCTAAGAATGTTTTGAGTTAATATAATCTAATTTCACTTTTATTGTGTCTTTAAAAAATAATCATTGTTACAATTCAACTACCATAATATAGTTTCATGATAATAAAATTATTTCAATTTGCTCAACTATAATAAAGTATAATTACAATACTGTCCCTTTTCTCAAAACCTCACACTATCTTCTCCCCTAAAAAGCTAAAACCCTCAATTTCCTTATTCTCTGCCCAACTCCTAAAACGGAGACAAAGACTGATCTTCAGAGTCTTGAGGTAATTTTCTTCACTTTTATAGTTTCTTTCTCAATTCTCACTGCTAGTAAATCATCAAATTGAGTATTTTTATTGGTCATGTTGAATCAAGAATCGATTTTTTGTCCATATTTGTTGTCACTGTGCTAAAATTCATGTATATGATGAGCAAAAGTCTATTTTTTTTTCTATTTTATTTACTTTTTTAGCTTAAGTTCAAACCCCATATGCTAATTTTTTCGAGAAACCAAGGGTAGGGATGGCAATGGGGTGGGGGGGGGGGGGGGCGGGCTAAAAATTACAAATTTAACTCAGCGGGGCAGGGGCGGGTTGAAGTCTTTGCGGGTTAATGTGGTTTTGCCTCGCACCGGCCCCACTCCGCCCCATTGCCATCCCTAACAAAGGGATATAGAAGTCTTAGTTGTTAGGTAATCCAAACATGTTCATAGGCGAAGCGAGGAGTTGAAGTTTATGGGTTCTGAACTTGCCATTGAACGTGTAGCTCGTCTTAGTTAATGGGTTAAATTTGAATGTTTATACATATTTAATAGATTTTCTAAATGTGTTACTCGAGCCAAAGGTCTAAGAAACAGCCTCTCTACTTTCACAAGGTAAGGTTTGTGTACGCCTCACCCTCCCTATACTCCACTTGTGGAATTACATTGGATATGTTGTGAATAGATTTTCTAATATATATGCAAGATTTAAGCCTAAGTTACTTGATTCGTACGATCCCATAGCTGATGATCAAGCTCCTCCCTTGAACATGTTGAGTTGCATGTACCATCCTGTCTAAAAGTTTAAACCTTTAGGGAGGTATAGTTCTATTTATTTAGTTCACTACTTCCTTGATTAGTTGTATTATTCCGAACAATTCACCAACTTGAGGAATTTTCTTAGTCCACTGGATGAAGAATCGATTTTTATCCATATTGGTGGCCACATTGCTAAAAGTCACGTGTATGATGAGCAAAGTCTAAATTTTCTCTTTTTTTTGTTTTCTTGTTTAACTTGAACTCCGAACCCCATATGCTGATTTTTTTCAAGAAACCAAAGGATATAGAAATCTTAGTTGTTAGGTACCATAATACGTTGAACTGTGTGTACCATCTGGTTGAAAAGTTTTAACTTTTAGGGAGGTATAGTTCTATTTATTTAGTTCAGTGCTTCCATTTTCTCAGTTATGTCGTTCTGAGCAATCACCAAAATTTGCCCCTTTAAATCGAGAATTGTCAAAGGGGTGGATTTAGGTGGGTGATGAACAAAGCCCAAATTTTTTCTCTGTTTTTTTACCTTATTCAGCTCGACTACCAAACCCCATGTACTTATTTTTTTCAAGAGATATGGAAGTTCCAGTGATTTGTGTTGAACTGTGGGATTGTCTCATCTTAAAAGCTTAACTATAGTAAGAGATATGACAGTTTTATTTACTCCATCTGCTTCATTTTATATGAAGGTTTTTGATTGGACGGAGAGTTTAGGTTGTTTATTTGACTAATATATTATGTTAGTAATGGAAAATGTCACAAAAATTTAAAGTATTTTGAAAGCTGGCTAAATAGATTGGTTCAAACATTTTGGAACATCTAAAATGAAAAGAGTATCATTTAAGTTCAGAAGGATGGAGTATTTATTTTAGGTGATCCTTGAACCTCTCGGTGTGCTCTGACTCTGTGTAGAGTGATCTAAAAGACAGGACTTTTATTTATTTAGGACTTCGCAACAAAACAAAGCTAGCTGCAGATGGAAGTTTGCCCAGACTGTGGAATGTTGTTGCAATATGAGTTGCCTCATATGGACCGTCCAGCCAGATTCTTTTGCCCTGCATGCCCTTTCGTATGTAACTTAGAGAACCGGGTAAGATAACTAGAGAACTTATCATTGGGTCCTTTTGTTATCCCATATCCGTTCAGACGTTCAGTAAGTTTACTTTTTTCTTTTGTTACATGGTTTGATAGCTTAAGATGAAGAAAAGGCAGCCTTTGGTTAAGAAACAAATGGATCCAGTGATTTCGACAGAAGACATGGATAATGCTTCGACTGCTGAAGGTCTTAGCACTTTCTCTACTAATAGCTTCTTGGTTTTATCATGACTTGCTGCCACTGCTTACACTTTTACGATCTAAGAATTAGTTGTTCTATGAGTTAGTAATGTTACATCTAAAATTACTAACCAAATTATTGCCGAACTTTTTTGAAGAACCTTCAGAGTAAAAATAGTTAGAGAAGAAAGTTAATACATTTATAATTTCACAAGGATGTTAGATGACGTAAGTATCTTCTTATTTCTCATAGCTATTGTCTTGAACATGCCAAAAGTTTGAATTATTGTTCCAATAATTGGTTGTCCATTGAGTTTAATGTGTTTTAGAACGTAGATATAACCATCTCCTTGGCACTATATTTGATGTTTCCGTTGTACTGAGATCTATTCTCTCAATTAGTTTGTAATCGATTCTCATATACATGTGTACATATAATAGATTGAGGTAATCCTCTTTCCTCTCCTTGTATTATCCAATCAAAGTATAACTCTAATATTACCCCCTCCCGTGCTTGAACAATTACTGATGATACATAAAGTTAGTGAAAGCCTTTTTATAGATTATCTATGGCGGTCATTTTTTTATTTTCTGAGGGAATCTATGGCTATTTTGATAGTTAACATGTTAAGGTGGTTCTGGTATGACTTATGACCAATCTCCATAATTGAATTATGCCTTTTTATAGATTACCTATGGAGATGGTTATTTTTCTGTGGATAGTATAGACCCAGTTTGTGACTGACTAGCCCGCGCTTCTGCCTTTCTACTTTCCACGAGTAAAAAAATATAACAATAACTACAAGAGCTAGAGTTAAATTCTTGTTGCGAGAAACAAGAAAGACACTTAAATTGGAATACACAGAGATCTAGCAAATTCAAATACCGCAAAATATTCAAAGTTTCTCTTTTAATCCCCTGTGAGTCAACTCAAACCAAGCAAACTGAGCTAAAGGGAACATCGTGAATTGGTAGTTTGATATTGTACTTTTACGATCTTGTGCAGCTAAACTAACATTCTTAGTGTTGTTTGTTTCTTGGAAGGACAAACCTCTCTTCGTGTGTGCGTGTGGTATGTATGTTTATGTGATTCTTGAACTTTATATATGGGAGGTGCTAAAGTTGTGTGCATACGAAAAGCATATGCTGTGTTTTTTAGACCACATCAACTACATCTCAATCCCAGAGAAGTTGGAGTCGGCTTTATGAACCCTCAAATGTTGTGTTTTTTTATACAACTCGCAAAATTTAGAGCTAATATACATCTTTTTTTCTTGCCCTTTTGCTGTTTTATTCGCTCTTGGCAGTTCCGTGTCCGGCGTGTGGTTACAGGGAAGCTGCATATTATCAAGTGCAGATAAGGTCAGCAGATGAGCCTATGACTACATTTTACAAATGCAAGAACAAGATGTGTGGAAACAATTGGAGAGAAGACTGAAATGGTTTTAAGAAACAACTGTGTATTCTTCAATAGTTTCTTGGTACCATTTCTCGGTTTGTGCGTATCATCCTAGCACAGGCAGGGGCCATGTTGATCTTGTCTGTATCGTTCCAATTTTATTGGATGTCCATAGAGGGACCTGTATTCTGCAAAAGTTGTGCACTCTTTAAGTCCAAGCTTTGGTCCCCAATAACCTAATTTGAACTTGTTATGAAATTTTGTCATAGTGATATTACAAGGTGCTGATTGTGATGCTTCATCTTCTGTCTATTGCCAATTTTTCTTTGAGATAGAGTTACTCGGTACTTGTGCAAAAAGTGTCTTAGCGAGGGCAAAATAGGAGATGATTTCTTTCTATTTGTCTAAGCTTAGTGGATGGAGTTACTTGATACTTGTTTGGTGAAAGCTAGTAGATACCTTTGAGATTAGTCGAGGTGCATTCAAGCAAGTTCCGATATTATAGTTGTAGAAAAAAAAAGTGCAAAAAGATTGTGACACGCTTCGATAAGAGTTCCATACAGAACACGAGAAATGTTGGGCATATAAGTAAACATGTCTTACACTAATATATTAAAATCGTGTGTGTTTAGACCCAAAGATTCGACTATAAAAACAAGTGCGGTATAGAAAATCATACTACTTTTTAAATATAATTATTTTTTTCAAAGTTTGCCACACAATAGGTGTAGGGTTCAATTCTCATTAATCCCATCGAATCGAAAAAAATGAATAAAATGTTAACTCCTGAATTCTCATTTCAACTAATTAGGGACTTTGATGATTAATCTAATTAATTAAGCTTGTGGTATTGATGAGTCATTAACCAATAGAAATTATCAATTGATTGAAAATGATTTATTCTTTTTCTTGTTTTTATTTGTTTGTTTAAATCAAATCCCTGTTAGTTATTGTACTAATCGTTCTGCTAATTGTGACAACGTACACCAACTAATAAAATTAATCATGATTAATTATTTGACTTTTTTTGGTAATGAGACAACAAAAATTGAGAGGTAAACAATAATCTTTTGTTTTTTTCCTTTAACTAATCTCTTTTACTTATTATACTATTTTTTCTGCTAATCGTGACACGTAAATGAACTAATTAAATTAATCATGATTAATTATTTGAGTTTCCACTAAACTTTTTTGTAATGACACGACCAAAACCGGATAGGTAAACCATAATCATTATCTTAATTATACTAAATTATGGCCACGATAATTAGGATTTTACCTAGAACATGATTAAAACAATAAAGGACGTTACTATTAGAAATCCATGAAAATATTCCCTTTTTTGTATCTATAAAATATCCTTTATTTTTTGTCTTCCTAAAATTATCAAAACACTTTAAAACAAATTTTAAAAAAAACTAGTAAATACTTTCATATTATGAATCCTTTACTACATCTTCATTACATTAAGTTACTTCTTTTTATTTTTCAACTCGTATTCAATCGGTATTTATATTAAAGCTCAATTAAATTTGCATTGCATACTATATGCCAGAGGCGAACCCAGAATTTGAAGACTTCGGGTGCACCAAATATTATTTCTAAGCTAAATTTAAAATAAAAATTACAAAATAGCACTTTAGCTGGATTTGAACCCTAGTCTCGCGGGTGGTTCCTTAACCTTGTACGTACCAACAACACAAGAAAACTCTTATGCTATTTATGGGTGCACTGTTAATTATATCCTAACTTCTGTCAGTTTCTCAAGATAGATATACATATATACACATTATTTTTTTCGAAGTTAACGGGTGCACGTGCACCCCACCGAACAAGGTGGGTCCGCCTCTGCTATACACCTCATGTTTTGGGACGATGCTCCCAATAACAAAAACAAGAACTCAAACACAAGACCTTATGAGGGAATTCAATCAGCCCATCACAGTCCACGTTTATTATCTATCCTATATTTTATAGATACAAAATTATAAATCTAGTGAGTACATTAAACTCATATTTCTTACTACCAAAACCTTAAAGTAATTAATTGAGCCAGAATAATCAAAAACTACTTTACTATATTGTTGTTGAGCCACAATAATTTACTTCTTTTTTTTTTTGCTATTAGGGTTATATATATTTATTAATTTATTGGACCATTAGGTAGGGTTATATAAAACTCATATTATTAATTGCATTGACAAAAAAAAAAAAAAAAAACTAGATAATAAATTTCTCAAACTAAGGGGGTGAGTGAAACCAACATTTTTTCTTTCAAAATTACAAGAAATTAAAGATACAAGATTGCTCTATGCATTTAAAAGATACTAAACAAAAAAAAAAAAAACTTGACCTCCCAAATCAAAACTAAACTTAATTAGGGAGTGAAAAATAAAGCAAAAATTAAAAACAAAAATAAATTAAAATAAGTTCTAAATCATTAAAAAAAATAAAATGAAGCCAAGCATTAGACTTGCCTAAGAGGGCAAATTCTTCAATATTTCATCTTCTTTCTCTTGTTCTTGATTCTTTCATCTTCACATAACTTTCTGGTAAATAAACATGAAAAAATAATGATATTTAATAACTTCTAACATTTCCATCATAAACTTAAAAAGAGATTATTTTTTTTAAATCTATAAACAAAAAATATAGTAAGATTTTAAAAAAAAAATGAAGAAAGAACAAGAAGAAGATGAGGATATAAGGGTTTGAGTAGCAAAATGGTGGAATATTTATAAGAGAAAATTCCAAGTAATAAAGGTGTTTTATTATTTTATTTTATTTTAAATTTTGTGGTGGAATACAATGAAAGCACATAAATAAATACATGCATAATATATGCCAACTGGATACCTAACAAATTAAGTGATAAGATTAAAAAATATTTTAATAATAAAGGGTCTGTGTCACATGCATATTGTTTATATTTGTTAATAATAATGGTTTTCGAGTAAGTTTGAGCATACCTCAACTATATATATTTCATTAGATTTTAATTATTGTCTATCAATAATCACAAAATATTAAATAACTATGTTTAAGCTTTTTAATTATTTTACTGAATATCTACTATTTCTAATCAATATAAATATCGAATAACTTTGATAAATAAAACCTATCCAGGTGCATAAATCACTTAATTTCTCACTAGTTTGATATTTGATGCTCAGTTCAATAAATTTGATTTCACATTAAGTAAAGTTCATTAGAGGGAACTTATTAGAATTTTTTCCGTTCACATGCTCAAATTCAAAATCTTTAATTAAAAATAATTGAATCATATTCATCTCAGCATAGTCGATTAATAATTTCTTTATTTTCCAATATATCTCATCTAATATCTTATAAATAAAAATACAAACTTAAAAAATGTGATTTAGGAAGATGCTTAATATTTATTGAATTCTTCTATAGTTCGATCTTTTTATATCGATCTTCATCTATAATAATACTAACGGTAACAATTATTCTTTTTACATTGATTTTTCATAACATATTATATTATATGTTCTCTAATGTACTATACTATATTAAGATAAAAGATGTTAAATATACAGAAGTTTGACAATAATAATAATTACCTTTTTTTTTTGGATTTTTATGATTTATTATTAGTGGGGAAAATAATAATGAAAATATTTGAGATGGTCATCAATTATATTTGGTCCTGGTCTTGGTCTTGGTCTTGGTGGTGGGGGATTCAATTATGAACTTATATTATACAAATAATTATTTTTGTGGGGTCCTAACCCACCCACCCCATGTAGGATAATCAAAGATTCAAATCAGATGAATCTTTAATCCACTAAACAATAAAACAGGATTGGACAATTCACAATGACTTTTTAGGCCAAACAATTAAATTTCATTAATTGTTTACCTTATGACAATTGACTAACTATATTTTCTTTCATACTAAATTCCCACTTCTCAAAACAAAACAAAACAAAAAATTAAACTATTTAAATATAACACACTACAATAAAAAAAAATTAAAAAAAAGGATATTTAATGACAATAGATCTTCTTCTAATGATAATATTTATTGTCGTAAGAATATTTTAATGATAATTGAGTTAATGACATTGTTTTTAGAACTCACTAAAATCTTTAGTAACATTTATGTAGAGTGTTAGTTATAAGTACTTATATTATATTGATATAACAACAATTATATTATTGCCGCAAAATTATTCTTTGGTTTGTTGTAGTGACATAAAACCCACCAAATTATGATTTTCATCAGAAAATTGATTTTCTTTTGTTTTTCTTTTGACTCCTATATTATTATTATTATGAAAATAATAATGTTTAACCCTACATTTTCTTTTTTCAAGGTGGGGGCACAGAGCTTTTGAATTGGTTCACAAAGTGGGCTTGGCGGCTGATGAATTTGAGAGTTTAATTTCACTAAATACTTACCCACAACAACCGATATTTACATCGAATTAAACAATACGTTATTAAAATAATAGTAAGAATTCATATCATTTAAGTATACTTAAGTAGCAAATGTGTGTACAAACAATACATGTTTTGCATTCAATGATTTGATATAAAAGTGAAAGTCGACCCTAAGCAAAATCCAAAGATGTTAATAAGTTTACTAGAAGGATTAAATCCTAAATAATCATTAAAAAAATATACTAATAGATGAACCTCGAGTACTGAACGATTGAAGACTCAAATCATTCATAGTTATCATGGATTGACTTAGAGTAACGAGGCTAGTCTCCCCCCTCCCCATGAATGGAGAAAGAATGTGTGTGTGTGCGGGTGGAGGTGGAGGTGGAGGTGAGGGGTCCTCAACTACTACGCCTC
This sequence comes from Solanum verrucosum, assembly GCF_900185275.1. Classification (NCBI taxonomy): domain Eukaryota; kingdom Viridiplantae; phylum Streptophyta; class Magnoliopsida; order Solanales; family Solanaceae; genus Solanum; species Solanum verrucosum. The sequence goes on from NW_026020006.1 coordinate 1,776,820, forward strand.
AATCTCAAACAAGAAAAAAAAAATGGTTAACAATACAATAAGGCAAAAACAATAACTAGATGACTGAATGTATAGAATGTCTTATGCATTTATTTAACAATAGTACTTGTTCTTAATAGCTGCAGAACCAAAAACAAAGCTATGAAACTAAAAATGTATACAACTCAATCACTGCCTTTTCTTGTATACTGAACAACAAGTATATATCTGTAACAACCATGTATGTAACACTTGAGCAATATTGTTGAAACACCAGCTTCCTCATGACGATTCAACGAATCAAAAATTTACACTTCTGAAGAGATGGTCTTGTAAAAAAGAGTTCATTCTGTGGACTGCAATAGAACTTGCCACCAAGCTGTATGTATGATGATCTACTACCCCTATGTATGAATTTATGTACGTCCTAATTAACACGACTAATCTGTGTATATCGATCCCTGTATGAACATGTGAATCTCAGCCCAGCTAGAAACAGTATAGAGAACACCAGAGAGTTTGTTCCAACTAGTTGAGTCTTTCTTAGCATAAGTCTTCTGTTTCTCAATGATGCCACGATACAGAGGAATGAAAGAAACACCAAAATGATTCCCGACTCTCATCAGGTTTGGGCTTGGATTAATCACAATGCCAATATCTGCTTGCAGCAAGCAAAGCAAATCACTCACTGTATCCCCAATGTGAACAGTCAGGTTCTTTTTGTCATCGTTGTAGTTGTTTAAAACTTCACTGAAGGTTTGAACCTTGTCGAAGGGGCCTTCAACTTTACTAACAATTACACCAGTGGATAGATTTTCTTCAAATATAAACTCATTCGCGTGCACATTCACAACATCCAAACCATCTGTTCACAACAAGGCAAAAAAGGAAAGATTTTTAGAGAGGTTGTCAACCTCAAGTTACAAGGTATGGTGCTCAGACTCTCCAAAAATGTTCTCGCACCCATGTTAGATCCTCCAAAACTACACTACTTTTGGAGGATCTGACACACACCTATCGACATTATTAAGAGTCTGAGAAACTTTAGCAGAATACTATGTTGTCTAACCAAAATATAATCAAAGGCCATATGTTTCAACAAAATCTACAAGAAAGTACCTGATGAAAAGGCAGACCTTATAAGGTCACTGCACCAACAACAGGAGAGGGCATGAATGTCTGCATTCAACTGTTCATTTTTTATTATGCTCTGGAAAAAGTTTTTACAACCATCCTGGAGAACCATCAGCTCACCAACTCGCTTTATCCCGTCAAGTCTCAGACCTCTCAGTACTCCAGATTCACTCACCCTCGTATTAGCTCTTTTCTCAAAATCTGAAAGCTGCTCAAGTGCTTTATGCAGCCTTTCATAATCAAGTTTTTCAGCTGTGAAGTAGGAAAAAATTCTTCGAAATCAAATTCATTTCAACTGCAGTGACAATATCCTACCATTGCAAGGCTGAACCAACAGCAAAATAACAAGAATGAATGTCTACCTTTTTCATGAGTGAGCAACAGTGTGTCTATGCATTTCTCATATTCATCGGTATAGTCCTTACAGATATCGTCCCATGTACTATTAAGAACTTCTGACAATAGTCGAACAACTTGATTCTCTGGTTGGCACTCAGGTTGATTCTCTGGTTGGCACTCAGGTTGATTCTCTGGTTGGCTCTCAGGTTGGTTCTCTGGTTGATTTTCTGGTTGGTTCTCTGGTTGATTTTCTGGTTGATTTTCATCAGATTTTGGTGCTGATACAATTGTCATTTCTGCCAAGATGGCTGAAGAATCAATAACTGAGCATGTTGAATCAAACTTAAAGAATATCACAAGCCGTTCTTCATCAAGATTGTGCTCTCTTGATATAGGGATGACAGATTTCTGATCAAGTGGCTGCCCTAACAGGAACCCCACTTCAATTTTCATTGCCTTTTCATAAAGCTTCTCAACGATGCTGAGCTCGTGGCTTGTCAAAGTGATGCTTAGTTTGTCCAACAAGTTCTCATTTTTCTTAGCCAATTCCTGTATTCAGAAAATATAAGTGAGCCAGTGCAGTAAAAGTGTGCTACATTATGTTATATCTTAAACCAGCTGAATTCAGCAGTATGACAAGGAAGGTACAGACAAGCCACAAACCTCCAAACTTTCAGAAGCATAATTTCGAATGATTATCCTATATTGATGAGTTGGATTTCCCTGAAGAAACACCAGAAGCTCCTTACCAAGGTTGGCATAAAGCCTAAGGCAAGGAATCATAGCACCAAAGATATAAGCTGGCAACTTAGTTCTCTCAAACTCTGTTTCAAATTTTTCAGCGCATACTCCTTCAATCTTTCCTGAGGCTGTAGCCTTTAAGAACTCTGTGAACTTGAGTGTTATGGGGTTGAGAGTGCACTTCTTGCCAATATCAGCATCCCACTCCTAAAAGTGATTCATGATTTATGAAAGAAAATGAGAAATTTAAAGGTTAGCACTTCAAATGTGGTGTCATAAGAAAAAGAGATAAATGATCAAAAACACACCTGAAATATCATGTTTTTGTGAGTTTTCTACCCGAACTATCATGTGTTCGTTTTTACTATCTGAACTATCACTAATAATCAGTCCTATACCCATTGTTGACCTAGTTTAAGCTCGTCTTTTCATCTTCCTCTCTTCTAATCATCCTCACTTTCCTTATTTCCACTATATTTCTTCCAGATTCTTCGACAATCTTACTTATATGCTCCTCAAGACATCTTATGTGCCCAGTAAGCCCTCTTCTTAGAACACATTCTAAATGGACTACAATATGCCATCCTGTTGTGTGCAATTGCTTATAGATTTTTCTAGGAATTTAAGCTTTGCATGTCAAGAGTACTAGTTAGACTAGATACAAAACTATGAAATTCTAAGCAGCAAATATAAAGATGCTGATAGCAACTTAAGTTGGGATTTGGTCTGAAATCTAAAAATAAGATTTACATTGAACTTCGCTTACTATAATAGCCTAATATTATATTTAATAAGCAGCAAGCAAGCAATGATAAACAAGTTTATGACGAGAAATAGAACTAACAGTGAACAAGAGAAAGAACATTATATCTCACTTGAAGAAACGAGTCTTGAACCTTGAATTCTCTAGTGGCAATCCTCTGCAAGTCACGAAGGGCGTACTTTGCATCATCATCATCAGTATACTTTTCTGCAGCTTCATATCTGCAACACATTTTTGGTGTTTCTTAACCTTCCATGAACTTCATAGACAGAACAAAAATATCAAACAACTTATACATAGGTAAAACAAGTTCATTCACAACCAAAAACTCAAACATTTATCAGCACCAATATGGAGGTACCAAAACCAACTAGACCCAAAAATCCTGCATCATATTATGACAAGAAAGATCAAGATATCATTTCCAATGATAATTTTCCAAGATTATCTAAAAGAGATCCCAAAAACCAATAATCTACCCCCAAAGTAACCATTCGACACTCGGAAAAAAAATAAATGGCAGACCATAATTTGATTATTTCTTGCATATTCTCATTGGAAACGAAATCAACCATTTATGTCTCAATCCTAAATTTGTTAGCATCCACTTTATAACTCCTCTAAATTCATCCTGCTCTCACAAAGTCCATTGCATTTCGACACTTAATACTTTGATTCTGCACTATTATGTCGTAAATTAGCAGCAAACACCATTGCATCGATAGCTATACAACAACAACAACATTAAAGATTAAAGGTTAAAAAGAAGAACACCCTCTGTTCAAAACAGTTCCCACTGAATGAACTTCAACTAACATTTCAAGATATGTATATCATTTCACTATTTTGATTCAAGAAATGTATATCATTTCAATAAATGTATATCATTTCACTATTTTCAACATAACTACTTTATCTGCAGTTACCAAAAATGGAAACTGTCGCACTTACAGAAACTCTAAAAACCCAATCAATTACCGAAAAATGGCAGAACAGATTAAGCCTAACAAGAACAAAAAGACTACTCACTCAGACTCAGTCCCAAGATTCAAACTGAAAAACTATAACTTACATTACAAGAAATGTATATCATTCCACCATTTTCATTCAAGAATAACAGCAACTTAACTACTATATCTGCAGTTACCAAAAATGGTCAAAAACACACCTAAACTATAACATTTTCGCAAGTTACCTAATATCAACTATCCAAAATTCCATTTTCGCGCCTATTGTCAATTGAAAACAAATATTTGGCCAACTCAGCATCGAGTTGTATTTTTTACCATTAACTCAAAAACCAATCAACCCAACTCAATTCACCTCCAAATTACGAAAAAACAACAAATTGGGACTAAGTAAAGAACTCTTACGCTTTAGCAAATGCTTTGTAGTAGTAATTATCTTGACCTAAGAAACTCAGAAATGTATCATTTTTTAGAGTCCCGGAAGCTAAACAAACAACAAACGGTGTGTACAGAGCAAGTCTTGCCACTTTCTTGAACTTGTACCAACATATTCTTGATATATACATTGCTTCTTCTCTGGGTATATTCATATCTGACTCCATTATTGAAACAACGGAGAAAAATGGTGTTCTTGAAATGAAAAAAATGCAAAAACCCAGAAAGGGTTTTGTGGGTGATCAAGAAAAAATGTAACTTGGAGGAAAAAATGGAGGTTCTTGAACTTTTGATTTTGCTGTACTGAGTATTCTTTTTTGGAATTTGGAGATTTGATGGACTATATATATAGTAAGGGGATGCTGATAATGACAAAAAGGTGGAGGGGTATAAGAGTCAAAAATAACAAAAAAAAATCCTCCGTCTCAAAATAAGTGTATTTTTTTTCACCTCGAGAATTAATTTAACTAATTTTAAAGTTATAATATTTATTTTTAAAGGAAAGATAATAGATGTTGTAATTTTTTTTATGTTAATATGATGAAAAAATGTGTTAAAATGCTGGTTAAAATTTAGATAGTTTGAATTTCAAAAAGTGAAAAGACGAAAAAGTTAATGAGGGTATTCTAGTACACACGAGAAAATTATGTAATTTCTTTCGATTTGAATATGCCTAGATATTGGTGATAGTCAGAATGTGTGTGAGCTGATTTGTATATCACTTTATGATAATATTTGAATGAAATTCATTGTGAATGGAAAACGTGAACAAGGTTCGAGTTTTAGTATAAATGAAAAAAGTTATGATGTTTCTTTCAATTAGAATTTGACTAGATATCTTTGATTGTCAGAATGTGTGTATGTTGATCTGTATATCACTTTACGACAATATTTGAATGAAACTGTTGTGAATGAAAAGGTGAGCAAGATTCGAATTTTAGTAGAAAGGAAAACATTATGTTTTTTTTTCAATTTGAATTTGTCTGGTGATTGATGATATTCAGAATGTGTGTATGCTGATCTGTATATCAATTTATGACTTGAATGAAGTCAGATGTGAATGAAAAATGTGATCAGGGTTCAGATCTTAGTAAATTTGAAATTGTCTAGATATTGGTGATAGTCAGAATGTGTAAGCTGATCTGGATTACTTTACGACAAAATTTGAATGAAAGTTGTGAATAAAAATTGTGAACAAGGTTCGAATTTTAGTAGAAACGAAAAAGTTATGTTATTTCATTCAACTTGAATTTGTCTAGGTATTTAGTGATAGTCAAAATGTGTGTATGTTGATCTGTATATTACTGTCAAAATAATATTTGAACAAGAACTATTGTGAATGAAAAATGTGAGATTAGATTGTGTAAATATTTAGTTTAATTAAGTTCTTTTGATTCGAATTAATATTGAAGTAGTGATATTACCTCTTTTTTCATCAGTATTAAGGACATAATTCCTTTTTAGATAAGAAGAACACTACTTAAATTAATACAATTAGAAAACTATGATACCATTATTCTTTTTTTGATATGAATAAATTTCATAAAAGATGAGATCAATAAATAACATAACAATCAACTAGTACTAATTGTGTCATTCTTTGTTGGGATATATATAATAAATTTCACTATTTTGTAGTCATTTACTTATAATACATATATCCAAGTTATATATATACAAGAAATGGAGGACATTGGGCAATTCTAAGAATTCCAAAACCAATGTTGAAAGACCTATTACTTGATGCGAATATGTGGGTTCAACTGAACCTATTGCTTTCGGATCAATCATGTATACATATGCACAAAAAGGAAAAACGTATAATAAGGTCATACTTATTTTGAACTTAGTGACTTTAGATCCTGGATTCGCCTCTGTCTTACCACCTTTCATCCCCGAACCAGTTGTTCTTCTCCTTAGGTCCTGTTGGCCCTGCTTCACCATAAAGTTCAGTTGGAAATAGCTCGACGAGAGTCTCCACTGAAAATCTGAAAAAAGATGGAAGGTGTTTGAGTATCTCGTCCACTTCATAACCCGATTTGTACTCAATGGTTGGACCCCATTCCCTCATGTATTGTAACCATGGCGGTTCTACGACAGTTCCTTCTCCAAGATACTCAGCAGCGATGATTCGATACTTACTGCTAGAGTCTACATAGTATTTGCTTTTTGCACAATCATTTCTTGCTCCAATACCAAGTTTTGTATTGCCTTGAAGGTAACATCCAGGATGTGGGAAACTCGCGTGGCCATTTCTTGATGCATATACGACTGACTTGTTCCCCTCGATGAACTCCAAATCACGAGCATCAACCCATTCACCACCACTATGTTCTGAGAAGTATACACTACAGAGCTCCCCTGAGAAGTTGCTAATACGAAGAGTATAATGCTCCCAATCACAAATGTGTTCGCCTACTTTATTCAGTGAAAGATTGATCAAGCCTACTTTGAGTGTAGCTGGTCCATTGAAGGGGCAAAATATCCACATTGCAATATCAGTGCACGTTCCTCCTTCAGCCGGTTTAACATGAACATAGAGCTCCGCGGTCTCAATTTTACCACATTTGACAGTCTGTCTATTTTCAACATCTTTATTAGGCAAATCAAGCCAATATTTCCCATCATTTCGTCCACCTGCAGGCAAGTTCGAGCCTTTCGCGTCAATAGTAATACCATTGTCCTTACCATCTTTAAATAGAAGAGCTCCGTTTGAGAAAAACCATGGAACGGATGAGGGCAAGTAAATTTCGTCAGGATGGAAGTAAACAGTAGGTCCATAGTGCTTGATGAGTGCATGGACCTGCTCAAGAATAGGCATTGCCTGTAGAGACGAGTCGAGATTCTTCAAACATGCAACGGTGAGGTCATCGCCTTTAGTGAAGCTCGTACTGCAGAAGAACGTCCCGACTGAAACCCCTCTACATAACATGCCCCTCTTGCAAGGTCTAGTTTTCCAAACTTGAAATTGCCTCTTTGCAAAAAATGAATTTGCACTAAATACAACTTCACAAGTCTCACAACTCTCTGTAAGATCAGCGCGGACACATTTAACTTCATCAAGATTCGGTTCATTAGGCTCAGCAGTAGCCACAAAGCCCATTGCTTTATAACCAACTGGTGCATTTGGAAGCCAAATGTAACCAACTTCCTTATAAAGGGCGTTTGCGTTATAAACTAAAGTGTAGTTCACTGGCTTTGCAAGAGCAGGAAGCTTGGAAGTCAAATCTTGAAGTGATTTTTTCGGCTTCAAATCTTTGACAGCAAGAACATAGCCTGTTATGTTCTTCACACTATCTGGCTGACAGTAGTGGCCAACAATCGAAAATCCTTGTGGAATTTCATCTGGTTTATAGAATGAAACTGATTTTGATTTGCCAAACAATGGAGTACAACTCCAAATTTTCTTAAACTTGGTGATTTGAACAGCTTCAATTTCACCTAGGCATATTTTTCCTTGAGCAAATCCTTTACCTACACAAAGACAATATTCCCATTAAAGCAGACAGAGAAACCATGCTTGATACCTACTATGTTGCTCGGACTCTTCAAATATGCGGACAAGTGCATGTTGGATCCTCCAAAAGTAGTGCGTTTTTTGAGAATCACACACGAATGTGGCAATAATTTTTTGAGAGTTCGAGCAATATAGTTTGATCCATACAATGTGGTCGGCCATATAAATACTCACTGAGTTCACTTGAGAGAGATTATTGCCACATGAAAATGTGAACTTTACAACAACTACACCTAAATCTCAAACAAGTTGGATCAGTTATATGAACCCGCGTCGATCATATTTCTCTTTAAACTATCTCATCTCAAGCCAATATCATACAAAGTAAAAATACTACTACTAGAAGTGATTTTCTACTGGCATAAAAATGAGAACTTCGTTAACAAATACACCCTCTGTTTCAATTTGTTTGTCTTACTTTCATTTTCAGTCCATTAAAAAAAGTACCTCTTTCCGTTTTTGGCACTCTAAAATTCAAATTTTCTACATATATTAGACCACAAGGTAAATATAGTATATTCTACATATCTTCAATTTAGGACCACACAACTCAAAAATCTTAAGTATTTATTTTCTTAAATTTCATGTCAAATTGAAACGGACGTAGTAAATCAATTCTTCATTTTTAGCTCAAATCAACCAGAGAGAGAGAAAGAGAGAGTCAACTGAACTACATATTCTTTCCACATAAGAATGTGAACTTTACAACAACAATGCCTCAACTCCAAATAAGTTGGGGTTAGCTATATGAACGACATGATTCTTCATTGTAAATTAACACAAGCTAATATTATGAAGACTAAATTATAACAACAATTACATATCCAGTCTAATTTCACAGGTGGAGTCCGGGATGAATAACTATACACAACTGTTTCTGATAAACACTCGCCTTAAAAGGGTAAATTACAAATACTAGAATATATTCTCAACTAGCATAAAAAAGTGAACTTTAGTAACAAATAGATAATTATATTAATTTTTAGACCAAGTCAACCATAGAACAAATTAAACTGACAAAGTCCACTGAGAACAAAATACAGATCTTGTGTTATCTCTTTAACAGAAAAAACAAAAACAGAAATACCTTGAGGCCATTGTGGAATTGGTGAAGGCAAAGTAAAGCTCTGTGGTTCAATTTCATCATAGTTGTAATCAGTGAAACTGTCCCAACAGCAACAATCACTCCCAAACATTTCTTCTTTAACAAAAAAATCAAGAAAACAGAAAAAAACAAAAACCCCACAAAATGATTTATCAAGATTTTGCTTTTAAGCTGACTAGAAAAGTAAAAATACTTTGAAATCAAGAAACTTGGACAAGTACAAAAACAGCACTATTTTCTCTAATTTTTTTGTATTAAATATAGGAGTTATTAGGAAAGATTCAATCTTTATGAAAATATTTAGAAAAAAAAAAGTTAAGTATAAGAAGAGAGCAATAATACAGGAAAGACAGAGGAAAAGAGAATGTTATATTGATGGCTGTTGTTCATTTGCAATTAGAGTGTTTCTTTTCTCTTTTTCTTGATTTTATTACTCCCTCCGATCCAATTTACGTGACACATTCAGATTTTGAGATTTAAACAAGTCTATCTTTGACTATAACTTTTTTCATATATGTCAATTATTGTGAGTTATAATGTATTTTATGTAGTTTACAAATATAAAAATTTCATTTAAAAAAATTAAAGATTTCATGCGCAAATTCCAAGTCAAACTTATACGATTTGACTCTTGAAAAACGAAATATGTTACATAAATTGTGAAAGAGGGAGTAGTTAAAATCATTTTGGTTAACTATCATTGTTTCTTTTGTTTTTAGTTTTCCGCTCGATATTTGGTACTCGCTTTGAACTTCAACTATTTCAGATTAATACCATAAGTTCTACTTTGTAGGTAAAACATTTCTTACTAAATTCTACTTTGTAGGTGAAACATTTCTTACTAAAATTTGATTTGAGTTAAACAATTTATTGTGGAAAAAGAAAACATGATTGAGACATGATATTTTATTTTAATTTTTGCTAACAAGAAAGGTTTTTAATTTTATATTCTCTTACTTGCCGTCACAAACAAGTTTAAAAGAAGGATATTGACTTATTTCACTAGGATATATGTAAGGCATATTCTCCTATACTATAATACGGATTTGTGATGAGATGATTGAGATTTTTTGGTTTTTAATCAAATATTTTCATTTAAGAAAGACAAAAAACAATCTAATTGAAAGTGTCATCCATATAAATAGGCCCTCTGTTGCATAAATTCAGATTTAATTGAACTCCATAAATATCATCTAATGTTTCAATTATTGACAAAATTTTAGATATTCTTCTAACAATTATCATAAAAGTCGAAGAAATTCACAAAATTATTGGGATAGTTGTACTAGCAAGGATGAGAAAAAGACTACTCATTATTGGTGTCCAATTTTTTCAAATGATAGTGTATATATGAAAATGACTATTTCTTGCTATCTTTATGACTATATATTTGTATTATTATACCTTTGTCTTCAAAAATTCCAATTTGGATCCATTTGCAATCACAATCTTAAATAGGTCAATTTAGTGGTGGGCCATCATATCAACAAGAAGTGTTAAAAATTAAATAACCCAACACATGTGATACATGCATTTACAAATGAAAGTAAATAAAGATAAACAATTCACATTCAAAGAAGTAAATAATTGAGTGGACCCATTCCCAATATTTTTCATTCTCAAATCTCGAATCCAAAACTTCTAATTATTAGCAAAAAATTCATGAAATTTTTAAAAAATAAATTACGATTTAAAAGATTCATTCTGATTAATCTAAGAATCTTATGCGAAAATGCTAGATTCCAATCTAAAATTTTGTAAGATAATGTAAACATTAGACAACACAAGATTATTTGAAAGTGTAATTTTTTGAAGATTTTATTTGCACTAACCTTTAGAAATATAGGACAAAATTTAAACAGTAACCTAAAAACAATATTTTTGAAAATCAAGCTGAAAGATTATATTCATCTCACCACGACAGTCCAACAATAATAATTACTCTTGAAGGTACTAATTAGACAAGTAACTACACAAGATTTTATACAACATGGAATTTAGCCTATATATAACATTTTACATGTACTAAAAGAATGTTGTACTCATGCTGAATTTGTCTCACTAGACCATTTTTTTCTACCTTTATTGCTATTATTAGGAATCCTACTACTATTCCCAACATTATTATTGTTATTATTATTATCGTTGTTGTTACTGTTCGCTCCGCAAACAATTCTAAACTCAATACCATACGCATTTCCAAAGCAAGAAAACAACCCTCCTCCATCGGAATTTCGTCGTACATGTCCTTCGTTTATCGCCTGCGTTTGCGTCGCGATCGTCTCTTTCCTCAATTTCTCCCTATTTGACGATAATAACCCTTTTACATACGCTTCCTCTGCTGTTAAATCCTCTAATATTAGTGAGCTTTCTCCATCTTCCATTTCCTTTGATTTTTTAGTCTCCACTTCTTGTTGTTGCTCGGGTTGTACTGTTGGTAGTAATTGTTGGTACCTGATAAAAACATAATTAAATAATTAAAAGTGTACGTTCTAAGTATTTAATCTTGTTAAACAAAATGATTATTATACAATTCAATATGATATATGAGTAGACATAAATCCTAAATTAATCAAATCGAATGGTTCGGATTATTTGCATCATATGGCCTTTTGCTTGTGCCACTATCTAGATAATATGAGACATAATTTAAATAGTAGCCTCTGAAAAGGCCATTTGTGTAAATGCTCCTCATGGCCACTGATTATCAAATTCACACATGATTGCATAGAAATAGAGCTCATTGGCCATCTTTGGCTATCTTTAAAAAATAACCACTGTCATGAAATTATTTCATATTCCACAAACTCTTCTTGACATTGTCTAAATAATGACTATTTTTAAACTACATGGCTGAAAAGTGGCTCTTTTAAATTTTGCCCCATGATTGGCCATTAAAGGTCGAAGATTTCAAAATATGCTCCACATGAAAGTTTAAAGTATAAGATGATCACATAGTTTAATAACAGTACCTTTTAGCGGCTATCTCAGCTGCTACAATAGAAGCTGAAGGGCCAACATCCGAACATAACTCCGAACCATTTACCATTGAACCGTTACAAATGGAGCCACCTTTGATAGGAAATTCGTCATTATTAACCTCGGAATACCCTAAACTCATAGATCTCCATAGTTGTACCTTTTCATTTAATTCCCTTTGTTTATCATCATCAACAACTTCTTGATAATTTTCACTCATTTTCTTGTCCAAAATGTCCCTATAATCCAATGAAGTAGGATCCATAATTTCTTTACAAATTAATGGCATACTTCTCATAGAACTTTCAATAATAGCCACTCCCATGTTGAGAATTCCTTGTGGATTTCCAGAGGGCCTTCTAATTTGTAAAGCAACAAATCTTTTTCCATTTGATGAATTTTGGAAATTAACACAAGGGCTAATTAAATTGTTTAATTGAACATTAATTGTACCAACTAAAACATCTCTAAACCAAGAAACAGTGTAAATTTCAACATGGACTGCTGAATTCTCTGAATATAAGAACTCCTCATTGACCTGTTAATTAAAAAAATATTAGAATTGAAAATTTTATACAAATAATAGGCAAAAAGAAATATCTTTAAATGATAATGATAAAGGGTGTTCAAATATTGCTTTAGGTTACACATTGAAATTCTAAGGGTGACATTCTTGTAAAAAAAAAAAATCCGAATCCCCTTAAATTAAGAGAAAATTCTAGTGCATGTATATTGCTTTAGGTCACGCGTTGAAATTCTTGAATCCCCGTGTTTGAATTCCTGACTTTGACATTGAATTTAAAGAGTATATATATGGATATGTATTTAACGTGAAAAACCTTGAAGGAGAACTTGTCATTCCACGTGGGGCTATTGTGACCTTCATTATCAACTTTTGTGCTTCTTTTTCTATTGGGATTGATCCATGTGAGAGCATAAGTTCTTAGAGATTTTGAAACAGGAGCTAAATCTTGGGCAGAAATGAGAGTAATTTCAAGAATGTGGCTATTATTATTATTATTATTTGGTGAAGGTTGATAAGAGAGAGAGGATGATTGTGGGGTAGGGATGACAAGGTTGGTGGTGGTTGTGGGGTCCATTGTTGTGTTATTGTCGCCGTTTGTGGCGGCGACGAGGAGGAGGAGATGGTGGTGGAGATTGGCAATGGCATCAAGAGAGAAGGAGGAGGAAATAATGTGTGTGTGAGTGAGTTTTGTTTGAGTTATTTTGCATGCATGGTTGCTAATTTTAGGGAGATTTTTTAGGGTTTTTTTTGTTGGTGTGTTTTGGATCATTTTAGTGTTCATGGTCAACCTTTGTTCATTGGTCAAATCATTTTTTTTATTTAGTCCGTGTTCGATAATTGTTTTGAGGTTTTGATTTTGGATAATTCAAAATTTGCGCAAAGTCGTGAGGCTTGTTAAAAAGGGAAGCTTCCTACTAAGATTTTTTAAGACTTTTTATTAGGGATCGAATATGAGATCTTTTAGTTATATCTCTTTTTGGTCTCTCATTTTATTTAGTTTGTGTTCGATATTTGTTTTGAGGTTTTAACATGGATAATTCAAAATTTGAGTAAAGTCGTGAGGCTTGTTAAAAAGGGAAGCTTCCTACTAAGATTTTTTAAGACTTTTTAGGGATCAAATATGAAATCTTTTAGTTATCTCTTTTTTGGTCTCTCATTTGATGTTAGTATCCCTTTTGGGGCTCCAACCTAATTAATTAGAGTTGCGTAAGACTCATTGAAAGAGAAAGCGCTCCATACAATAATTTGTTTTATTTCATGGCCTCAAACCTGAGATCCTTTAGTTATCTCTTTTTGGTGCTCGATGTCCCTTTTAGGCCTTTGACCTAACTAATTCAAATTTGTACCGTGTAAGACTCATTAAAAGAGAAAACACTTCATATATACCAAAGCAAATTTCATTCATAAGGCTCAAACCCGAGATCCTCTAATTATCTATTTTTGGTCTCTCATTCGATGCCTAGTACTTGTTTTGAAGCTCTGGCCAGACTAATTCGAGTTTTCGCCTCATAAGGCTTATTAAAAGAGAAAGTGTTTCATGTAAAAAAAAATAAAAAAAAATCATTCTCAAAACAATATTCAAGACCAGTTATTAATGGTGGAAGGATGATATTCATATAAACCATCACAATTTTTCCATATCAAACTAATGAATTTAAGTTATATATATCAAGAGAAGAAATTAATTAAAGAGGAAAAAACCAAAAACCAAAAACTAAAACTTGCACTAAATCCATTTGTTACATGAAATTAGTTTAATACAATTACACATCTAAAAAAATTAAGAAAAAATTGAATAAAGAATTTATACAAATAGATATATAATAAGAGAATTATTGAGGGAGAAGATAAAGTTTCTCTACTGATTAATTAAATTCAAACCTACTTTCCATCTTTGTTCACCAATAATCTGCAGCAAATAAAATAATCAAAGTTTATTTTTAATTAAAATAAGTGCAAATAAATACTATATATATTATATATATAAATTAAAGCTTACCATCATCCTTTTTGCCACAAGACTTCAAGAAATAATAAACTACACCTAACATAATGGTAGCCACTATTCCTCCAACTACAATTGCTGCCAATTTCTGTTTACCATTCCCATATCCGCCTTTGCCTGTCAAGAAAAAATATATATATATATAGTTGAATTTTCTTAATATATTTGTATACGATATTTCTGAATCTCTTTGTTAAAATTTCTAGTTCAGTAAATATTTTATCAAAATATGAGTAAAGTAGCGTGAAACATTATTATAAAACCTTGTAAAGATAAATTGAGTAGATAAATTACCTTCATCTAGGTCATGACTAGAAATCTTATTATTATCATAGCTATAACTCAAATAACATCCATCCAAATAAATTTCTCCAACTAAAGAATATGAACATTCATCATGAACAATTTGCACTGCTTTGTTCACACATACACCACAATCACAACCACCTAAATTACCAACACATTGTGCCATGATATGAACTTTCCCAATACTCAAATCACAAAATCCATTTCCATTTATTCCACAACTCTTAATTTCATCAAATGCATTGCTCATTTCCTCCGAAAAACTACGCGATTTCTCCCTTTTCTTGCTACAAACCTGGAGGTGACAAAATCAACTCATTTTTAGATAACTCGTTTTGATCGATAAAAATTAAACATGTTAGGATACATTACGATCGATCTGATTATTGACTTAACCTAATAGATTGGACTCAAAATAATCTATCAAATTATTAGGTCAAACAAGTCAAGGTAGAAATAGTGCACCACTTGTCACTTGTTGGTCATGTTTTTAAATAATAGTCATTATTTTGGAGTTTTAAATCACATCGATAAAACTCTAGGATAATGACTATTTTTTTATTACAATTATTGAAAACTAGTTATTTGTAAATTTAAACATGTCAAGATACAACTTAAATCCAAACATACACAATTAATTTGTAGATGGTGAAAACCCAATTTTTTGAAGAAAAAAAAAACTTTTTACAATCAATCATAGAAAAAGCTCTTTCATTTATTTTTTCAATAAACTAAAATAATTTTTCCAAAGACTGGAAAAAAATCATTTCACCTTATTTTAAAAACAAATTCCATCTGAGAATTATGTAAATTTAAAGAACTTTAAACTAATAATTCAAGAAAAAATTTATTATCGTTCACATTTTTAAAATAAAAAAGGAGGGGAGGTCGGGTCATGTTGAAAACTCGAGTTATACCCAATTATTTGACACATTTTGATCCGACCCATCTCAATCCAAACATACTCTGGATGAGCCGGGTCACTATCTATAATTATCAAAATTTGACTCGACACGCTCATTTGTCAGCACTAACCTTATGAAGCATTTGAAGCTTAGAAATCTCCCTCTTTTCCTCTACCTTGTAATCCAAATAGCAACCAGAAAGTTGAACTCTAGCTGGGATTTTTTCACCACAAAAATGGCTATAAATGTCAATAAGTTTATTTGTGCAAATATGACATTCATTATAATTAAGGTCATTTCTACATTGAAATAATCCCAAAATGGCTATTTTTTCATCCCCTGCATAAGTCTCAAAGAATTTTGATTCTAAGGACTTATCAAAAAATTCATTAAATAGTGATGAAACAATTGATAATTTTGAAAAATCATAATTTTGTACAAATGTTTGATTTTGAGTACATGTTGTGAAAACTAATTGATGTAAATCTATGTTAATGGTATTAGAAAATTGTAACATAAAATTAAGAAGGAAAATTTTGAGGAGGAAATATTCCATTTGGATGTTAAAAGCTTATTAACAAAACAATGAAGCTTAAGTATGTAATATATAGAAAAATATTAAGGTGTAGGTAAGAAAAAATGTATCCACTATATCAATGCAACCCCAACACCTAAGTTCTTTTTATAGTTAGGATGTAACATCGATTAAAAGGTAAAGTCGATGAACAATATGTGAATATTCTTGTACTATCCCTTTGTAGGTTTCGAAAATGAAGAAAACTAGCTAGATAATTATCGATTCAACAATATAATACGTCTGCAGATTTCGGAAAAATTCTATAAATTCAATGATAAGAATTTAAAGGTCAAATTGATCAAATTTAAATCATGAATCTATCTATATATTTTTCAATAAACGCATATATAACTGTGTCTTTATATGAATTATTATCACTTTACCATAATTAATTAATACATATTACTACCAATTATGATAAATTTAAAAGGTTTCTTCCTTTTACCTTTAATTTCCTGCCTAATCCCATCTAACGACTAATCATTTTGGGCTTACCATAGTTCAAAGTTGTGTTAGAAACTCATTTTCTTTATTAGGTTTGACCAAAGTTTAATTAATTAAGTTTATATTTTTGTGGCATAATATAACACAAATTATTTTATATATATTAACCAATCACTTTGAATATGAATTTTATCTTAATTGACATATTTAACCAATCATTATTTAATAGAGTAACAATTTCACTATATTTATATTTCAAGTCGAGGGCATTGTGTTTATTTAGTTATATAGAACTCGTCCTAAATCCGCCTTTAATTAATCTATCTAGATTCACTAATTTTTACCGTCCAATGACCTAACACTTTTCTATTGATAATTTTGTCAATTAATCAATGATTTAGGATCAAACTAATGAAGGAGGACTATTTTAAGGGGTCGTTTGGTAGAGTCTATAAAAATAATACCCAATAGAGTGTATTAGTAATGCATGTATTAATTATACTTGTACTAGTTATGCATAGATTATTTCTTATGCATTGTTTGGTTTGATGTATTAAAAATAGTATACATTGTATAAAAATATTTATTTACAAAAGTATCCTTCACAATTATGGTGGAAAAGATGTAAAAGTACTTTTGAGGGGTAATGCGGCTCAACATAATTTGTGGCCTAAAGCGAAATTTTTATTAGAGGCCTAAAATCTATATAAATTTTTATTAGAGGCCTAGAATCATAGAATTTGATTCAAAAAGTTGATAACTTGGTATACCTACTTTAATATGAAAATTAACAAATAAATTAAAAAATAATAATTTGTAATGCACTTTGTTCAACACCTTTCGACTATTGATTCATATTTTTGAGAGTGTATTACTCTAACTATCAAAGATTTGAAGAAATAGAGTGCAAAAAGAGCTACAAAGGATAAATAATGTGAGTGTTAACGAAGAAAATGTAAGAATCCAAAACAATGTTTCCTTAATTTCTTCTATTTGAATGGAGTTAAGATACATAATTTTTTATTTATAAAAATTTGAGGCCCCAAAAATTGGGGGCCTAAGGCCAATGCCTAAAATTTTATAGGCAAGAGCCGGCCCTGATTGGGTCTTTAACCATATTAATGCATGTATTAAATCCTTTGCATTACTAATACCTAGAAATCCATGGTATTACTAATACACTCCTCAATACACAATAGAGTGTATAACTAATGCAAGCATTTGTTATACATAGCATGAAAAAATGCACCAAACAAGAGATTAATAATACATATAATTAATACATGCATTGTTTTTGTTAATACAGTCTACCAAACGAAAAAAAAAAAATCCACAAATTAATGGACCTCTTTTTATGAGCCAATATTTTATATATTATTATAATTAGAAGTCCTACTTTAATTTGGCACCCACCATTGACACATGAAAATAATAATATGTTAATCTCAACTCTCATTGGTCACCACTAATTACCATTTGCACAAGCAAACGAAATCGTACATAATCACAACAAGTAATCATAATTCTAAAGATCGTGACGAAATGGTAAGTGCATTACTTTATTTTTAATTTAAAATGTCATTTAAAATTAAAAAATATTTTAACGTCAAAATAAAATTTGCAAACAAAAATAATAAGTGGTTTATAACAAATTGACAAGAGTCCCCACCTAAAAAATGTGTGATACAAATTATTTCTTATACATTAAAATTTCAAATATTGGATTATAGATAAGTTAATTCATAGGCCATAGGCCCATAGCAAAACTTCATGATCAATAAAGAGATATAGAAAATGATATACAAGTTAAATCACAATTTTTTTTCTTGAAATAATTTATTTTCATAATATCTAAGATCATAACTTCTTCAAATCTTATAAGAAAGAAATAAATAAATAATATTTTCATATATGATACTCCCTCTATCCCTAATTACTTGTCTACTTTTCCTTTTATAGTTATCCCTAATTACTCGTCTATTTTGACAAATCAAGAAAGGACAAATTCTTTTTACCTATTATACCCTCAATTAAATGACTACTTATTTTTTAAAATGTAGAACTTTTCATTCACTTCATAATTAATAGAAGTAAAATGGTAAACTCACTATGTCATTAATTATTTTTTAATAGGTGTGCCAATTCAAAAATTGACAAATAATTAGGGACAAAGGAAGTATTTGTTAGGAATCTGTTAGGTTATTAGAGAAAAATCACAATTTAAAATTCTTACTTTGTCCTTGATAATTATTTTTGTTTGTCACATTCTAACTTAGGATAAGAAGAATTTTACATCGATATAAGAAGAGTTCCTAATCGGTAAAATACAACATAATATTAGACACATAAATAAACATCTCTTACATACATAACATACATTTAAAATTGTGCAATATTATTAGGTTAACTGTAGCACGTAAATTGAAATAAATAGAATATTATTATCTACACATTACTATAGATTTTTTCCTTTTTACATTGAAAAATCAACTATTTTAAAATAACATTTTATTTTTTTATCAAAAAAAAATTAATATCCAAAACTCGAATTCGCGGTTCAACCCCACTTGTGATAGACGCCCCAATATTGGTGTAGAGAGGTAGGGTGACAAAACAAAAGAGCTGAGATAATCCAATATTTCTTTTCAAAAATCAATCATTCACTCAAATACTTTTTTGGTAAGTCAGAGAGATAAATTGGAATCTTTCTATTAAAAAAATATGTACTCACAAATTTTTTCCAAAGTCTTGATCTTTTCGAAATTTGTTTCTCTTTGAGTCCGCCATTTTTCTAGCCCCAAACGAATTCTTTGTCAGATTCTTGGATTTTAAGGTTTACTTTTTTATCTTTTGCTTGAACCCCATGTTGAATTTCAGCTTTAGTTTCAGTTTAATGTATGTCATCAATCTTGTGTTAATGGTGTTATATGTTTATGGAGTCCACTTTTTATTTTGCGTGTGTGTGTGTTAGTATGATTTGAATTTGCTTTAATTGAACTGGGGTGTTGATAATTTTCAGAAAAGTTTACAACTTTTTGCTGTAGAAGCTTTTGGAGTTTGGATTTTGGTTGCTCAAGTCAGATTCTTTATTAATGTTCATATTCTTATCTTTTACATGAACCCCATGTTGAATTTCAGCTTTAGTTTCAGTTTAATGTATTGTGTTAATGGTGTTATATGTTTATGGAGTTCAATTTTTGTTTGTTTGTTTGTGTTTGTATTTGATGATTTTCAGAAAAGTTTGCAACTTTTTGCTGTAGAAGCATTAAATCTTTGGATGCTAAGGTTCATTTTCTTATCTATTATTTGAACTCCATGTTGAATTTCAGTTTAATGTATGTGATCAATCTTGTATTAATGGTGTTATATGCTTATGGAGTCCAATTTTATTTTTATTTTCTTAATGTCTGTTGTGTTTGTATGATTTGAATTTGCTTCAATTGAACTGGGTTGTTGATGATTTTCAGAAAAGTTTGAAACTTTTTGCTGTAGAAGCTTTTGAAGTTTGGATTGTAAGGTCATATTCTTATCTTTTTTACCTGAACCACATGTGGAATTTCAGCTTTAGTTTCAGTTGATTCTTGAGTTCATTTTCTTTTTGTGTGTGATCAATCTTGTGTAAATGGTGTTACTTGTTTATGGAGTTCAATTTTGTTTCTCTTTTTTTTTTCTATGGTGCTTGTATGGTTTGAATTTGCATTAGTTGAATCAGGTTGTTGATAGTTTTCAGAAAAGGTAGCAACTTTTTGTTGTAGGCTTTTGAAGTTTGGATTTTGATTACTTATGTTCCATGCATTTGGCCTATCTTTAGCAGCGCTTACATTATGAGTTTGGTAGCTTGAAGAAGGTAACCATTCTCTATGATATCATTATGTGTTAAAAACATAGCGTAAAGGTGATTCATGTTGGACAGATGTGAGTTCCAGTATGCACAATTGGCATAAGAATAGATTTAGAGCAACAACAACATACCTAGTGTAATCCCACAAGAGGGGTCTTGGGAGGGTAGAGTGTATGCAGACCTTACTCCTACCTCATAGAGATAGAGAGGTTGTTTCCGATACACCCCCGGCTTAAAATAAAACATTTCTAAGCAGTTTGAAAAAGAGAATACAAAATGAGGGTACTAACAACAATGAGTAATGTGAAATAGAGAGTAGTACACAACATATAAGGGAAAGAACAATAATGACAGATAAATAATGTGATAATCGAAGCACAAAAAAATACAGGTGATAACCGAAATCGAAGAATAATATGCAATATTGCTTCCTTGTTTTGCTTTGTCTTGATTTTTTTTGTTTAATGTGCATATGGAGAATTCTCAATTATTGTGTGTCTGTGAATTTGTCACCTTTGATCAACAATCAACTTTATCCTAGTTGTCTTCATTTCCTTGTAAATATAATTACTGAAGTATTGCTTAAAATTCCTAGAAGAGTAAAAGATTTTACGGTTGGTCACGGATCTTTTCTTCCTTTAAGTTTGCTGGTTGGTGGATCATCAAATTTTCTCTCACAGTTGCTTATCTTTCTTCCAACTTGGATGTGATATCTCTAGAGAGAATCCATATATTTCCTGATCAGTAGCTATGTTCTTCCAGCTTAATGATCATATTTCGCATCAAGAGTTCACAGTGATGTATTGCACTCATCGCTATGTGTTTTTTTCTCTGTGAAATACCTGGAAAATTTTCCCACGTCAACCTTTAAAATTGTTGTTGCTTATTGTGAATGGTCACATGTCGTGATTGGATAAGGTGTTGATTTATAATGTTCTCGATCAGTTTCACTCATACTTCAATTCCATTGATGTAAGCTTTGTCTTTTTTGGCTACAGATGTATGGTGTACAAGTTGGAGAACCATCATTGTAAAATTCGTCGTTTGACTGAGTGACACAACAGAGTGGGTTGAAACTGTTGTGTTAATCTTAAAGTCTTTATTAATCCAATTTATGGGGAAAAATGAACATGCACCGTGCATTAGGTATTCAAAGATCTAGTGAAACACAGCACAGTAACATGGGTGTCTGTGGAGCTATGTCGACATCTTTATCCATTTTGCCGTCATTTGAAGAGAAGTATCTAAAAGTGCCAGATTCTCTTCATGTGCTCACAGAAAAGGAGCAAACCACAAACCTCATTTCCTCACGGGCAATCCCGTCAGCATCTAAGAGTGGAACAGTAGGGCATCTGTTATCTTCCACTTCTGGACCCCACAAAGATTTTCACTTTTCTCCAACCCCCTCTCAAGAAAGTAGGCAGCATAACTATCCATTTATTTCAAGTGAAGCTTCTGCAGCAACATGCCAATCTTCACTCTCAAACATACATTCGACATCATTGGATAATTATCCCATGGAAAACAGCAATAATTCCTGGGGAGAAGATGCATATCATGACTGTATAAATTTTTCTATGAATGTTCCTGTTCAGAATGACCAGGTCGAAAGCCTTGCAGTTGTCATGACGTCTGATGACCAGGTTAAGAGATCTGATTGGCAGGACTGGTCTGATCAGCTAATTAATGATGATGATGTTTTGGATTCGAGCTGGAGCGATATTCTTGTTGATATCAATCCTCCAGACACTAAGGTTCGTTTCCGTAACCTTATTGCTAATGTTTCCTTTGTGGGTGTGGTATGCACCTTTTTGTTTGTTTCAGAATCGTTTGTTTGGGCAGGTAATCACCTCTTTTGCCAAGTTACAATTTAGTATTTATCATAGAAATTTCTCTTTTTTGTCTATGTACATGAAACAAAATTTAATATTGTTGTACACTTTAAACACATCTTTGCATAGGAACCACTCCTGATTGTATGGTACGGGTTCCTTGTTTTCTTTCTGCTTTATTTGACAATTGGTTCTCATTTTTCAAATCAGTTTCTGGGAGAATCTGAAGTCCATGCTTGCCAGTCCGATACTCTTCCTCCTCCTCCTCCTCTTCCTGCTGCTGCTGCTGCATTGTCTGGGCAAAGTTGCCTAGTTGGTAGCCCATCATCTACTGCAGCACTGACGAAGCCTCGCATGCGATGGACACCCGAGCTTCACGAAGTCTTTGTAGAAGCTATCAGTAAGCTTGGTGGGAGCGAAAGTGCGTGACTCTTTGTTCTATTTCTCTTTTTAGCGGTTAGGATGAGTAAGAGTTAACGTTTAACATTATTATATCGGATTCATGAATTTGACTTTACAGAAGCTACACCAAAGGGAGTCTTGAAGCTCATGAATGTTGAAGGCCTAACCATCTATCATGTCAAAAGCCACTTACAGGTATAATAAATCCTTCTCGTCAACCTTTTCTGGGGTAGCAATTTATTTACTTATACATTTCATTTTGAATTTCAGAAATATAGAACTGCCAGATACAAACCAGAACCCTCGGAAGGTAGAAATTTCATCTTTGATTAGCTGATAACTTTTGCATCCGTCAAGGACTCAGTATACATTTTGCCAAAACAAAAACATGCGTATTACATCTCCTCATACTTGTGTTTCATGCCTCTCTAGTTTCTTGTGCATGTGTCAAAGTGATGCCCAACTGTGAATAAAATTAGTGATCTTAAGTTAAATTTGTTGATGGTCTGTTGGACTTTCCCACAGTTTTTGAGATGAAAAGATTGAAATTCACAGAGACTGTAATCTCATTACAGGAATACCGGAAAAGAAGACCACCAATGTGACAGAGATGCCATCTTTGGACCTGAAAACGTAAGCCTTTGCTGTCACACTATGCATATCTATTGATTATCCAGCCGTCACACTTCTTGGATATCTGTTCATTATGGGGCATAAAAGTTAAACATAATGTCATATGAGCAAAGTTTATTTGATTGTAAGAATGTGTAATTTTACAACTGCAGATATCACTCCCTCCCTGTCTTTTTATTTTAATTTAATTTACTTGCCAAAACAATTAAAATTCAGTCCAAAGTACAAATGAAGATCATCATTTACAAACTTGGCATTTACATGTAAGGTTTGTCCATGTCCTTCTGTTTGGAAGCATCCGATAGAAGGACCAAAAAGTGTAGCATACGGAATTCTTGTGATAGCAGCTAAATTCTAATTTAATTCTGGTTGCAATTTCCGTTTCCTGGATGATGCAGTTGAAGTTCTTTTTTTGTGGTGACTGATCGTTAAAACTATATCTGGATTTTGGTAATAGGACCATGGGGATAACAGAAGCACTAAGAATGCAGATGGAAGTCCAAAAGCAGCTTCATGAACAACTTGAGGTGCGTAAACGATCAAAATCTCCACCATTACTCATGTATCTATTCTTGCTTTTCTTTCTCCTGTTTTCATTGTCAAATCAGAAGTCAAAAATCTCTGGATAATTGAGAATATAATCTCAAAAATCCTGTGCATTGTGTGTCTATATAGACACATATCCAAGTTTATCACTATTTTAGCAACATCTCAATGTATTCCAGTGTGAAATTATGATAGGGAGAACACACCACATTTAACAACTTGCAAGTCCATCAAATTGCAGATGACATGGTCACTAAATCCATTCCGTAACTTTTTTTCGTTTTAGTTGATCATCATCCATGGCATAAGTAGCTGACAAAATATCCGTAGTGCTTATGTGGCGGGTAGTTAGAAGCTTTTCTGAGTGAAACTACTTGAATACAGAGACCTAAGTTAATATCTGTAATTTCATGAAATGTCAAGTTTTAGGGAGTTACTGAAACAGCGTCTATAACCACATAACTGAAAAGAATTGTTTTTCTCTCAACTTGGAGCCTGTGTTGCTCGAACTCTTCAAAAATGCTGACGGTGCATGTTGGATCTTCCAAAAATAGTACATTTTTAGAGGATCCGACAGGGGTGAGGTTTTGGAAAGTCCGAGCAACAGAACTTGGAGCTGATTCCTTTATCATATTTTCTCCATTTCCTGTTTCCTATTTGTTAGAGTTTTTGATCACCTCTAATACTTGTATTTCCTATCAACTATGGTTATAAAAGAATAAAAATCTATCAAGTATATTTATCGTTTGAATATATCCCTTTCCTCAGATCCAGAGAAAGTTGCAGTTGCGGATCGAAGAACAAGGTAAATACCTTGAAATGATGTTTGAGAAGACAAAGGACATAGGGAAAGATTTAAAGGTATCATCATCATCAAGAACAGATGAACATCCTTCACCATCCAACAAGACGAAGCATACATCTCCCAACAACAGATCAGAAGCACTCGAGAAAGATCCTGTGAGTTTGAACGATCGTTCAAATTCTGGAGGGAACTCACCAGACAAGAAAGCTCGTGAAGATCATGAATCAGATGATAGAGACATGTGTTGTTCACCTCCATCGAAACGAGCAAAAACAGAGGAAACATCAGGTTTTCATGAATCTTGACACTCATTTGAAATGTGAATTGTCTTTGCAAATGCTGTTGACTTGATGAAAGCTTTTGGCTAATGATTGTGTCATTTTTCCTTGTTTCATTCTCTTTTCCCCCGACCTTAAGGATCGACTGTGTTCTTCACTAATCATGGCATGACTCGAACCACCATCTCGTAGCTTTACAAGTATGCTAATAGACAGAAGATCTTTCTGTCCTATAAGAAAGTAGCTTGTCTGTCGTACTGACTGTTTCATTGAATGTTTCAATCATCATTCTCTATAGGCTTAATATGGAGGCACCTAAAGTTGTCACAGTTTAAACACCTCAAGTAGGCCTCGTTCCGATTGAAAACACTCGTACTAGGCTCAAAGTGTACCAATTAGACACATTTCACAAAGAAAGTTACGAAGAAAAGAGAGTTGAAATGGAGAGGAGCTGAATCTCTTTAAACAAAATACATACAATAACCAATACGTACAAAAGAAAAGAGATGCAATTAATGACACAAACAGTAAAATGAAAATTTTTCTTTAACATTACGTTATGTTACTCCAGTTGTAACCAGACTGCAATAACCAATACATACAAAACAAAAGAGATGCAACCTATGACACAAACAGTAGCTGCTAAACCAACAGAATGTGCTAAAGTAGCATACATACCAGTTACAAATGCAATTACAACAGCTAACATTGCCACAAACTGCAAATAAGTTGCAATCTTATAAAGGCGTAGTATAACTTTTAACTCTGTAACCATTAACCCTGCATCTGACCCTGGTATATATGTTATACTTGCTCCCATGGCAAAGTGAGTGAATACAGCAGCAGCTGAACTTGTAAACGCGATGGCATTTGTAACAACAAATACACCAAATGATGTACTGTTCAATAGAATCGCCATCCCTTTATCAGGGCTAACTCTGTCACTGTCAAAACCTCCAGGCAATGTAAAACCAGCTGTGAATGTCACTGTCATTATTAAAGCAGCCACAACTAGATGTATTTGAGCTGCCTTCAAAGTATTTTCGCGGGATTTTTCAGGATCCTGCCTTATAAACATAGCCATTCCTTCTCAAAAATTTGTTATCCATGCTTCCAAAGTAACAGCCATTTATATAGAAATATTAGACTTAGCTTCTTCATGAATCTCTATAATAGAAAAATAAAAAAGTAACATTGCTTGCCTTGACCAGAAGAAAGGAATAATTTGCTTTGCCTTGATAAAAAATAATTTGTTGTTTTCTTGCTTTGCCTTTAGTTTCTTTTCATGAAATATATACGAGAGAAGTATTGAAAACACCCCTGAATTTGGCAGAAATTATTAGTTTCGTTGGGCTAGTTATTAAAGTTAACAAGTTCCATCCAAGTTCTAGAGTGATTTAGGTATACAAACCAAGATAATATAATACATAGTACAATAATAAGAATTCATAATAATTTTGCCATAAAAGTTTTGTTAACTACAAACCTTCCACATAAAATATGTCAAACGATACAAGATGGTGACAGAGCTAGGATTTTCACTAAGGCGGTTCCAAATATAAAGAAGTAAACAGACGAACAAGATACAATTCTCGTCTCCTTAGTAAAATTTCTGGCCCCGCCACTACTGATTTGTTGTTTCTCCGGTCAATCCTTTGTAAATAAGATGAAAAACCAACACATAAATAATGAAAGAGAGGCAACCAATGGCACAAACAGAAGTAGCTAGACTAACTGAATGTGACAATGTGGCATACAAACCAGTTACAAATGCAATAACAACAGCTGACATTGATAGGAACTGCAAAATTGTTGCAACCCTGTAAATGTTCACCAGAACTCTCAGCTCTTCTTTGGTCGTGGGACGGTGATTAGCTGCCATGACAAAGTAGCTAAACACAGCCCCCGCGGAGCATACAAAGGCAATGGCATCTGTGACAACGAATGCACAAAATGCTGGTTTCTTCACTAGAATCGCCATCCCTTTATGAGGGCTATCGTGATCACTCTCAAAACCTCCTGGTAGTGTGAAACCGGCTGCAAAGGTGACTGTTACTAGTAGTGTTGCTACAACTAGATGTATTTGAGCTGCATTCATAATATCTCTGATTTTTCTTGTATCATTTTCATTCGAATTCATCGTCCTATGTATGAGTCGATGACCTCAACCTTCCTTTTCCTCCCGTCAGAGCTATCAAACCTATGTTGTCTTGCTAGCTCCGACTTCATTTACCTTGCTTGCAAAACCATTATATAGAAAAAGTTAATTATATTAGACTCTTCTTCATGAATCTCTAAAATAGAAACCTAAGTATCATTATTTACCTTTGATCAAAAGGAAGGCATTTATTTTTGTTTTGCTTTGGTTGGAAGAGAGGGATTTTCTAGCTAAACTTTGCCTTGATCAAAAGAAAGGGATAATATGTTGTTTGGGTTTTGCTTTATAGTTCCATTTCATGAAACATATATACTCCAAGCTGTATTTTAATTACTCCCTTTCTTTCACTTTGTTCGTCTCGTCCAAGTTTAACTTAGCACAAAATTTAAGAAAGGAAGATTTTTAAAATTTGTGGTCTTAATTACATTTGAAACATGTAGTCTTAAATATGCCTCGTGTGACTATAAAAACTTCTCATTAAGGAAATATAGAAACATTACTGAAGTGATTTAGGCATTAAAACCCAAGATAATATATTAAGTA
This sequence comes from Solanum verrucosum, assembly GCF_900185275.1. Classification (NCBI taxonomy): domain Eukaryota; kingdom Viridiplantae; phylum Streptophyta; class Magnoliopsida; order Solanales; family Solanaceae; genus Solanum; species Solanum verrucosum. Next base: position 1,804,581 of record NW_026020006.1, read on the forward strand.
TATAGTACAATAATAAGAATTGATAATAATTTTGACATAAAAAGTTCTCTTAACTACAAACCTTGCACATATTTACAAATAGTGACGGAGCTAGCGCAGGAACGATTCAACAAAGGAAGAAGATACAATTCCTGGTTCCTTGGTAAAATTTCTGGCTCCGCCACTATTTATGCTGTGACAAGAACATAAAAAACCAAGACATAAATAAGGAACGCAAGGCAACCTATGACACAAACAGTAGCAGCTAGACCAACTGAATTTTCCAAAGTAGCATACAAACCAGTTACAAATGCAATTACAACTGCTGACATTGATAGAAACAGCAAAATTGTTGCAAGTATATAAGTTTTCCTCAGAATTCTCAGCTCTTTTTGTGTTAAAACGATGTCCAACAGTCCTTCGACCTTTGGCCTATGAGTCATTGCCATGACAAAGTAGCTAAACACAGCCCCCGCGGAGCATACAAAGGCAATGGCATCTGTGACAACGAATGCACAGAATGCTGATTTCTTTGTTAGAATCGCCATCCCTTTATCAGAGCTATCTTTATCGCTCTCAAAACTTCCTGGTAGTGTGAAGCCGGCTGCAAAGGTGACCGTCACTAGTAGTGTAGCCACAACTATATGTGTTTGAGCTGCATCCCTAATCATTTTGATTATTCTTGTATCATTATCATTTGAATTCATCTTCGTATGTACGAGTGGATGATCTCAACCTTTCTTTTCCTCTAGTCAGAGGTTATTGTCTTGCTAGCTCTAAGTGTACCAATTAGACTCGTACTAGGCTCAAAGTGTACCAATTAGACTCGTTCCGATTGAAAACACTCGTACTAGGCTCAAAGTGTACCAATTAGACGCATTTCACAAAGAAAGTTGAACGAAGAAAAGAGAGGAGAAATGGAGAGGAGCTGGATTCCTTTAAACAAAATACATACAATAACCAATACGTACAAAAGAAAAGAGATGCAATTGATGACACAAACAGTAAAATGAAATTTTTTTCTTTAACATTACGTTATGTTACTCCAGTTGTAACCAGACTACAATAACCAATACATACAAAACAAAAGAGATGCAACCTATGACACAAACAGTAGCTGCTAAACCAACAGAATGTGCTAAAGTAGCATACATACCAGTTACAAATGCAATTACAACAGCAGGCATTGCCACAAACGGCAAATAAGTTGCAATCTTATAAAGTCTTGGTATAACTTCTAACTCTGTAACCATTAACCCTGCAACCGTCCCTGTTACATATGTTATACTTGCTCCCATGGCAAAGTGAGTGAATACAGCAGCAGCTGAACTTGTAAACGCAATGGCATTTGTAACAACAAATACACCAAATGATGTACTCTTCAATAGAATCGCCATCCCTTTATCAGGGCTAACTCTATCACTGTCAAAACCTCCAGGCAATGTAAAACCAGCTGTGAATGTCACTGTCATTATTAAAGCAGACACAACTAGATGTATTTGAGCTGCCTTCATAGAATTTTCGCGGGATTTTTCAGGATCCTGCCTTATAAACATAGCCATTCCTTCTCAAAAATTTGTTATCCATGCTTCCAAAGTAACAGCCATTTATATAGAAATATTAGACTTAGCTTCTTCATGAATCTCTATAATAGAAAAATAAAAAAGTTACATTGCTTGCCTTGACCAGAAGAAAGGAATAATTTGCTTTGCCTTGATAAAAAATAATATGTTGTTTTCTTGCTTTGCCTTTTAGTTTCTTTTCATGAAACATATATGAGAGACGTACTGAAAACACCCCTGAACTTTTAGTTTCGTTGGACAATAGACATGCTTATTAGTTCTTAAAGTTAACAAGTTACATCCAAGTACTAGAGTGATTTAGGCATACAAACCAAGATAATACAATACATAGTACAATAACAAGATTTCATAATAATTTTGCCATAGAAGTTTTGTTAACTACAAAGCTTCCACATAAAATATGTCAAACCATACAAGATGGTGACAGAGTCAGAATTTTTACTAAGGCTATTCAAAATATAAAGAAGTAAACAGACGAACAAGATACAATTCTCGTCTCATTAATTAGTAAAATTTCTGGCCCTGCCACTACTGATTTGGTATTGCTCTGTCTTCGATCAATCTTTTGAAAAAAAGATAGAAAACCAAGACATAAATAAGGAACGCAAGGCAACCTATGACACAAACAATAGCAGCTAGACCAACTGAATTTGCCAAAGTAGCATACAAACCAGTTACAAATGCAATAACAACAGCTGACATTGATAGGAACTGCAAAACTGTTGCTAACATGTAAATGTCCGTCAGAATGCTCAGCTCTAGTTCGGTCGTGGGGCAATGAGTCATTGCCATGAAAAAGTAGCTAAACACAGCCCCCGCGGAGCATACAAAGGCAATGGCATCTGCGACAACGAATGCACAGAATGCTGATTTCTTTGTTAGAATCGCCATTCCTTTATCAAGGCTATCTTTATCGCTCTCAAAACCTCCTGGTAGTGTGAAGCCGGCTGCAAAGGTAACCGTCACTAGTAGTGCAGCCACAACTATATGTGTTTGAGCTGCATCCCTAAACATTTTGATTATTCCTATATCATTATTATCTGGATTCATCTTCGCATGTACAAGTGGATGATCTCAACCTTCCTTTTCCTCCAGAGCTATCTAACCTCTGTTGTCTTGCTAGCTCCGAATGCATTTACCCTGCTTGCAAAACCATATATATAGAAAGAGTTCATTATATTAGAATCTCTAAAATAGAAACCTAAGTATCATTATTTGCCCTTGACAAAAAGAAATGAATTTGTTACTTGCCTTCATTGGAAGAGAGGGATTTGCTACATAAACTATGCCTTTGATCAAAAGAAAAGGATGATATGTTGTTTGAGTTTTGCTTTATTTTAATTATACTCCCTCTGTTTCACTGACTTAGCACACAGTTTAATCACCATAGTTTTCTATGAATTCGAAAAACCTTGCTCATTGGCAAAGAGTTTATGTCATGTCGTAAAGAATTTTTACGCTATCAGGTTATATTGACCTGGAATAACATGTAACTCTCCCAATCAACCATATGACACGATAACATGAAAAACAGAATAACAACTTGCAAGTTTTGTAGTAAGTTTCAGGTAGGATTGATCACGATGTCTCTCTCGCTCTCTACTCGTGTTCTTCCTCTATGCCTTGCTTCCAAGAACATAAGTAACCCACAAGCACATAACAAAAGATATGCAACCAATGATACAGACAGTAACAGCAAGACCAACTGAATGTGCTAAAGTAGCATACATACCAGTTACAAATGCAATCACAACAGCTGACATTGCCACAAGCTGCAAAAAAGTTGCAAACTTATAAAGCCTCATCACAACTGGCAACTCTGTTACAGATATTGCACTTGCTGCCATCGTGAAGTATGTGAATACAGCAACAGCTGAGGATGTAAACGCGATGGCATCTCAGTAACAACAAATGCATGAAATGCTGTTCTCTTTAATAGAATCGCCATCCCTTTATTAGGGCTATTGATATCATTGTCAAAACCTCCTGGCAATGTGAAACCAGCAGTGAAGGTGACTGTCATTATTAGAGTTGCAACAACTAAATGTATCTGAGCTGCTTGCATAATACTTTCACGATCCATTATTCAAAAAACTCCAAATTATATATGATCTTGTGTGCATCTCACTTTCGTTTGGATGAAACATTATAAAGGAAATTTCAAAAACTCTTGATGAAGTATTTCTTTAGTTCTATTATAACTACATTGACTTTGACATAGTCGTTGTCAACTCCAAGCCATGAACCATCCCATATTATAAGTCATTTATCATTACTGTTCAGGATGATTTGTCAGGTTGTCTATAGTATTTTGTCATGACTTCTTCATTTTAATTATTTATTTCTATATAATGCTTTGGACTATCTGTCTTTTCCTTGAGCTGAGGATCTATCTGAAACAGTCTCTCTACCTCCAAGGTCTCAGGGGTAAGGTTTGCGTAATCTTAAAATTCCAGGCTGGTACATGAACATGTAGAAGTGTATGTGTATCTTAATGAAGTCTTTGATGAGTATTTGTATTAAATTATCTTAAAATGCATGGTTCTTGAACTTGTATAGAAGTATATTTCTTAATGAAATTCTTTGTTGAGTCTTTATATTAGAATATCTTAAGCTTCCAGGCTGGCCAGACATCATATAAAATCTTGATACTTCAATGGAAAAGGGTAGAGGGGCGAGCCGATTAAGTCAGAATTTTCACCAAGGATTCAAAAAACGAAGTAAAACATAGGAAGAAGCCAAAGGGGATTCCACATCAAATATATATATATAAAGAAAAATAATTTTATGTATAAACAGGATAATTTGCTGTCGAAGGAGGTTCCGTACATGTCTTCCCCTGGACCTAGGTATAAGAAGTAAAGTAAATTTGTGAATCAAATTACAACAAACATCTAAACACAGCAAAAAAAAAAAAAAAATTATTTGGATTAAATGGATGTTGACAAGAAAAACAAATGAATTCAAGAAAAGTAAATTGGAGCACTCAAATATGGAGTCTTTTAACATCACTTCAGAAACAAAATTAGTTTTCAGTCTTGCCCTTTAACTTTCAAAGTTTCATATGCCAATGAGTGAAAATTTTTGACAAAATTTGCCCCAAGCAATGTTCATGGCATAATCATCAACTTACCATTTATGGTGAGATCCCAAGGAGCAAAGTTATACATACTTTTTTTCTTTTTCTCTCTGTCACTTTCTGAACTACTCATAATAAACTCGAGGGATTAGACGTAGGTAGGTTATAGGTAACTTATTCTAGGTATTGGCACCTCAAGGACCTCCGCCTCCTTTTATGGAAACCACAGGTGCACGGAAGGAACTGCGACTAATCAAGTGAGAATCAAGAAACAAAACTATGACTGTGATATCGTCATGAAAATGCCGCCTCACTCCTCTATCTATCCTTTTCAGATCCGCATATCTCATTTCTCTTTTCTTCGCTGCTTCCTGAAGGGCGGCTTTTATAAGCTTTCTAGCAATGCCCTGTACAAATTTGGAAATGTTAGTTCAATAGAGAAACAGCTGACATAATAATTTTAGTGCCAACAGTCAGTCAATGTAAATCGCTGTTACAAAACTTACATGCTCAATTGCATAATGGAATATTCAAAGAATCAACTAACTAGTGTTGATGTCTAGAGAGACACATTAAACACAAGTAAAAGCATACATGTGGAAACTGGACGCCCGTTGAATCAAGAACCACAAGGAAAAAACACTTCACTGTGACCACCCCTCATGAGTCGATATGAATGATACAAGCAACATACCCATAGATTACTTATGTTTACAAACTATCGAGAATTTATAATACTTTTTATTTGTATTTGCATAATATTGGAATGAGATGAGTTTAAATGCAATAACATGGACAATGAAAATTCATATAGCCGACCCCAACTTGTTTGGGCTGAGGCGTAGTTATTATTGATGTTTTAGATGAAAGAAAGGAAGCAACACGGAAGGAGAGGATCGAGATGGGGAAAGGTTTTCCGAGTTGCATTCATGTTGGCAAGAGATGAGAAAACAGGGGTCATAGATAGGAAGGTTTTGAGGTCGAGGATTACCGTAGAAGGATAGTAGTTAGCCGTATGTTGTAGTACTCTTATGAGGGAGAAGCAGGAATCTAGTCTCCTCTTCTCATCTTCTCCCTATTTAGTACTTTACCTAGTATTCACATAGTATCTTATTCTTCTTTTTTACTGCTACATGTTACTTCAATTGCTTTGTTTATCTTGCTATTGTGTTGTCGTTAGTTTCCTTTATATCCTACTTCGATTGTACTCTTTTGACCCGAGGATTTATCAAAAAGCAACCTCTCTACCGCCACAAAGGTAGGGATAAAGTCTATGTACATCCTACCCTCCCAAGACCCCACTTGTGGGATTACCCTGATATGTTGTTGTTTGTTATAAGAAAATAGGGAGAGAGATCTTAACAGCTGCATCTAATCACAAGCTACACATAAGTTGTTCCTTTTTAATGGAAATTTACCATCAAAGATATGCACACCGGAAGAGAAGGAAGTGCTCTCTGTCACTCGCTCTTGTCGACAAATGAGAATGATATGATGACAAGAAAAACTAGAAGATTTGATAACCGAGGAGATTCCTCCTTATCAAAATTAAATAAGGACAATCTTACATGGTGTTCACAACTGCTGACAATGTCCACAGCCTCTTGATTGCTGAGATGCTCCCATAAGCCGTCTGACGCAAATATGAGAAACTGATCTTCTGGAAGGAGCTTCTGTACAAATATCGATGGCTCAGCAAGGAGAATAGGCTTCTGGAATGTTCCAGGAAATCGAAACTTAGGGAGCAAAGGCTCTCTGTTAAACTCCGCTCTCTTCAAATATGCATCACCAATTGATCTTGAAACCTGCAAATGCATTGAAATTTCAGCATCATAATATCAAGTTGATGTCATCTGCTTCAGACACTTAGATATGTTGCAAAGATTCTACGAAGTATTAGCACAAGTGATTTCTTTTTTAACTGTCTTCGCTCTTCCCCCACTAGGGGTAACGATGGACAGCGAAATGAAGGCCAAAAATAGGACAGGACAGACCAACAACAACAACTACAATACCCAGTGAAATCCCACAAGTGGGGTCCCGGGTGGGGAGGGTAGAGTGTACGCAAACCTTACCCCTAGCTCTTGGAGGTAGAGAGGATGTTTCCGAAAGACCCTTAGCTCAAGTGCATCAAATCCAAGTATTAAAAACAAACAAAGACAGTGAAGAAAACATAGCAAGTAATAAGGAAGGCAATCCAGAGCATACAAGAAAGCTCCAATAACAACAACAAAATAATTTGATAATCAAAACACTATATCCACTGATGAAAGATATCAAAAGCAAGAAACTACAAGAATACGGCCAATACTGCGACGGGAACCACCAAGCTAAAACCCATTGAAAAGAAAGACAATGCTTCATAACCTACCAACCTTCTACCCTAATCCGCGACCTCAACACCCTCCTATCTAAGGTCATGTCCTGGGTAAGCTGAAGTTGTGCTATGTCTTGTGATCCTATCTAATCACCTCTCCTCAATACTTTTTCGGCATACCTCTACCTCTCCTTGTACCCACTATATCCAACCTCTCGCACCTCCTCACTGGACAGGAAAGACCAAAAAACTGAAATAGTTTCTTTATACACCTATAGGTGGAAATGGCAATTCAGTCAGAAGATCCAATAAATAAGTGTGTGTAATGAGCCGCACAGTGAGCATGATAACATGGAACTACAATACCTGTATAATTCCCTTCACACGCCAAACCTTGTGCTTTAAAACTACCACATTTGGATCATCAGGATGCAGTGAGCGCAGTTCCTCACGGACAGATTCCAAACTCGCATTATGTTCAGAAGATAATTGAACTGCTTTGACCTCTTTCAGAGCCCTCTCCCGTTTTCCTAACACCGCACGAGAATCTCCAGCATTTGCAATGTATAACATGCCACTGCATATAATACCCACTAAGCAGCATGATCCCACTGAAGCAATTTGGGGTCTAGTTTGCCATTGGTTTCTCACTAGAGAAAGAAACTCCTCTTCTGTTGCCAAATATGCCTTGCTTATAACATCGGCTGACATTACTTGATCCTCTGAGGTGAATTCTGCATCACAAAAAGCTGTCGAGTGAGTAACATTCACATCAGCAATCTTCAAACCATATGCAAGAGAAGAAGAGTGTGTGCACATATCAAAGGGTGAGAGAGAATCATCAAAGCATTCTTTACTCAAGTCTTTTCTTGTTTATGGGGAGGGGAGGGAAGTGGGCAAGCAGGAACTGAGGCTGATCAAATGCTATATTTTGGAATAAGTGTAGATAGGCTTAACCAACTTTTCTATAACATAATACATGAGTGGTGAGATCTGTTATCTTCTCTTTTTTATGGGTAGAATTTTAATTGGTTGTTTTGCTAGTTTTTAGATGATGAGATTTATTAGCAGAGGAAGTCCCCTAGCAACAAAAATATCTCTTTTATGATTGGAGGTATTTGTCCATTAGCAAATGGGTGTATGGACTTTAAACCCAAGCGACTTATCATGATTTGAGTTACGAAATATGACACATTCGTGATGATTGGGTACTATGGATATATCATGGACATGGAACCTGTATTGGTACTGAAAAACTAAGGCACAAATTCAATAATTTGAAATACCTGGATAAGGAAACTAAAAGATAGCTATTGGAACAATTAACTCATGGTGCAAATAAAGTATGTGCTTAAGTGAATAAAGGGGTATGTGTACGTGTTGTATCTTTTAGTGCTTTCCTTTTCAAGACAGAGCCCCTGGCCTCTAAGGAACACACAGTAGCACCTTGGTGTCTGCATGGAACCACAGCCTAAGTGAGGCGAAGAACTCAACATACAGCACACCTAGTGTCTAAGCACACCTCAGTAGCACATTTAACAACATTTATTTACTATAAACAGGAGGAGACATAACATGAAGCACAAACTGGAAATACATGTGTGTGTGTTTTGTATGAATGCATTATATACAATAGTTAATAAAATACCAAGAGTAACTGCAGGAAACATAAATAAAAGATAATTCATGCTTCTGAAGCACATATATATATGTAAGACACAGATGAAATGACAAATATACAGTTGATATTTGAAGCAAAGCATAGGAAAGAAGAAAAAGCATACTCTTGACGTTCTCAAAAAGGCGACCATTTATAAACCGGGCAGCTTCGGCACCTGCATGGCCATCATATATTCCCACAAAGGTGCCCTGAGGTCCTGCTTCAATCAAACTCATTGATCCCGATTCAAGCTGGCTCTGATCCTCCAATATATTATTTGCTTGAATTACAGCCATCGAGAACTCCCCATTAACATGGTGCCCCAAATCTTTATACCACCACAATCCATCAACACTTCCGCCTGGGTCTCCTCCTCTACTGCTGCTATTTTCACCTTCATTATCTAATGTAGGCTTCCAACAAGGGTATACATACCTTTTCCATGTACTTGTCACCATACCTTTGCATGATACTGCTATTATCAACTCACCCAAATGGTCCAGGCAATCAAGTACTTGCCAAAACACAATTATTCCAAAATCTTGCCAAAGTTCCGTACTTTGTGCATATATCAAGCAACCCAAATGATCAAGCAATCAAAGGATTAATCAAACACCAATTGTTTCACAATCTACACCCCAACTTGAGACTAATGTCGTAAATCTTGCAAAAAGTTCCAGACTTTGCGCATATATCTAGAAATGCATACAGTTAATCTGCATACCCGGAAAGCATTAGCTACCTAAATAGAATATTTACCCAAAGCCTGCATTAACAGACACAATAAATGAGTAATTGAATCTAAAAAGTTAATGGGGTTTCAAGATTATGCACAATATAGAGACCAAGTATTGCAAACATCATTAATCTGAATACCCACATAAACAAGAACAACAATCTTAACAGAGAAACTACATTACAGACAAATTAAATCAACAATTAAGATAAAACATGAAAGGGGTTTCAGGATTATACACAATGCAGAAATCAACCAACGCAGACATCAATTAATCTGCACAACAAACATCAACACGAACGAGCTAAGCAAATGTTTATATCCAAAAATTGCATTTTGACTCAAGAAATGAACAATTTGAGACTAAATCGAACAATGGGTTTTCAAATTTCAAGATTATTATACACAATATAGACCAAACAATGCAACAACAACATACCCAGTGAAGTCCCATAAGTGGGCTATGGGGAGGGTAAGATGTACGCAGACCTTACCCCTACCTTTGTGGGGTATAGACGTTGTTTCCAATAGACCCTAGGCTCAAAGAGACCAAACAATGCAAACATCATTAATCTGAATACCCACATAAACAAGAACAACAATCTAAACAGAGAAACTACATTACAGACAGATTAAATCAACAATTAAGACTATAACACATGAGGGATTTCAGGATTATATGCAATACAGAAATCAACCAATGCAGATGCCAATTAATTTGCACGAAAACATAAACAAGATCGACCTAAGCAAATGTTTATATCCAAAAATTGCATTTTGAATCAAGAAATGAACATTTTGAGACTAAACTGGACAATGGGTTTTCAAATTTCAAGATTACTATACACAATATAGAGACCAAACAATGCAACAACAACATATGGTAGTCCCACAAGTGGGGACTGAGAAGGGTAGGATGTATACAGACCTTATTCCTACATTTGTGGGGGTAGAAACGTTGTTTTCAATAGACCCTCGGCTCAAAGAGACCAAACAATGTAAACATCGTTAATCTGAATACCCACATAAACAAGAATAACAATCTAAACAGAGAAACAACATTACACTTTACAGACAAATTAAATCAACCATTAAGACTAAACTCAAAAGAGGTTTCATGATTATACACAATACAGAAATCAACCAATGCAAACACCAATTAATCTGCACAACAACATAAACAAGATCGACCTAAGCAAATGTTTATATCCAAAAATTGCATTTTGAATCAAGAAATGAACAATTTGAGACTAAAACAAACAATGGGTTTCCATATTTCAAGATTATGATACACAATATAGAGACCAAACAATGCAACAACAATAACATACCCAATGTAGTCTCCAAAGTGGGGTCTGGGGAAGGTAAGATGTACGGAGACCTTACCCCTACCTTTGTGGGGATAGAGACGTTGTTTTCAATAGACCCTCAGCTCAAGGAGACCAAACAATGCAAACACCATTAATCTGAATGCCCATATAAACAAGAACAACAATCTAAACAGAGAAACTACATTACAGACAAATTAAATCAACAATAAAGACTAAAACACAAAAGGGGTTTCAGGATTATACACAATGCAGATGCGAATTAATCTGCACAGCAACATAAACAAGAACAACCTAAGCAAATGATTATTATCCAAAAGATTGCATTTTGACTCGAGAAATGAACAATTTGAGACTAAAGGAATAATGGGTTTTCAAATTTTAAGATTATTATACACAATATAGAAATCAAATACAGAAAATGAATCGCACATACAAATATCAAGATTGGATATTACATTGAATACCTTGAATCAGAGATTTCCAATTAGGTGTGGCAATGGAAGACCCCCTTTAAATCAGATTTTGATAAAAATAAAAAAGAATGGATTTTCTCTTGCGACAATGAGAAAAAAAAAAATTGTTTCTTTACAATGTGGAAAAGGGTGATAGAAAGAGGGAGAGAGAGAGAGGGGAGTGGGGAGAAAAAAATGGGGTGGTGGGGTGAGAGTGGAGTGTTCTTTTGGTTTTTGGTTTTTTTAAAAATAAAAAAATAAAAAATTGCAATACCATTTTTGGTCATCCAATTTTTAAAAGATATTTGGATATATATTTAACTTTAAATAGTTTTTTTTAGTTTTTCCTATGACTATTTCTTTGTGTTGTGTATGGCCAGATTCGAGAGAAAATACTCTCTATCAAGGATTTCTTTCATACTCAATATTCGGATACAAATTTTCTGATTAAGAAAGGAGGTAACTTTCAATTAGTTAAAATGGTTGTTATTCAGCTATTCGTTCTTTTATGTAGGAAGTATATTACATTTGAACTATTTTTTTATTATATTAGTCAACATGAGCGAAGGTCGGGTATCATAATGGGTCATTTAAATTTGTTTTATACATGTTTAATTCTCGATTATTAGTATGTTGCATCTTTATATTGTGAATATCATTAGTGATAATTCTAACTTTGTTATTGGCGATTAGGTATAGAATAACAACCCAAGCTTAACATAAAATACATGTGTGAGGAATGGTTAATAATTATGATGAAGTTGTGAATATTTAGAACAAAAATATCAAATGCACATTTCAATTAATTAAAGGCTAAATACACATATTTAAATATCAAAAGGGAAGTCTGCTGCATCAAGCTCTCGCTATGCGCTAAGTTCGGGAAAGGATCAGACCACAAGAGTATATTGTACACAGTTTTATCCTATATTTCAGCAAGAGGTTGTTTCAATAGCTCGAACATATGATCTACTGGTCACATGACAACTTTTCCAAATATCAATAACTGAGGGACTAAAAAGGCTATTAATTCGATAAAATATATTTTTGAAAAAAAAAAATGAATTTCAAATTGGGCTTTCTCCGAGCCCATACATATTGGAGTTGCTGTTTAGCCTTTGGACTAGAAAACAACTTAGCCCGGTAAAATTGGCACAAGTAACCACTTTTAGATACACTGGTTAAATTATAGCCAGTTTTTCTAATATAATTTAAATTTTAACCATGTGATGAAAAGTTCAGACGGCTTTAACCCTACCAAAGCCTAACTTTCTCCCTTAGGTTTCAAGTTCGAATGAGTTACTGATTCTTTGAGTTTGAAGTTTTGAATTACTAGAGTCGAACTTCCACCCACACATCTAAGGTCTAAATTATGTCAAAACTTCAAACCCAAAGCTTTACGTTTGAAAGTTCAAAGTCGAAGTTCAAAACTTTAGAATAGAGTTCCGAAGTTGGATTCTAAGGCAATTAAGTTGTAACTACTTTGCAAATTTTGTCTATGTTTTAAATAGCGGTTCTATAAATAACTAGTTGTGCACCTCAAACTATAGTATAGTACACTATATTAATTTATTGCAAATAAAATATTAAGTCTTGTGGTATCCTACAAACTTATAACACGAAATGAACAAAATTGATACTCTTTCTCGAATGTTGTCATAAAAGCTTGAAGCCTTGTCCTAAGTGAAAATATAATGTGTTTAGAAACTTGAGATCGTAAATGCAAATATCACAACATAACACATTCACTTATTATATATAATAATAATAATTTAATAATACTTAATTACTTATGTGTGTTTAGAAATTATCAAAATTTCTATTGCAAGTTGTGTTTCAACTGTCATTTTCAAGTATTTTGAATTCCTATTTGAATTATTTAGACCTGTCTACTTCTTGTATTTAATTATGTGCTGTCATTGGTAGGTTTATATTTACTACATGTTTGCCCACTTGAATATTGCTTCTCTGTATTTCATGTCATATTTTTGTTAAGATACTTCACTTTTGATTGAATTTCTTTGTTTAACTATTTTAGTCTAAAGGAGAAAAATGAAAATGGTATAAGAGCCGCCAGAAAATTACAATAGCTATATAGGACAAAAATGATTTTTTTGGCTATATAAACTATTGATTCTCCTTGATATATTATCAAAGATTGTGGTAGAGTGGTAAGTATCGTCCATCCTTAATCAGAGGTATCAAATATGAACCGTTGGTATAATACGCCCCAGAACCTGGATACCAAACACCATGTGAAAACCCTAAAAAAAAAGCTCATTGACATAGTTGAAAACTCTACTATAGTGATTAAGGGGTTAAAAATTTGTATTAAGTCACATGATCAAATTTTTGTACTTTTTAAAATCCTTATGTGTGGATGTCAATTAGACAGAGTTATCATTCTTCAGCAAAAATCAACAGGCTAGGTTTGGAACCCTTGTCGCAGCCCTCGAGAAGCTGGAAAGTACCCATGTGGCACACCATCCACAAGCACTCCACATTAATTAGGTTAGGTGGGTGTTATGTTATTTTATTGATCCCTAAATTTTCGACCAGAGCGTTGTTGCCTGCGAGAAAAATTTCCCACTCTTCTAAAAATTGAAGAAAAATGGGCGACTTTTCATCCATAAGAGCTCAGACTAAATTTATGTGAAAAAAAATATAGATTGAGTTAAGAAATAAAGGGGTTATTCACCTGCCCAAAGTAGGGTTGACATGAACTAGTCAAGATTGACTAAACAATGGGTTCTCAACCCAAACCGCCCAACGTTATATAATATATTTTCTTTCTTATTGTCTATATATGATATATCAAACAAAAAAAAAGCTTAAAAGATATATTTTAACAAGATTTTCTCATGAATCAGTTTAAGTTACATATTCAATCTAAACTTTTAGATTAGTTGAATTTAATGGCTTAAAATGAGTGAGTTAAAAAAATGAATGGATTGGACGAGTTATGCTTTTCTAAGCTAATTCCGTCATTTTTAATCTGTTATATAAATTTCCGACTCTGTCACTGAACGACAGTAAAGTGGAAGACCAAGTCAACAACATCATTACTCTTATCCAATAATAATGATTTTTTTTGTTTATATATGACCACCTTCTACCTATATTTTTCAAGTCTTACGACATTTATGTAAATCATATTCTGTCTTGAATTAAATCAAACAAAAAAAAATGAGAAATGAAGTGAGTAGTGCATTGCCGGAGAAAAGTTCATCTCCGGCAAAGGACTACCACGAGCCACCGCCAGCGCCATTCATTGGCGCGGCGGAGCTAAAGAAATGGGCCTTGTATAGGGCCTTAATTGCAGAGTTTGTAGCAACTCTTTTGTTACTTTTCATTGGACTGTTAACCATATTTGGAAATGTGAGTGAAAGAGCAAAGAATGATGATCCATGTAGTGGTGTTGGGCTTCTTGGTATTGCTTGGTCCCTTGGTGGCATGGTTTTCATTCTTGTATATTGTACTGCTGGCATTTCTGGTGAGTTTTCTCTTATTTATTTTGATAGGGTTGCGTAAGTATATGAGTTAGATCAAATTTTGACCGGTTCATCATGTTGAGTGAAGTTAAGAGATGGACCCAATTAATTTTGGGAAAAGAACACTTGTGTCCCAAAAAAGGAAATTATTTATAAGTGATTACCCCTTATTTTCATACCCTCTGTTTTAAACTACTAATGCGCATATACTGCTTGATACCATCAAAATATATATATACTCTGATAGTATCAAAGAGGAAGCAGTGTATCAGTGAAAAAAACTACTCAGTTACTCCTTGATACCATTAGAGTATATATGTACTCTGATTACATCAAGGAGGAACATGCAGTGTTTCAGCGAAAAGACTAGTCAATTACTGCTTAATACCATCATAATATATATACTCTAATGGTATCAAGGACGAAAAAACAATGATTTAATGAATAGAAAAAGAGGGCAATCGGGTAAATATTTTGGGTCATGGGTCCAATCAAGATAAATATATTAGGTTGAGTCCAATTTGAGTAAATATTTTACCTAATGGTCCAATTTGAGAGTGTGGCAGAAGGAATTCAAAAATTGTCTTACCATATATACAAATTCCATATGTAAATCTTTAATTATTATTTTTTTATATCTCTTTATATATTCTAATTAAGAAAAAAAATCAATAAATATATATTTACTTTCACCATATATTATATTTATAACAAACCATTTAAACGCAAATGTAATTAACTGATTTGATAAGGTGAGAATATATGTTAAACGTGTATATATACACAACTATATAAGTATATATCATGCATCTATTGACCAGATATATAACTCTATAAGAATCAAACATGTATATATTACTACATTATTTGTACATATACTTTATGATATTTTACTTTTTTGGGATTATTGTAGGTGGTCATATTAATCCAGCAGTGACCTTTGGGCTATTCCTTTCAAGGAAAATATCCCTAATAAGAGGGCTATTGTACATTATAGTTCAATGCTTGGGAGCCATTTGTGGTGCTGCTCTAGTGAAGGCTATTTATAAATCGAAGTACGAACTCTACGGTGGTGGCGTTAACTTTATTGCGCCCGGCTATACTAATGGCGTTGCGTGGTCCGCGGAGATGATCGGAACATTTGTTCTTGTTTACACCGTTTTATCGGCCACTGACTCTAAGAGGAATGCTAGAGACTCACATGTTCCTGTAAGTGTAATAGTTCCTTTTGAGTTTAACTTCTATATACTGATAATCTCAATTATTGTCGTTTAGTTGACCTATGCATGTTTGATTGAACAACGTACCTCGATTAATTCTATGTTTTTTATATTGTTAAATAGTTGACAAGATTAGGAACTATCTAAATATGGGAGATTCTCTAATTTAAGTTTAGTAAGAATATGATAGTCTGTTTGATCAAACTTCTAAAAGATATATTATTATGCTATTGTAGGTGTTGGCACCTCTACCAATTGGATTTGCTGTGTTTTTGGTTCACTTGGCTACAATCCCAATTACTGGCACAGGGATCAACCCTGCTAGAAGTTTTGGAGCTGCTGTCATCTACAATAAACACAAAGCATGGAAGGACCTTGTAAGAACCCCCCCACCCCCACCTCACCCCACCCCCGATTTAGTAATAACAGCCCAACGTGTGATGTGTGAGTCAGACTTACATTTCGAGCAATAGAAGTGGATTTAGAATATGAGCTTCTACAATAATCTCAAATTAATGTACAAGAATAACTAAGTTCACTGTAAATTTGAAGTCGTGCTTGAAAGTCCCACATAGGGAGTAAAGCGCCACTGAATAAGGTGATTTCATATCCAGAGTTCGAATCCAATATTCTAATTAAGGATGAATGAGTACTTAATACTCTACCACAATCCTCTTGTTGATTAATTGACTCTTTCATATAGATACAAGATAATTTAGTTACGTATATATCTTAAATATTAAATACTTTTTATAAATAAATATTACTACATCATATTGAGAATATTATTTTTATTTTTTATTATTTATTATTTGATTTTGTTTTACAGGGGATCTTTTCTGGAGGACCTTTCACAGGAGCAATTATTGCAGCAATCTACCAACTAATATTGAGGGGATGTAAATGGAGATAAATGGTGCAACATATATTTGCTCTACACTATGTGTTGTGAGTTAAGAAGTTTAGTTTGTGGAAACAATGTTGATTTGTGTTGGTTTCGATTGCATTAATCAGCTCAAAATTGAATCTTTTGCTAGCAATTCTTTTTATTTTTATAACAGGTTAGCAGTATCAAATAGATGAATTGAGCTAAATTATACGGATCAAAATAATTGAATCAATAAATAGATGAGCTGATCTAAAATGAACTAAGTCAAAAATCAAAATGGGTTAAATAATGTAACATAGCTTAATCCATTATACTCTAACTAAATTTTAAGTTCTTTATTTTTCTATAAAAAAATTTTAGTTATCTTATATTTTTTTCTTTATTATGATTTTATATCACACATTTAATAAAGAAAAAAATTAAAAATATTTTAATAATATTTTCTTTTACATGTTCTGTCTGATGCAAATTTAGATTAATTGAATTGGTATTTAAAGTACCTTACTAAATAGATAGGTCCAGGGTCCTTTTATATCAATCCAACCACCAAAAAATTATTAGTAGTATGCAATAATACTGAAGGAATTTTTCATTAATAATTTTCAGTATTTCATACCTTCTTAATTCCCTTCTGGCTTCTACATACACTATTATTTTTAGTTTCTTACCATTCTTACGTATATGCTTTTAAATAGGTGGGTCAAATTGAATTTGAATAAATTATAGTGAATTAAATTAATAAGTGAGTAGATTATTAATTTTAGACAAAATTTGACCAAATCAAAATGGGGTATACAATAAGAAAAAAGATCTTCTTCTTTTTTTAAAATATTTTTGATTCTTTTGAACCCTTTATTTACTTTAGATAAAGAGATAGAGAAAATTCATGATAAAAATTGTACATATCTCTATATATAATATAGAAAGAAGAAAAGAGAAACATGACGTGAGATAGGTGGTGGAGAAATTTTCGATAACAAATTACTTGCCTCAATGGACGGAGGGAGAACCCTCCAACTCAAGCATGAAATCAATGTTAAGTAGGTAAGAAGCGCACAAACAAAAAACGTCATTATGCGGGGATGCAATTCATCAAGCTGGGGCAAAGAATGCCATCCGACCCTACCAAATTAGGAATATGAAGGCCTCTCCTTCGAAAGGAGACCGCGGAAAGAAAAAGTTATACTATTCAACAAACCTTTTTTCTCATTTTGCTTGAAGTGTCAAGTAGAGAATGAACCTATAATTGATTGATCCTTCAAATCTTACCAATTTTAATATATTTCTTAGTTTTTTTTTATAATTATAAATAAAATAAATTTAAAAAAATCATATGTTAATTTGAACTATAGGACAATTTTATTTTTGAATGAATTATATTGAACGAATCAAAATATATTGATGAATTAATAATTAAATTGAGCAAAAAAGGAAAATATCTCCTTGTACTGTCATCAGAATTCACAACTATTGTCATAATCATCAAAGTTTAATCCGTCCAAATTTTAATAAATTAGGCGAATCATATTTTTCCTGTACTAATTTTATCACCCACCACTACCTATATTATTTTAATTCCAACTTCCAACAAACAATAATTGTTTTATTTTATTTTTAACAACAAAAATAAATTCAATACACCGACGAATCACACTAATCTTTCCCTATCCTCTTTGTTATCTTGTTGTTTGCATGTTCCCTATTTCGGTTATATCATATCCTATCCCCCGCGGCGCATTATAGCAGCACCGCCGTGAGAAAACAAAAATGAAGCATCCAGTTGCAGAAGCGAACGAGTTTAGTCCGTTCGGCTCACTGAGTCAATCAGAGTTCTACTCTCACCACTCAGTAACTCACAACTCCGAATTCATTACAAATTCACGAGGCTTAAAGCTTTTCACGCAATGGTGGTCCCCACTTCCCCCGGCGAAAATCATCGGCGTCGTTTGTGTCGTCCATGGATTCACTGGAGAATCGAGCTGGTTTGTTCAACTCACAGCTGTTCACATCGCGAAAAACGGATTTATCGTTTGTGCGATTGATCATCAAGGTCATGGATTCTCCGATGGATTAATTGCTCATATTCCTGATTTAAATCTCGTTGTTGATGACTGTATTAGCTTCTTCGATTCCTTTAGGGATCTCCATGTTCCGCCGTCTCTGCCGTCGTTTCTCTATGCTGAATCCCTGGGCGGTGCTATCGCGCTTCTAATCACTCTCCGGGAAGGCGATTCTGCTCCCCGCCGGCCGTTTGACGGCGTCGTTTTGAATGGAGCTATGTGTGGGATTAGCAATAAGTTCAAACCGCCGTGGCCTTTGGAACATCTCCTTGGTATCGCCGCCGTTTTGATTCCGACTTGGCCCGTGGTTCCCACTCGCGGCTCGTTGCCTTTGGTTGCATTCAAGGTATGTGATTAATCGAATGAAAATATTTGTTTCAATTTCAAGCGCTAATAATTGAGTTTTGTGGCGAATTTTTATAATTCAAGTTTTATATTTTAAGTTTTACGTTTTTATATTTAAGATTTTTATTATTAAACTCATTATATTTTAATAATCATAGGTTTATGTTTAGTAAATTTTCATATATAAATTTATGCCTCTTACAAAAAGTACCAAGTTCAAATGAATTTGATATCAAAAGATAAAAGTATTGAATTCAAATAAATTTGGTATGAAAAAATAAAAAGTACTTAGTTTAAATAAGTTTGGTATCTAAGGATCCACCTCCGACTGAATTCTAAGTTTAAAATTTACACATATTTAAATACAAATTATGAAAACAATAAATACAAGGTAAGGCTACCTATCTGTTTCTTTTTCAAATCTCGAGCGTAGCAAAAAACTTTAGTACACCAAGCTACCTTTTCTTAAAATACAAAACTAGTCGAATTCGTATCCGAGCTTCTAGCTGCGCTACTGAATTGTCAATTTACCATTTGAGCATTTCTCTTTTGTTGCTTTTTAGTAAAGTTTTTTTCCTTTTTTCTGGTAATTCACGAAGGAGGAGTGGAAGAAGAAACTAGCAATAGCAAGTCCAAGGAGACCACTTATAAAACCACGCCCCGCGACGGCGCGTGAGTTAATGAGAGTATGCAGGGAGCTGCAAGGGAGATTCGAAGAAGTGAATGTACCATTTCTGATCGTCCACGGCAGCGAAGACATCATCTGTGATCCCGCGTGTGCGGAGGAGCTATATCGCCGATCAACAAGTAAGGACAAGACACTGAAGATATATCCAGGGATGTGGCACCAGCTGGTCGGAGAACCGGAGGAGAATGTGGAGAAAGTGTTCGGAGAAGTCGTCGAGTGGCTTAAAACGAGAGCCGAGGGTGCAACCGGCAACAAGATCACCGTGGACGGTAGCGCGTGAGGAAGTGGGAGTTGGTTGGGATATTCTAGTTGGGGAGTGTAAAAGTTAAATATGCCGGTAAAAGTTAGTTAAAGATCAGTAAACAGTGTGATCAGTAAGTTAAAGAACCAAAAAATAAATTTGTACAAGCAGGCCATTTATGTCAAAACTTTATTAGCCATGTGACTATTTTAAACATGTATTAATGCAATATTTTTTGATTTAGTTATTTGACATTAATTTTTTACTACTAACATATATTAATTTCTAACAAAAAATTATTGCTTTCAAGTTTCAACTGAGACAATTTATTTTAAAATAGTTTTGTCTCATTCCCTTTTAACACCTTTAGTCACCATCCTCTGGATCTTGAAGTAATGATCAAACCATTCAAAGGGACCAAAGAGTAATTTTCTTTTTAATTAAACAACAAAAATAAACTTGTAAAAGTAGGTACTCCAACAGCAGGATGTATAGGTAAAAATAAAGGTTGAAGAAGATAAAGATATAATATTACCATTCACAAGTACTATTTGTTTGTGCATTCAAAGTCTTGTTGCATAATTTTCTTCTCCTCAACTAGGAAAGAGGGGAGAAAAACATCTCCAAATGAACTGAAAATTGAGCAAGCCATAAATTTCATCTTTACTGGTCTAAACAAGAACCCCGTAATCGTTCTGCTGTGCAACATCCTCTCTAGTTTCATGGGAGACCTGAGGAACCACGATATCCATTGAAGCATGAGGTTTATCTTCTGCTACTTCACTGGAGAGATGGTCATCTTGTTCTCCAACTAAATGATGGAAGTGTGATTCATCAACTTCCTTAGCATCTTCACAGAAATCAATATCATCGACACTATGAGCCACATGAGATATCCGACCATGATCATCTTCACTTACTGTAATGCACAAATGAGGATTATCCATCTCATTGCCGATGTGATATAGGTGAGAAGGATCAACATCAAAAGTTGTAGCAGGTATCCGATGTTGCATGGGTATCCCTGCGGCATAATATTGCTCTACCTCTTCTTTACGCTTACGTTTGCCCATCCCCTTCCTTCTTACTCTCTCCTTTCCACGTACTTTCTTTCCAACTTCACTTTGTGAGTTCGATGCAACAACTACCGTACTTGCAATCTGATCCCTCAGGCATTCATAAGTAATATATCGGATTCTTGTGACAGATTGTAACTGTTGATCATCCAACCCATGAGTTGAAATGGTGTCTGCTATATGGGCAATCTCTCGAAGTGCAGCATTCTGCAGTGACAAATAAACAGATTACAGTGAAAAAAATCAGAGGCACGACACAAAGTGAGAGAGGTGATGTGTTGGATAACTGAAAAATTGAAAAAAATCCTAAGTTACATTTATCGGATAATTTACCATTCTTTGAAACTCAGATGAGATAGGTACAGGCCTCCCAACCAACTTCCTTGTAATTCTCATATACCACTGCATGTATTCACTTTCCTCAACATCTTCCTCTGCCTCCACAATATAGAGATGTCGATTTGACCATTCATTAAGCTCTGATTCCATTTTTGTTGAGAGATCTACACCACCATCAACTCCTCGACTCTTCCTCTCCCACTTCTGTACCTCTTCGGGGACAGTCTGATGCATGCCAAATTGCCGTAGGCAACGATCTGGAAGGTGTCTTTCTGCCTTGTCATAACATATCAACATGGTCTTTGATCTCCCCAGAATGAGGCTGCGCAATATATGTTCTGGTATGACAGTATGGCTAATGTTTGAGTAAGGACACCAGTCAACCTGGACATAGAATTGTTCCATTTTCTTAAGCTCTTTAAGAGATAAATGATTCAAGTAACACAAGGAAGTTCTAGAAACTAACTCACATCAGATGGCTTCATAGAGTCCAATGATTTTCGGTAGAATGCCACATCACGGTTTGATGTTGGACTGCTTTGTTTACCTTTCCACCTAAGCACAAATGGGAAACACTCATGGATTGGATCATGATTAAGCTTTGGCCGACCAACATTGAGGTGGTAGTAACTCCAGCACTGCAAGAGAGTAAAAACTGCTCACAGCCAGATTTAATATAAAGAGTTTCAGCGGTTATATTTTCAATTACTTGTCAAAGCATGACAGCCAAGTAAATTGTGTCCCCATGGAACCCTTCAAAGGCAAAAATTCCCAAGCCTCATCATACCTGTAATAATGTCAAACAGCCACTAATTGTGCTTTGGGACCTAAGGGAAGCATTGCCGAGTGCTCTGTACAAGAAGGATAATGCTGCAGCACCCCAAGCATACTTGCCAGCTTCATCAAAATTTTCAAACAGTGGAAGGTACATGACAGGTACTTTATTGCCAGTTGTAGTTGAAAAGATTGTGCTACCGACCAGGTAAAGAAGATAAGCACGTGTACAACGCGCAATATCCTCCATGGAAGCATCCTCCAGACACTGGGAGAAGGTCTCTTTCAACCAACTAAGCTTCACCATCCCACCACTGGTATATCCAGAGTCAGGTGCTTTTCCCAACAATTTGATACAGACTGCTTCACATGAAGTGTATGTCACACCTATAACAGCCTCACCATCAACTGGTAGCCCAAGCAAGTACGCGACATCCTCAAGGGTAACAGTCATTTCCCCAACAGTGAAATGGAATGTGTTTGTTTCTCTCCTCCATCTCTCAACTAGGGCAGATATGAGTGGGTTATCCAAACTGATTGCCGGTATCATTCTCAAATAGCCAAATCCAGCCATTTTAACCAACTCAACCTGTTTCTCTGTGAGCATCCACTGATCGAGCTTTGATGTGTGCTCATGGCACCTAAGAGCACCACGCTCCTGTCAACAGTGAAAATAAGCCATTCAAGTCTTGTCTAAATCACTGAGTTGCTATCAAGTGTCGATTTGGCAAAAAAAGGGAGGAAGTTTAGCTTAGTGAATACCTGCCCCTCCCAAACAGCAGATGATACATGTTTATCTTGATCGTACAACACAATATCCTCAATTGGTCCAGGATTAGTTGCATAGTAGTCCACCATTGCTGCTTATGACATATCTCTGGAACAAGAAAAACTTAACATTCTATTAAGAATATAATTGCGGAGTCATTTGAAAAATACAATGCACTTTAACCGCATCACAAAGTTGCAAATAAAAGAAAAAAATTATAGCAACTCTACAAAGTTAACTAATATTCTTTTGTTTACTAGATAACATATCTCACATTATAGCAAGGAATTATAAAACTCTATATTACAAAGTTAACTTATTCTTTTGTTTACAAGATACTGCCTGCTAGTATTTATGTTTTTGGGGAAGGTACCAAGAGAAGGAAATTCCAAATAACTGTATGATTTAAAGGTAACTAGAAAGAAGACTGTCCAAATAACTTTAAGGTTACAACACCAACAAACTACACCTCAACCAGTTTTCTAGAAGGGAAAAGCACAACCAAAGCAACAAGGTTTGTGGGGCTTGAAGCAAAAAACGAG
The DNA here is from genome assembly GCF_900185275.1 of Solanum verrucosum. Classification (NCBI taxonomy): domain Eukaryota; kingdom Viridiplantae; phylum Streptophyta; class Magnoliopsida; order Solanales; family Solanaceae; genus Solanum; species Solanum verrucosum. The sequence goes on from NW_026020006.1 coordinate 1,828,152, forward strand.
AAGTGAAGTGCATAATTCACAGAAATTTAAAAGCCAAACATACATGGATTTAGTAGTATAATAATCAAAATAACTAATTTTAGCAATAAATATACATCAATCTCAATATTAATCCAACTCCTCGAAGTTGAGCGTCAAGAAACCACCACTTTTCTTCTGGATAACTTTGTGGCGTCAATGTTTGAACTTTGAAGCACAAAATTCTCTTAATCACAAAGTTTCACCCACATGAAACGATAACCCCTCACTTTGCATAGCTTGATTGCTTTAAGCAACAAAACAATGGCTTTTATTACACTGGCCTCAACCCAAAACTAGATGCAGTCAGCTATGTGACTCCTCTATATCCATTCCACTCCATTTGGGTCTGTCTCATTTCATTAATTGATATTCAACTTTTAGGAAAAACTAGGATGATTTAGGAATTCTCAGAACCACAAATCTATACTGCAATGCCAAACAATCACAGATAGGACCAAGAAGATTCATGCTAAACTCTACACATGATATAACGGCCTTAATACCCACTAGTTAGTGTCATCTTATGATACCTTTCTTCCATAGTTCCTTCGTATTCTATTCTTTGCTATCTCCACATGAATTTTCAAAAGTGTAAAAGTTACTTCATCTTATTTGCACATGAATATCAAGTTTTTACTTTTTTTTTACTAGCATTTTCCTACCTTACCAAATCGTCTGGCTAGCTTGTGAGCACCTTGACTAATTCCATAGGTACCTGCTACCTCCCACTAGCACTGGTAGTCTTTCCACCAAGGCTTGAACAAATGGGTAAAATTCATATAGTATTTTCACCTCTGCTGGGATTTAAACCTGATACCTCGTGGTTCTCAATCCACTTCATTGACCAATAGGCAAACCCTTGAATGCAAAAACATTTCCTACATGATTCTCTAAGTGTGGGTTCACTGGTTAATCTTTGAGTTACCGGTGCAAATTGTCAATGCAGAGTGCTAAGTTGTTTGCACTTAAACCAGACTTTGTTTTCTATCAGAAGTCCAATACTAATACACACGATGATGCTATAACAGTCTCCTGATGATTAAATTTTCCATCCTTACTTACATATGTTTTAGCTGATATCACAACTTACCTAATTAGTAAAGTACATACCTGGCATTATTCTAATACAATGTACAAACTACTTAAGTACTAGTGCTAGCCAGTGCCCTCAAATTAGAATGATATCTCTAAATCAATCAATCATCTACTGCAACAGTTCTAAGCAGTTAAGATCAACCTTATAAATCATCTTAGAACTATGATAATTACCTATCAGTCAATCAACTATTGTGGTAGTCTTTTGCGATTCAGTTGCCACATTATTTTGTTGCCATTACAGTTCCTATTCTAGATGCTTTGTACTGCCTTCCGTAATTAATCGACCTGCTTTCTCCACTGCTGTATTTCTTTCTTCATAATTAATATGATTTGCTGAACTTTAGCTGAGGATCTTTCTAAAACAAATTCTCTACCTCTACGAGATAAGAGTAAGGTATGCGTTCACTCCACCCTCCCCATACCCCACTTGTTGGATTACACTGGTATGTTGTTTTTGTAATCAATCAACTATTGCTCAGTCCCAAACTAGTTAAGAGTTAATTATATATCAATCACTACATTAAAAAAAATGATACTGTAGCATTATTTGGAAAATAAACCTCTCCCAAATGATGAAAAAATTGTAAAAGAAGAACTTGCAGACACAGATTACCCAAATTAAATCTAATTACAGTGACTAAAATTCCTAAGTAAAAAACCCAAAAATCTTAACCGACAAAAAAATATAGATAAATATATATAGAGAGAAATGTACCAGCAAAAACAGCAAGTCAAGGAAATGGGCAATGGCATCAGACACCCATAGAAAGATAACATAAATGTGTATGTATTTGTGTGTATATATGGAGCGATTGAGATAAAGATGAATGGTGAACGGAGAAGAAGATCGCCGGAGAAGAGATCGACGGAAGAACGACGGAGAGAAAAAACTGCGGTGGTCGGCGGTGGAGTTTTGGGAATCGGCGGGGACAATTAGGGAGACTGACGAATACGGTGTCGTAGGGTTTGCTTTAAGAATTTTTTAGGCTTTATAGCAAATTGGGAAATTTAACCAAGTGTCGATAAGGTTTTGTTTCGATGTACATAAACATTTGTTTGGAATAAAGGAAAAATGTAATAAGGAAAAACTTTTTTCCAATAAAAAAAATCATTAAATTTGAAAAGAATAAGAATGTGATTTGATTTTAATAAATGACGATTCAAGAGAGTAGTTCATTTATATATATATAAATATTGAATTTTTCATTATTAAGATAAATATGTACAATCAAAATTGGACTTTTAGATTGTTTGATTGTGAATAAGTTATTCCAAAATTAATTATCTTCAGATAAGTTATTTTCATCATATATATGAGATAATTTATATCATAACTATAGTATAAATTGTGGGATAACTTATTCCATCATTATGATATAAAGATGAGACAAATAATCTTAGGACTACCTTATATCTCCAACCAAATATAGAATAAAATAATTCTACATTTTATCTCAGAATTTATACCTTATACTTCATACCAAACAACTTCTTACCGTATATAATGCATTAGTAAGTTCCTTGCTATCGTTGCCTCGATAATAAAATTTAATAAATATAGGACGTATTGAACTTATGACATAATGTCACATTATCGAATCCATTTTGATCTAGTTCAATTTAGTCAAATACATCAATTTATTGACCATTTCAATACTTCTAATTCGTCAATTAAACTCAACATCTCTAATTAAAAGTTGACAAGTATTATCATTGGACCATAACCTTTAATGATTGATCATTTATATCATCTGTGTTATAACTTATATAAGTTAAAATAACATTTTTATGTGAAATTATCAAATTTCACACCTCTCCATAATATCTATTAAGCTATTACCATCATTTAGGTGGTATTTGCCTCAAAAATTGAAAAACTTGTTTTAAACCAAATTCCTTTTTTTTTTTTTTGGTGCTTGTTAAAACAATTTTTTTAAAAATAAAAAATGCCTATTTTTACATAAAATACTTTTTTTTTGTTCACATAGAATTTCCTTGTTCTATTTTTTTTAACAAAAAAAACGGAAGAGAGAACGTGACAAGTATAAAAAAGCCTCAAGTTTGGAGTCTCTTTATAGCCCCAACGCTTCCCATACAGAAAAAAGCTTTCAAAGTTTCACTGCACCGATTTCGAACTCAGTTTCTACAGGTACTATTGAGTTTTTTTCCGATCAAAATCTGCTGATTTAAGCTTGAATTGATTAGATCTGGATCAGATGATTGTTTTGACTAATTTTGACATGTGATTCTTCTGAATTTGTAGTACATTTTTGTTTCTCTTGAATAATTTGAGGTTTAAGTGAGATTCACAAGCAAATAATGAGTTATAGAAGGTTTTGGAGTTGGTTTGACTTGAATCGCCAGTGTGAAAGTATTCGGAATTGTGATTAAAGCGGAATGTAGTTGATTCTAACTAGTTTGGAGTTGAGGTTTATCCGTTTAGGTGATTGATTAACTTGCTTCTGGAAAAATTGCTTCGGTTTTAGAGCTGAGTGAATTGTTGATAAGGATATATTGTTTTGATGGATCTGGTTTGAATTTGTTTACTCCGCTCTAGATATAATCAACTATTTGGTTTCTGCAAAATGATTTGAGGTCTATGTGAGATTCACAAACAATGATGAGTTATAGAATGTTTTGCAGTTGGTTTGACCTTCAATTGCCAGTGTAAAAGTCTTAGAAGTTGTGATTAAAGTAAAAATGTAGTTGATTCTAACTAGTTTGGAGTTGAGGTTTAGGTGGTTGATACTTTTTTCTGGGAAATTGGTTTGGATTTAGAGATGATTGAATTGCTGATAAGGATATATTGTTTTGATGGATCTGGTTTGAATTTGTTACTCTGCTTTAGATATAATCAACTATTTGGTTTCTACAAAATGATTTGAGATCTATGTGAGCTCTGCAAAAGGATTTGAGATCTATGTGAGCTCCGCAAACAATAATGAGTTAACGTTTTACATTTTTGTTGACTATGAACTGCCAGTGTTAAATTATTCATAATTGTGATTAAAGCAGAATGTAGTTGATTCTAACTAGTTTAGAGTTGTTGTTTAGGTGATTGATTGATTGTTTCTGGAAAAATGGTTTTGTTAAAGAGCTGATTGAATTGTTGATAAGGATATATTGTATTAGATGGATCTGGTTTGAATTTGTTACTCTGCTTTAGATATAATCAACTATTTGTTTCTGCAAAATCCTTTGAGGTCTATGGTGAGATTCACAAACAATAATGAGTTGTAGAAGATTTTGCTGTTGGTTTGACCTTGAATCGCCAAAGTAGAAGTAATCAGAATTGCGATTAAAGTGAAATGTTGTTGATTCTTACTAGTTTGGAGTTGAGATTTAGGTGATTGATCGACTTGTTTCTGGAAAATTGGTTTGGATTTAGAGCTGATTGAATTATTGATTAGGATATATTGTTTTGATGGATCTGGTTTGAATTTGTTTACTCCAATTTAGATATAATCAACTATTTGTTTCTGCAAAATGATTTGAGTCTGTGAGATTCGCAAACAAATAATGAGTTATAGAAGGTTTGGCAGTTAGTTTGACCTTGAATCGCCAGTGTAAAAATATTCGGAATTGTGATTAAATCGGAATGCAGCTGATTCTAACTAATTTAGAGTTGAGCTTTAGGTGATTGATTGATAATTTATGGAAAATATGCTTCGGTTTTAGAGCTGATTTAATTGTTGATAAGGATATGTTGTTTTGATGGGTCTGGCTTGAATTTGTTACTCCGATTTAGATATAATAAACTATTTGTTTCTGCAAAATTCTTTGAGGTCTATGGTGAAATTCACAAACAATAATGAGTTATAGAAGGTTTTGCAGTTAGTTTGACCTTGAATCGCCAGTGTGAAAATATTCGGAATTGTGATTAAATCGGAATGAAGCTGATTCTAACTAATTTAGAGATGAGCTTTAGGTGATTGATTGATAATTTCTGGAAAATATGCTTCGGTTTTAGAGCTGATTGAATTGTTGATAAGGATATGTTGTTTTGATGGGTCTGGCTTGAATTTGTTACTCCGATTTAGATATAATCTACTATTTGTTTCTGCAAAATTCTTTGAGGTCTATGGTGAAATTCACAAACAATAATGAGTTATAGAAGGTTTTGCTGTTGGTTTGACCTTGAATCGTCAGTGTGAAAGTATTCAGAATTGTGATTAAAGCGGAATGTAGTTGATTCTAACTAGTTTAGAGTTGAGCTTTAGGTGATTGATTGATTGTTTCTGGAAAATATTCTTCAGTTTTAGAGTTGATTGAATTATTGATATGGATATGTTGTTTTGATGTATCTGGTTTGAATTTGTTACTCCGATTTAGATATAATCAACTATTTGTTTCTGCAAAATGATTTGAGGTCTACGTGAGATTAGCTAATAAATAATGAGTTGTAGAAGGTTTTGCAGTTAGTTTGACCTTGAATCGCCAGTGTAAAGTATTTGGAATTGTGATTAAAGCGTAATGTAGTTGATTTTAACTAGTTTGGAGTTAAGGTTTAGGTGATTGATTGACTTGTTTCTGGAAAAATTGTTCGGTTTAGAGCTAATCGAATTGTTGATAAGGATATGTTGTTTTGATGGATCTGGTTTGAATTTGTTACTCCGCTTTAGATATAATCAACTAGTGTATTTGGTTTCTGCAAGATGATTTGAGATCTATGTGTGCTCCGCAAACAATAATGAGTATTGCATTTGGTTGACTATGAACTCTCAGTGTTAAATTATTCAGAATTGTGATTAAAGCAGAATGTTGTTGATTCTAACTAGTTTGGAGTTGTTGTTTAGGTGATTAATTGATTGTTTCTGGAAAAATGGTTTGGTTTTAGAGCTGATTAAATTGTTGATAAGGATATATTGTATTTGATGGATCTGGTTTGAATTTGTTGCTCTGCTTTAGATATAATCAACTCTATTGATTTCTGCAAAAAATTTTGGGGTCTATGTGAGATTTTCTAACATTAGTGAGTTATACAAGTTTTGCAGTTGGTTTGACCTTGAATCACCAGTGTAAAAATGTTTGGAATTGTGATTAAAGCAGGATGTAGTTAATTATAACTAGTTTGGAGTTGAGGTTTAGGTAATTGATTGATTGTTTCTGCGAAAAAATGCTTCAGTTTTAGAGCTGCGTGAATTGTTGATAATGATATATTGTGTTGATGGATCTATTATTTCTATAGAGAGATTCTAGGAAGAGGAACTTGTCTGGGATATCCTTTTTATGAGTTTGGGATTGGGAAGAAGTAGGGGATGGTTGAAAATCTGGGGTTTGAATTTGTTATTCCACTTTAGTCATAATCAACTATTTGTTTCTGCAAAATAATTTGAGTTCTATGTGAGATTTTAAAAACAATAATGAGTGATAGAAGGTTTGTAGTTGGTTGACCTTGATTGTTAGAATTGCGATTAAAGTGGAATGGATCCAGAGGATTCATGTAGTTAATTGTAACTAATTTGAAATTGACATTTAGGTGCTTGCTTCTGGCAAAATGCTTCAGCTTAGCTGCTTGATTTGTTGATACTGATATCTTTGTGTTGATGGATCTATTATTTCTATAGAGCAATTGTAGGAAGAGTACCTTGTGCAGTTTGACTTGGACCAAAAGTAGATGAAGGAGACCAAAGAAGAAAGGGAGGAAACAAAAGTAGAAGAATTTCCTCACTTTTAACTAGAGAAATTGTTGATTGAGTAAAAGATTTTGTATTTTGGGAAGAGAATTGTTGGAGCATAGCTGTTTGATCCAGTCTTTCCTGATTAAATATCACTCTCCTGTTTGCTGATTGAATTTATTGTAACCTGTTTCATCCTGATGTTTAACTTAAATTTCCATTTAGTTAAAAGTTGAAGGAATAGCTTGCTTGCTTATTTATCATTGAGCCAAGAATCTTTTTTTCTCCATCAGCTCAAAGCTAATAGTGAGGCGTCCATTACTTCAACAATCTACCAAGTTCAGAGCTCATAAGTATTTGACCTGGGATATTTTTCATTCTAGACCAGGCTATCACAATAGATTGGGATCTTTAGTTAATAAACTATAGGATACCTGAAATTGCAATGACCACCAAAGCTATTACAAGGATATCCTGGCATTTTGCTGCCATAGAATTAGTATCAAAATGTGGCAACATGTGAAGTACATGTGTTCTCCCTGTCCCACTTGCAATCCATCTCTGTTTAGCCTAAAATGTTGGGTAGTTCGAAGTTCGGCCTATAAATTTACAACCTGGACTACACACGAGACAAAGATCCTAGTACAAATCTGGTCCTTAAATTGAACCATGCTGTAAATGAACTGCTTGTGTTTTTTTTTTTGACGTAATAATTATTTTGGTCTTTCCAAAGGCGATAAGTTTTGCATAAAAGCCGTCATGTCTGTTCTTTTTAGCATAGTTTCACAGCATGCTCACATTCTGCTGAATAATTGTTTGTTGTGCTTCTCAAATATTATCAATTTCTTTTTAAGACACATATTTTCTTCTTTGTTGTAGTTTTATAAGTGTATCAGATGAGTATGGAATCCAACAGGGGCAACCAAAATGGAATTCAACAACTTTTAGGTGCAGAGCAAGAAGCTCAACACATTGTCAATGCTGCCAGGAGTGGTAATTGATTTCCCTTTTTTATGCCTCCAGTTTTCTGATCTTTGAATTGAATTTCTGTTAGTTTCACCAATGCAACGATCAGGGAACTCCGGCAACATACATGTACTATTTTCAAGTCATGGGTCCATTGCTAGAATTTTCTCCTTCCACGTAATAACTTTTATTTCCATTGCAGTTCAACTTTTTCTTTCGTGTGTTACTAGTGTGCATGGTAGATTCCCGTAAGATCACATTTTGGTTTGTATCACTTGACATACACAAATTGCATTTCTAATGTGGGCATTGAGAGTTTGTTTTCAGTCTTAATCAGCTCAGTTCCAATATAAGGGGAATACTAGATGATTCCCATCTCTGATGTGCACTGAATAAGTAAAATGTAATCTGGATGGTTCTTCCTAGTTCCTACCAATTCACCACTCTGCCTTACTGTTTTACGTAAACTTCCCTTTCTCAACACCGTACTTGTTATTTTGATCCAACTACAACATAACCAATCAATATGCATTTTGGATGTCACACGCAAAGAGTAATAACTACTGCGGCCAAAAGCTCATAACTTTATACCTGTACTTCCCCATGTCTTAACTAATAATATGAGCTGTGTGGCTATTGTATTTCACGGCACCGGGATTGAAATTGATCAGTTGTATAAGCAAGTTCTGAATCCTGACTTGGTCTCAAGTGCAGCAAAACAGGCTAGATTGAAACAGGCAAAGGATGAAGCTGAGAAGGAGATAGCTGAATTTCGTGCATTCATGGAGGCCGAGTTCCAGAGGAAGCTTGAACAGGTAAATAAGAAACAAACAGTTTTTGGGAAAGAAACCAATTTTCATGTGTCTGTAATACCATAACAACAGCAACTGCTCTTCAAATCCAAGCAATTTGAGATTGGCTATTTCTTCATAAAATTGTCTAGTTTTACACTGGTTGTCAAACCGACCACAACCCTCCTCTTCATCTTGGCTTGGGACTGCAGACTGCCAGTGTGATAAAGCTTACACAGGCTGAGTTGCATTCATTTATATGAACTCAAATAACAACATACCTAGTGTGGTCCCACAAGTGGAGTATGGGGAGGCTAGGGTATACGCAGAGCTTAGCTGTATGTTTGTGGGGATTTATATGAACTCAAATATTTTTATTTAAAAAATGAACATTTAAGACCAAAACTAGTGGCTGCATTCTTGATCAGGGCCCATATTGTGTGTGTGTTCTCCTATTATTAGACCTTTAGAACATGATTACGTTTTCTGCTGTAGTCTATTTCCCGACGGTGATCAGAATTCTTGGTCAGTCTAATAAAGCTCTTATAAATACACCATAAAGGATGCTGACTAAAAGTATAATCGTCATTTATTTCTTATATCTACTTCCTTTTTCGTGTGTGTGTAGATGTGTTAGGAAAGTAATCGGTTATTCAATTTACTTTACCCCTTGATTAAGTATGCTCGTTAATATTTATATTGTCTACAGACTAGCGGTGATTCGGGTGCTAATGTCAAACGTCTTGATCAAGAAACGTTTGCAAAGATCCAACACTTGAAAGCAGAATCTGAAAGCATCTCCAACGATGTTGTCCAGATGCTTCTGAGGCAGGTAACCACAGTAAAGAACTAAGATTCATCTCTGAATGCTTACCAGGGTCAGTTTTATGGTCATTTTCTGCTGATTCTTGATTCTCCCTAATTCTCATTTTCTTGCTACACCAGTTTAATGGTTGTTCTCCATTTGTGCTGTATATTTATTTATCACTATTGGTCATTTTGGCCCTAGTTGAATAAAAGTAATCATATACTGATGTTCTATGAAGACAAATTTTGGATATTAACTTACCCACACGATGTGTGTTTACGTTAAACAAATGAATGAAATACGTGTCATGCATAAAGTTTTCCTGAAGTGATGTATTCCTACTTTGGAATAAATAATTGATTTGGTAATTTGCATTTGTTGTTTTTCCTTGGGCCGAGGATTTATCAGAAACAGCCTCTGCACCTCCCAAGGTCTGCGTTACTCTATCCTCTCTGGATCTCACTTATGGGATTTCGCTGGGTATGTTGTTCTTGTTGTTGCATTTATCTTCTTAAAATCTTTGACTCATTCTCCTTTGACTATTATACTGCTTTTAGTTGAAAAGAGATCGGAAGTTACAAGTTTTTGTTAAAAGTAGATGGGTGAGTAATTTTTAGTTATTTAATACGTCAACCTACAATATATAAAAACGACAAATAGTAGTGTGAAGAAAGCATTTTCTTTGTTTCTCACCAGTGTTAGATATCCACACCGGGCCAGCTAATACATATTTGTGTTGTATAACTCTAATTAAAGGGGCAAAATGCTTAGATCAGGATTTTTTTTCTTCATATTTAAGACTTGAACTCGAGATATTTGAACAAGGATGTGGGGATTTTATCTCATTACAACATTGACGGTATATAAAGCAATATTTAGCGATTTTTTTCCCATTCGTCCTATCTTTGATGGATAAAGTGTTACATGGTGAAGTGACATGTATCTCGTAGAAGACGTGCGAAAGCTGATCTAGACACCACAATTATAAAAGAAAACACCATTGTCAAAATTCTTGTTATTAGGTTATAGGGACATCAATTTGTAAAGTAGAAATTGTTGAAACGCCCACCAATACCACACCCAACATAATTATTGTTTTTTAAGCAAATCGATTTGGATGGATACAATTATTGCAAGACAAAATGTCAATTAAGAACCAAATTAATTAACAATTACTGAAATTTTAAAAACATTCTTCATGGGGTGTGAGAACAAAACTAGTCATAATAAATACTCCGTTTGTCCATCTTTACTTGTCCACTCAACTATTTTGGGATGTCCAACAATACTTGATCAGTTTATAAAATCAATGAATAATTTACAATGTTGTGTCTATTTTATCCTTGCTATTGAATACTATTCATTTTTCAACATTCAGATGACTTATATTTAATAAGGGTAATTTGGTAAAATTACCTCTATTATTAACGGCTTCTTAATTCTTGTGTCAAGTCAATAATGAACAACTATTATTGGATCGAGAAGAAGTATAATTAAAATTTGATTATGGAAGTGTTAAGCAGTCAAATCACATTAGAGGTCTTAGTGCTTTAGTTGCATGAGACTCTTCACGTTTTGGACGTGAAAGTTCCCTTTCATTCTATCCAAGTAGGTACACCAAATATGGAAAAGAGTCCATTTTCAAACTCTGATAATTCAAAAATAATTTATTCTCACTCAAGTTCCCAGTAAAGACGAAACAAGATTTCGATAATCCCATCTACTATTTTTTCTTTATTCAGATCCAATTTTGATACATAAAATAAAAAAATTCTTGAGTAGTTTATTTGATAGAAATGATAAATTCCTTAGGTTCTTACTAAATAAAGGGATTTGCTTTTGTGTATATTGTTCTATTCGATCTTTTAAGTTCTGATTTCACTTCTTTAGTTAGGCTACCATGCTTGATACACGAGTTTCTTAACCGCTTATAAGATTTTTTCTTTTTTATTTGTTCTTTCTCATACAATTTTTTATAACAGTTTCAAGACTCGACTAAGTAAGATTCATATTCATATATTTTTTTTAATTAAAATTGATTTTATTCTCAAATCTTGAATTACATAAAAGTATGCCTTATTTTTTATCAGTTCCAATCATAAAGAAATAATTGGTTCATATTATCTACTCACTTTTTAAGATTTAGATCAATTACATGTTAACAAGTATAACAACTAGGAAAGGAGGAAATAGTTTCTTTTTTCTTCTCTTGCAAAAGGAAATAACTTTTGACATTGCAAATTGTGCAATAATTAGTGCGTATGCATAACTTGCCGACAAAAATTAAATATATCAAAATATAAAATCTTCTTTATTCATTAAAATAGAAAAAAATAAAATAAACGGCAACGACATTAACATTGGCCCACAATATATTTGATCAACTATTGGGATTTTAATGACAGAACAAATTCTCTCACACCTTTCTGCAAGCTTTTTTTTTTGAAGTATATAACAAGAAGTTTTCTAATAAAAAGCAATATGGCATTTATTATGCTTATTGCTTTGGTAGGATTCTAACTTATAAGTTTGGGATTCACCATTATATTGGTACGAAAGATTTATGAGGAATCCATTCTTTGATTATTGCCGCAATAACGATGTATTCAATTTAATTTGATAATAATATATTTAATATAATATGACAAATAAAAATGTAAGCATATTTTATTCATAGCTTTGCAGGTAAAGACATTTTTGATAAACTCAAGGTTCCCAACCTAAAAAGAACATGAGCACAATGTAATTTACGAATATATAACCTAAAAAGAATATAAGCACAATGTAATTTATAAATATATGTACCTCTATATTGTAAAGATAGAAAATTGGACGAAGATTTTGCTTTAACTTACTAAGTAAAATAATCATAAATAGTCAGTCATATACGTATATTATTGAGCAATTTAAGTCTTCTAAATTTATAAAGTTAGTAATATTTTTTTTTGTTTCCATTAAATATTTAAAAATCTTTGAGTGGTAGAACTTTGAAAATAAATAGGATTCAATATAAACATATTTGGAGGCAAAGCTCGGTAATTTGAAGGTCATGAGTTATGAATTCTAGATTTTTAAGTTACTAAGTTTCAAATTAAAGAGTCTACATATATTAAAGTAGATTTTTAAATAAATATAATATTGAAATAAAAAATGTTGGGTTCCAGCTTAATGGAGCGTAATGTTTTTTTTTTACCTATTTTCTAATATTTGATATAGTTTTAAACTTTTAATGTTACGATTTCTAGGATTTAAGGACGGTAATTTTTTATCCTCATCGTCTCCAGTTACGTGACTCTAACAAAAAAAAATCACCTTTATCAATATTGAATGAGATAAAAAAATGTCCAATTCTAAAAAAACAAAAACTTTTAAGATAACCAAAACTGTCAAATAAGTGCTCAACTTGTTGCCTCCTCCTCCTCTCCCCTCCTCCTTTTTGTCTTCTCTGCATAACTTTCTTCTTCCCTATATACTCCTCCCTTTGTGTGTATATACATATACATACAGAGTGTGAGGGAAAAGAGATATACCCACCAACAAACATATATATTGATCAAATTCCTTCCCCAAAATCACATTTCAAATCAATTTTGAAGCATCTCTGAGGTAAAAGGAGATTGAAAAAACTGTCTTCACGCTTGTGTAGCTAAAATAACCTTATATGGGTTGAAGGTTGAATTTTTTCAGCTGTTTGTTTTGGGAAAATCAACAGATGGGTATTAAGGATTTGGGAGAAATTAGGTGATTCCAATAAAGGGTCTTTTGAAATTTTGGAGTTTTTTTGAATTGGATTTGTTCAGAAATGGAGTCTAATGCTATATCAGATATGCGATTAGAACCGAGCATTGATACAGATAAGCTAAGTTACGAGATTTTCTCTATTCTAGAAAGCAAATTCTTATTTGGTTACGATGATCAAAAGCTTTGGGTACCTAAAAATTTACCGTCTCCGGTTGAAGATAACAAAAACGACGGCGTTTTAACCACATCAGCGACGGAGAATATTCAGGCGATTAAGAATCAACGAGGAAAAATATGTATCCTCAGCATTGATGGTGGTGGAATGCGAAATATATTATCAGGTAAAGCTTTAGCGTATTTGGAACAAGCGTTGAAGGTTAAATCGGGGAATCCAGAAGCTAGAATCGCCGATTATTTCGACGTTGCTGTTGGTTCCGGCGTCGGAGGAATTTTCACGGCGATGTTATTTTCAACGAAGGATCAAAACCGTCCTGTTTTCCAAGCTGAAGATACATGGAAGCTTCTAGAGGAACAAGGTAGAAGAATTTATCCTTCAAAAGGGTCAAGTTCTGCCGGAAATGGTTTTCTCCGGCGAGTTTTCCGAGGCGGCGTAACCCGTTCAGATACTTCCGGTTTAGAGAAAGTGATGAAAGAAGCATTTATGGATAAAAAAACCGGTCGAAGCCTTACGTTAAAGGATACTCTTAAACCGGTTTTAATCCCCTGTTATGACCTTTCAAGTACGGCGCCGTTTTTGTTCTCCCGAGCTGATGCTTTCGAATCGGAAAGCTTTGATTTCCGGTTATGGGAAGTTTGCCGAGCTACATCAGCTGAACCGGGACTCTTCGAACCGGTTTGTATGAAATCCGTCGATGGAAAAACCGGGTGCGTGGCGGTTGACGGCGGTTTAGCTATGAGCAACCCGACGGCCGCCGCGATTACTCACGTTCTTCATAACAAACAGGAATTTCCTTTTGTTAGAGGTGTTGAGGACATTTTGGTCCTTTCACTTGGAACAGGGCAGCTTCTAGAAGGAAGCTTCCAATATGAACATGTCAAAAAATGGAAGGCTAAGGACTGGGCTAAGCCAATGACCCGAATCTCCGGCGACGGAGCCGCTGATATGGTTGATCACTCCGTCGCCATGGCGTTTGGGCAATGTCGGAGTAGTAACTACGTCCGCATTCAGGTAAATATATTTATCTGCACTCGATATTTATACAACCGTTACAAAAATTAGTAGGCACAAATTAAAATAAACTATATATTACACAGATTATAGAAGTTTATCTAAATCATCTAATATGTGACATAGTTAGGTAAATATATTGTTCGAATTTCAATTTTAAAAAAGTAAAGTCAGGTGATTTCTCATGTCTATCGGACGAATTTATAGTATAACGAGTAGGTTTTGGCTCATAAACTATATATGTGTTAAAAACAAATTAGATAAGTACAAACAATATGTTTGAAATCTAAAGAAATGAATGAACTATAGAGTCAGAAATTTCGAATTCAACAACATATTAAATTTCACAAGTGTAGTTTGGGGAGCGTAGAAAGTATGCAAATCTTACCCTTATTCCGTAGAAGTAGAGAAATTATTTTCGAAAGACTTTCAACAAGTGTAGAAAATAATAAATATGTTAATTAATAAAGAAAGCAATATAAAGCATTCAGAAAAATAACCAAAGTGATAATCACGAAATAATATCGTAACTGGAACAAAATAGAAAGAAGTATTAAAAGTGTGTAACTACATGTTTAAGTTTAATTTTTCATACGTTAAAATTTTGAATTATTTCTGAGTCAACCTAATGTATACATACACTTTATGACTTTAATTCTTGAATCTTTATACATAATTAGAAAAATCATAGTTGTCACTACCAACTAAGGGAATTTTTGTAATGAATGTGTCTCTACTAGAAACAATGTTGTCATTGCCAAACAACTGGATAAAGGGGATAGACTGATATCTTGATTGAAAATAGGAAAATGTGAATGTTAATAAAGTAGATAATAGTAGGTGTAGTAATAATGATAAAAGATTGAATTTTTCCCACCTGGGAATATAATAAAGAGCAGTCCTTTTCTGATGTCTAACTGGCAGAAGTGGATAATATCTGATGGTAGCCAGTTGCGGAATCATCAATGTGACACTCTCTGCCAATTTAGTACATTAAATGTTCACAGCTGTGGTTTACCATATTTAGCTGGGCATGATGACCACTCATCATCATATAACAGTTCTTTTAAAAATGTGGTGTTATCCTCAATTTGCTCGTACCTCGATTAATCCCAAAGTTATTTGTTATTTTCACCATCATAGATATCAGACAACATTATTCATCAAAAACTTGAAAAAATAATGGACAAAAATAATCTAGCAAAATTTAATTACTCATATTTGACTAATATATATGGACAATTTAAAGTATTTTCACGCTATTGATATATTTTTAAACTTGTAGTATGTGACTTATCTTATTTTCGGGTGATTAATCCATTTATTAGTTATTATGAATAGTTACCTATAATTATCTTTTAGGTTATTTGATACTATAAAAATTTACATTGTGGTCTATAGAAGGATAGACTTTAGACCCTTAGGGGTGGCCAATGGTTTAGGCTTGGGACTTCCATGTTGGAGGTCTCAAGTTCGGAATTCCTTGCCAGTGAAAGCAAGGGGTTGAAGGATAGACTTTAGTAAAGAAATTTCTATATCGCTCGAGTCACTTTTACCTATTATAGTAATTGACATGCCTTATTACAAATCTCATATTTGAAGGATCTTCTTCCAGCATTTTCTTATCCTTGAGACTGTTGATTTATTGCTATTCAGCGTGGGTTTTTTACCATTTACAGATTACTTATTAAGGAAGACTTTAAAAGATAATGATTCTTACAAGTTAACTATATATAAATATAATAATATATATTGTGTAGTGGATGTAAAAAAGTACTCTTGGTTACTTTGTGAGGTAAGAGATTGACCAATGGGATATCCACTAGAGAATATTATATGCATAAAGGTATGATAATTGACTTGATGACATATAATAATCTCTAGTGGAGGATGATTCAGAAGAATAATGGGATAACTTAAACAAATTCAAATATGGAATATATGTTTTTTGTACTTTGCTAACCATTTGACTAAGGTTGTAGTGGGCCGGATAGATTCTATTTATTTTAATTGGAATTTTAATTTTGAGCTTTGGTAGGGAAAAAATTCTGGTAGGGAATGCTTCTCCTTCAATTTCAATGAGCCTTATTCGTCACAAATAAGGATTTGTTGGACCTAAATACGAGTACTAGATGCCGCATGAAAAATAAAAAAGAGAAACCATAGCTTTTTGTTTACTAAGTTTATATTAACATGCAAAGTAGAATAACTTGTCATCATACAAGTTTCTCTGTATGATTTCTTAGTACAGTAGATGATTAATGCTCCCTCTAAACTTCAACAATTCGTCTATATTCCTTGAAATTTAACTTATAACTTGATGTCAGATTACTAATCTCACTTCTTTATGAACATTTATTTGTTATCGTTTAGACAATTTAATAGTAAATTATTTCTTTACGCAGTCGGTATATAAAAGTTAAGCTCTTCTTCTCGAATGCAGGCTAATGGATCGAGCTTCGGTCGTTGTGGGGTGAACATAGATGCTGATCCAAGTCCTAACAATGTGAAAAAGCTTGTGGGAATTGCAGATGAAATGCTGAAACAGAAAAATGTAGAGTCCCTGCTATTTGGTGGTAAGAAAATTGCAGAACAAAGCAATTTCCAGAAACTTGATTGGTTTGCTGGAGAACTTGTACAAGAGCATCAGAGGAGGAGTTGCAGGATAGCTCCCACTGTTGCATTTAAGCAACATCTCACAAATCAAGAAAAATAAATGAAAAGATCAAAAAAGAAAGATTTGGTAAGTTTTCTTTTTATCCCATCTTTCCCATGTTGTATGATTTGTCCACTGCCATCAACTTGTACTATATAAATTTTAGTAAAATTTTATATAAATATACATATTTATATGAAGTCGTTTCCATTTCGACAAAGAAGTAGTGGTGTTGCCTGAAGGATTATGGTTTAGCGATAAGTACGCAACACATGACGTGTACGCATACATCCAGCAGAGGCAACTTCAAGATGTTAAGTTTAGATTAATGGATTCAAGATAGATTATTTATATCTATATAGTGGGGTTCTACGGATCCCATAACATGTATGGTAGATCCGCTCCTTCTGTCATTGAGTTTGAACCCTATTGGACAAACCTTGTTTTCAAGTTGGAAAAGGATAAAGGGATGGGCTCATACACTCCTATATAGTGGATGCAGTGATTTTAAAATTCTGAATCCGCCGCCTTTGTTTCCAAGCATGTTCAAATCCTCATGCTCCATAAATTTGCCTTGGCGCCCTGTTTTTAATCTTGTGTTAAGATGCACTTTGCTGGCGAAGCGGTTAATAATAATTTCAAAAATCTCACATGGTGATGGAAGTTCACCCAAGTTATGGTTCTACAATCTCCCAACTAGTCGTGCCTTCTCCGCTTCGATCAGAGAGCATGTTCAACCAAGTGGCCAAACAATCTTTTTGTTTGTTAATCTTGGTCAATTCAAGTTGATCTGAGGCTCTTTCGATCTCCAAACTGATCCCTTGGATCTTCTTCAGCCACGAGAAGACTTGGTCTGTCAGAGCTGATATAGGTTTGAACATACAAGTTTGACAGAAGTCAATAGTTTTGGTTCAAATCTTGTACGTGTTAAAAAATCACTTAATGTATACCAAAATTAAATTCCGAACCCAATCACTAACACTTGTGATTGTTATCCTAGAATCCAAAATCTATAAAGTTCAAAACCTAAATCGGGTTCTTTTGTATGTCTTATCTAAGTTTGCTGAAGATGTCAACAAGGACCTATAATGCTCATTATTGGAACATTATGATCATATGAACCAAAAATATTATTTTTTTTCTTAGCAATAATTGAAGTTTTGTTAACAGAAATCACAAGAAGGTTTAGGTGTTGTTTCTGTGCATCCGTGAGCTCAGTCTTGTCATTTCCTTTTTGTTTTAAAACATCAAATCACTTGGTGGTGGGTGTAATAGTAGTTTATGAGAAGAGACTCTTCCATATTATAGTCTACCGACACTTTTTGGTTCTTGGATTAAGATGACATTTTTATTAATCATCTTATATTGATATTTAAACCCCACAATACTTTTGTTTTTTGCTATGTTGTGTCATATCCGTGTCGGATCCTTCAAAATGCATTATTTTTGAAGATTTCATGGTAAGGATTGCAACTTTCCGTAAAAATTTTCATCTGTTAGTCAATGATGGAACCTTACATTTTTTTTTTTTTAAAAAAAAAAGATCTTTGAATTGAATGATATTTCTGTTTAGATATGCACATGTTGATAAATTTGAAGAATTCGTGGGGTAGGTGGGACTGAGTGATTATTTTACAGTGAAACAAAAGAATTGGCAGGGGACCTTGTGGAATGGATTTAACTTTAACATTGTTAATTTTTATAAAACATTAGTGTATTTTTGCATGTTTTAGCAGATAATCTATTTAAGTTTTTGGTTTACTATTTAACCTGTAGTTATTATGTAAATGAGCCGATTGAGTAAAAATTCTCACACAATCAGAGTATAAAAGTTGAACTAATTTACTATAGGCATTTACTTGTCATCGGGGGTAGAGCTATAGTATTAGGAACGAGTTATGAGTCTTCTGACTAGCCTAATAATTTTGTTTACTATATAAATATTAAGAAAATCATAAAATCTATATAAATATTTAATTGTGAATTTTGTAACTAAAATGAGCTAAAAATTTGGTGACAAATTTAAAACCTATCATAAACTTCAATTGTGTATTGGGGGAGGAGGGTGTATAGTATAAATGTTGCTGCATTGTTACTGTCCATAGTTAAGAAAGATTTGAAGAGAAGGGACAGCTAGCTCTCCCTGTTTCATGAATCATGTTGTGGTTGACCATTAAAAAAAGTACCACCAAAAGATAATTTTGGACGGATAAATCTCTTTATTTTTATTCCGATGTCTTTAATGGGTTCTATGCATCACAAATCTGAATTAATCGTGTTAGTAAGACGAAACACCATCAACAACCCAATGTAATTTCACCAGGTGAGATTTGGGTAAGGTAGGGTGTACCAGACCGTTGTTTCCAAAAGATCAGTTCAATAACTTCTAACAAAGCAAGTATATAGGCCCAAAGCAGACATAGCAAATAATAATAAAATCATTACAAAATATTCAAGAAAAACAGAACAATAACAGTAACACAATATTACGATAACCAAAGCAAATAACAACATGTATTAATAGAAGAAAAGAACTGTTTGAAAAAGCACCTTATTTTACTCTGGCTGTTTCTCTCATGGTGTCACTTTTACTTTTAGAGTTGAAAGTTACATTTGAATATATATTAATAATCAGAATTTCATCTACTTATTTCTCTCTTCTTTTTACGTTGATTGTTTATTTTGGTTTGTAGGTCCTACCTATCGTCCTTTCATGTTTACACTTTTTTCTTCTCATCTCCAACTTAACAATAACAATAATATATTTGATATAATCCCACAAAGTAGAGTCGAAAGAGGGTAGAATATACGCAAATTTTATTCCTACCTCAGAGGTAGAGAGGTTCCCAATAGACCCTTGGCTCAATAAAAATAGTCTAATGAAAGAAGTGACGGAAGGATAAGAAACAACAAGTAATAACAAAAAGCAACAAATAGTAATCGAATAAAATAATACATTAATTGAGGTACAAAGAATTAACATATAGTAACACATCTCCAACTTAACAAAAGATAATTATCCAAATTTTGTTTAATATAAGATGGAATATAAAAGAGTAAATAGCACAAAAACTTGTCAATGAGAAGGCAAATTCTCTTGTTATCTGTGTACATGTGGGAGATAGTAAATATCCGATGAATACGTTAAGATACCCATAAATTGATCCGAACACTATCATAATAAAAAAGAAGCTTGGATTGAACATCATCTTATTAAAAAAGAAACTTGTCAACCTATATATGATTTGGACACAATTATTAAAGTAGGGCCAATAAAGTAAGAAAACTATTTGGCAGATAGTGATGTGCAAACCCTTTAATCCTACTTGTAATGTTTATAGTACCTTGCCTACAGAGTTTTGAATTATTTCTGATGAAATTCAACAGGGAAGAAAGAATGGGTCAAAAGAATAGTCATCATCTTAAAAAGAAGAGAAAGCAGGCTATGTTTAAGAGGAAATTAAACTGATGCTGGTTTGTATCAAATTATTGGTGAGCTATGTTGCTCGGACTTTTCAAAAATATTGTTAGGTGTGTCGAATCTTTCAAAAATAATGCTTTTTTACATGATTTGATTCAACTGTAATAATATTTTTACAGAGTCCGAACAACATAGTTGGTGGGTGGCTTTATTTATACTAGTTGAAATCATAGTTTAAAGCACCTTGCACCCACCCTAACTCACCTTACCTCCACCTATTGTTCAAATACTTATTTTTCAGAAAAATATTTTCTTTTTGTCAAAACAATTTTCTTCATTCCATGCACACTAAAAATTTCAGTCAATGATATGCCTAAATTTTGCATCTCACATGTTTTACAAAACCAACCCTTTACTATATTCACCTGATATATATACTTCAGCATATTCATAAGGGGCAGATTTAGTGCAATCATTATGGATTCACGACTTCACATGAACTTAATAACTTTTGTCCAAATTATAATGTATTAGAATATTTAGCTCGAAATTCAATATGTTGATCTAGCTATTATTATATATTATTTTTAAATTATTCTAGAAACTCAAAAACTTGAATTTACCCCTAACTATTTTTATCTCCTCTGCATGCAGGAAAATTGCTTTCAAAATTAGAGTTGGTGTTAAAAAAAAAAAAAAAAAAGGTAAAGATAAAATAGTAAGTAACCTTTACTTTTTGGAAGAGTGAAATGGGAAAGCTAGTGGGTTCCTTTGGGAAATTTCCATGGATTGAAGTGAAAAGGGACACTCAATTGTGTATAATGAGAGAAAAAAGAGAGGAGAAAACAAGAAGGGATTTGATGAATCTTGGTGGGAACTTTTTGCCTGCCATAGGACAGGCATTGTGGTGATTGCCTTTTTGATAAATATTTATTCGTATAGAGTGTTTATATTGAATCAAGTAACGTAACTATGAAAACTAATACTCAATGTGTAATCATGATTGAGAGATAAATGTGTGTATGTATACACATGTTCTGTATTCTTGATTTGGTGTAAATATTCGGTGTGAATACATTTGTATCGTGACGTTTCTCTCCTTTTGTTATTATTAAGTACGGATAGGGATCGTTGGGTCCAATTATAGTTATGTGGAGATTATAATTCAAACATTGTTTAGTCTTTAATTTTTGCCCTTATTGCATATTTAAAGAAAAATTGTGACTTAAAAGTACTCTTAACTATGATTTAAATTTAGCAAGGTAGAAGTTTAGATTCGACATAAGTTGTGTTTTAGTATTTAATTTGCAAGGCATACACTTAAGAGACCTTTTGTTTGTCCCACAAAAGCTTTGTAAGAATAAGTTATGCCTTTTAAGGCATAATTTTGTGGGTACTGAAATTGAACTCATGTCTATATTAACAAAAGTTATGTAAGAACTAGGTTAAGTCTTACAAGGCATAGCTTGTGGGTTATGAACTTTTTAAGGTATAACGTTCTAAAATTGAATTTGTGCCTCTATCGGTGTAAGTTAGGTAGGAACTAAGTACAACTTGTGTTATTTTATGATATGACATTTGTGCTTCGAAGGAATACCAAACCAATAAGATGGTTTTCTGGGCCGCATAGTTGAATTCAGCCCAACGTTATAGCACATAGGTCCGGCCCAATTAGAATTTATAAAGCAATGTCTAAAATTTTACAAGACTCTAGACCTTGTAGATTGAACCATTTGAACAACCAAGAACTTGCAATAAACACAACAATAGAGGAATTTTAGTAGTTCAGTTGGTTGGCTACACCTTGTTGATTAAAAATGAAAACAAAAAAACACAACAGTATCACAAATTCAAGTGTCAACTAAAAAACACTTTCATAGAGATTATTCTAAACTGTAAGCATGGGACAGAGTCGAAGTGCTTATTATGGGTTTGGAAGAACACATCAACTTTGTCCAAAACTTTATATTTGTGTTAATCATATCATTTAATATGTGGTCCAGAATCCATAAACTAAAAAAATTCGACTCCACCTCTAATTGTAAGAGAGCCTATCATGATAGAAAAAACCCAAAATAGTCCATATTCTTTGAACTTAAGATCAAAATGATCATCTCTTGCATGGAGCATTAATAGTCGTCATTTTCTGAACAAATTGGTACACTTACCACTTTTTCATCCAAGAATGTGAACTATTAGTGTTTCATGTGAAAGAAATACGATCATTTTGAGCCTCCGTCCAAAGATAATGGACTATGTCCGGCTTTTTCTCATTTATCATGTAGTCAAATAGAAAGGATAACATCACTGAAAACTACAGCAAACCCTCCAAGACAGAGTGCAATCTCATAGGGGGATTAGGGCCAACCTTTAGAGATAGTTCATGAAGCTCCTTGTCTATACATCCAAGTTCCCCATCTAGCTGCTTAAATGTCTCCTCCATTCTACGTGTGAGTGCTTGTCGCCTTTGCCGTAAACTTTCCATGATAAATACTTCATCTATATGCAGTAAACGATTTTCAAGCCAGCCTATTTCAATGCCACTTAACTTTAGGTCCCAGATATGTTGCCTAGCAACATTGAACTGATCCTTTGACAAGTTCACTATTGTAAGATTATTGAGAAAGTAGACTAACTCTGCCAATATTTCCAAATACACCGACTGAAGTATGCTATTTGCAACCCTGAAGTTCACGAGTGAATCAGGGTACCGCGAGACAACCCTACTGAGTATTGGTAAAGTTCGTCGTGCTACTTGATAGCCTCCCCAAGAAACTTGCTCATCACCACGACCAGGTCCTTCGTAGGGAATCTGACTCGGGTTTGAAGAGATAGACATCACTTGGAAGGAAGTCGGATGCTCCAATACAGAAGAAGTTCGTCTAGAGTGATCTTCTGAGGCATTTGGCTGACTGGGAGTAATAGTCTCTTCTTGCTCTTCAAGACATTCCCCGAAATCTACAAGAACAAGCTTTAGCTTTCTTAAAATGACAAATTCAGATAAAGGAGCATAAATAACTAGTTACAGCCAGGCTTTTATTCAATAATGGAACAGCAGCCTTGTGAAACTATCCAGATTGGGGAATCATGACTCGTGCATATGGACAGACCAAAATATTACAATTTAGAGTTCATATTCTTCACAGTATAGTCATTTTATGATACACACCCTTCTTACGTATTATAGTTTGACTGGAGATGAAGTTTAACAGTGTGAAGAAAACTTGTGAATCTTATAGGTTTCAACAAACGGTATGTATAATATACCAAAAGTACTCTTTGCATCTTGTACTTTTACATGTCATGCCATTCCTATAAGTGAATGGCATTAATGGTGGAATTGCAAACTCAATAGGTATAGAGAAGTGGTAGTCTTTTTCTAAACTGACTAAAAAGGAAAGTAAAACACAAATTGAAATGGAGGAAGTAACTATTACCTTGTAGCGTCGATCTGAACCATTCACTGTCCAAATCCAAAGCTATAGTATCGAGACTAGTGTTTGTAGAATCTGGAATGTCAAAATCCTTGAATAGCTCATCCAAGTCCTCATCTCCAGCTTGGATGCTTACAGTATCATTTGGAATAGATCCCTCATTATTATTCTCCCTCGCAACTGCTGCATGCAATTGCAGTCCATTGTCCTCTACAGGGGCAAAACAATGGATGTTATTAAGCGATCCAATTGTCTGCTGCCTGATCTCCGAATCTATCATAGTAGATTGAGCACAATCGAGTACTGCTTCCGAGTCTTGCATGTACTGATCCTC
This sequence comes from Solanum verrucosum, assembly GCF_900185275.1. Classification (NCBI taxonomy): domain Eukaryota; kingdom Viridiplantae; phylum Streptophyta; class Magnoliopsida; order Solanales; family Solanaceae; genus Solanum; species Solanum verrucosum. The sequence goes on from NW_026020006.1 coordinate 1,852,229, forward strand.
CTCGAGCATAAGATTTGTTGTCTGTTGACCCTGAGATGAAGATATCTGGTCCAGATCATTTGTTCTGCATATCAAAATAGTAAATTAATGTATTGCAATTCTTTCTGCGAAAGATTTGTATATATATAGTTAGGAACTCATCGTTCCATTACCTTCTCACATGAGAGGAGTCCTCACCCTCATGTTGCATTCGAGATATCATGCCAACTCCACAGCCATGGTTTCCACCTTCAAAATACTTGCTCAAGCTCATAATAAATTGACTTGATCTGTAACATTCAACCAAAAACATATTCATGTAAAAATATGAGTGAAGTTCTCATTGCAGACTTCATTTTAGTTCAAAAGTCATACTTATCATAACATGGCTTGTGGTAAACAAAAAAGAGACTTTGGGTTGCAAAGGCATGAGAAGCAACGGCAAGAGCACCTTCCATGCTTTGTCTTGAAAATGTTGATGCTCCAATAGAACGTTGATAAGATAAACGTCTAATCCCAACATGTAGTTTGCCAGTTTCATCCCTTGAAGCAAAATCAAAGGAAATAAATCAAATGAGATATGAAAAGATAAAAATTCTCCAAGATACATAATTGCAGGAGATGTAGCTCAACAGTAAGGCCAAAAACATGCCATCGGAAAAGTACCTTAAGAACACAACTAAATCCCCGGCAAGCAATTTCTTACTAGTAACGAATGTACTCCAGCCATTTGTGAGCGAATGCCTCCGTGGTTGGCCTACTCAGTGTAGTTAAGATTAAAAAAAAAAGGAGAGAAAAAGAATAGAACATCAAGATATAGATATAGCTCATTCACCTAATTTTAGTGTTCTTCTTGGTATAAAAATCAAAGAATAGAAACTTCTTAGTCTAAAAAGTACAACAACGGTCGTCTTCATTTTTGACGATGAGCCATAAACTCAAAATCCTACCCTAGCAGGTATAATTTTAGTTTCATTCTTTGTCATTTGTCAAGTTGAATAACAAAACAATAATTCATTTGGTCGATATTCAATCTTAACATAGGAGAGGAGGGATTGCCTTGGTATGCATGTTTAAAGCGCCATTCATTTCCTTGAAGATCCATTGCTATCAGTTCTTGGCTTGGTTTTTCTTGTCGCATGTCCTGATCATTGAAGAAACCAATCCCAAAAATCAAAATCCAGTCAACCAAATACCTTAAATATTTACACATAAAAGAAATACAATAGTAACTCCGCCACAATCCCAGGCAAGTTGGGGACGGCTATATGAATTCACACACACAACAACATACCCAGTGTAGTCCCCCCACTTTCTGGGGTCTGGGGAGGGTAGAGTGTATGTAGACCTTACCCCTACTTCAGAGGTAGAGAGGTTGTTTCCGCTAGACCCTCGACTCAAGGAAAAAACTATCCGAATCAGAATTCATACACGCAAAAAAAAAAAAAAAAAGTAAGGAAAAATTTGAGAAACAGATACAATTAATTAGTGCATTACCAAGGGAGGAAAGCATTTGACAGCATCTTTCTGGGGAACAAACAGTCCCCAATTGCTTTTTATATCAGATTGAGTTAAACACTTGCAAAACGACTGAAACTGGGGCCTTGGAGTGTCTGGAGGACTAAAATCCGGAGCTGTTGGCTCATTTTGCTGCAAGGAGTGGTATTCTTGGCTGTAAACAAGAGTGTTATCCTGGAAAATCTTCAAAAATAAAGTGAATTGAGTTCTTACATCTTGATTTGGCAATAATATGGTCTCCGCATAAACCTCTTCTGTCTCATGTTCAACCTACCAAAAAACAACTATTGCAGACAAATGGCTCCACGAATCTTGCTTTAATCAAATATTGCTTCAGAATAAGATGGTATAATACATAAACAAACACTCAAACTTTGAGATTGCACATCTAGACACCTCAACTTGGTGTCAACTGAAAACTAAACACTCCAACTCACCCCCAACTCGTGGACACTTGACGCTAACGCATCACATAAATTTTGTAAGTGTCTAGATGATCATTTTGTGAGTTGGAGTATTCAACTGACATAAATCACAATGGAGAGAGTTGAGGTGTCTAGATGTGCATACTCAAAGTTGCAGTGCTTACTTGCTAGTTGAGTCCAACTTTGAGTGCATGTTAATGTATTATGCCTGATAAGATTAGTACGTCGAAAATGGATGCTATGTAGTAATTAGGATCCATTAACCTTAGATAATTCGGGTGCCTTAGTTTCGCTTGAGTTTTATGAGATTTGCATAAACCCAAACACTAGAGTTGATTCCAACAATTGGGCTCATTGCTCTAATGATACTTCTTCGTCAAATAAAGAATAGGCTTTGTTGGTGGGCATAGTTGGACCATGGAGGATCCATATGCAGAGATAAAATCACATGATGAATGGAGTTCACAAATTTATCAAACAGCTAGTGAATATGGGTCACTTGCCTCATTGTGAATCTTATATCATAGAGGGACCTACACCTATAAGAGGAATTTCTAATGCAGGACTACCTGTTGGTACTGAAATCACATGGTCTATGATCTACAAAAACGAACAATTTAGCTAGCCCATGAGGCTAACTCGCGCACATTGTGATAAGCATTAACCATGAGATTTAATTGTCAACAATAACAAGCTCGTAAACATTGGAACTAGCACTAAACAGAGGATTTAATTGTCTAATAATAGTCATCAACAAAAACAAATAACTACTACTAAAACAACAACTAATACAAGCAAGTTGGGGTCACATTATGAATCCTCACACATCATATCGCTTCATTTAAGCTCTAATTGCCTTAGCATAGAATGATTTGCACTTCAAGATCTTTTCTTGGGTGTTATCATTTCTTCCCACTGGACCTTTTGTATTGTGAATATATAGGGTCCAAATACCAACTTTATGTAAGAATTTCCCAAAGAAAATTAAATGACACTAACATGGAGGAGATTGTGTATCCTAATCAATCCCAAGAGTAATAGGCAAAAATCCTTAAGATCCATCAATCTAACTACACCAACTCCCACAAAAAAGATAAAAACTATCTCAAAAACATTTGAAATGATCAATTATCACGCATACCAGAAGGCGAATATGTACAACACGACAAAGGATCTTCGGGGGTAAGTTGGACAATTGTAGTCTTTCAATCAGTTCCTGGTTGGATGATTGCTCCAGCTGGCCAAAACCAAAAATTCATTAGGAAGAAAAAAGCACAGGCTTAGTAGCCTAATTTACTGAGTTCAACTGCACTCGTACTCTTTAACTCAGAGCATAAACATACAACAACATACCCAGTGAAATCCCACATGGTGCATAAAGCCATAAACATAGAACCCATAATTTCAAAAACTATCAAAAAAATCCCTAAAATTGATAACCTGCTCCACATGAAGTCTTGGAAAGTAGTATACTCTCTCCCCAGCCTTTGAAACATCCAACGATGAACCAGAACAGACCTTCCATATTTCCCTACACAGACCATCATCACCTGACAAATCACCCACCCAAAAAACAAAACAATTTATAAATCAACAACAACAACATATCCCGTGTAATCCCGCAAGTGGGATCTGTGGAGGGTACACAGCCTTGCCCCTATAAAGGTAGAGAGGTTGTTTCCAACGATCAAGTGAAGCATATCAAAATCAGTACGAAAGGAAAATACAGTAATAGTAAAGAAATCATATAGAAAAAAAAAACAAAAAACAGTAGCAACCACAGATAGTACATAAACAACAATCTATAAATCAAAGTGAAAAATGTTCTTTTTTTGTATAAAAACAAAAAAAGTTAGAATCTTGAACCTTCAAATGACATATGATTTAGGTATTTCTGCTGTGAAAACCACAGTTGATCAACCATAATCAAAGCACAAAAAAAGTATACAACTTGCTAAAGGGAACCACAAAAGACAATCTTTTTTAGGTTAATATCTATCAAAATCACAAATTCACTATCACAATTTTGGTAGGTACAGTTGAGATAAAAGGAACTGACGACAAAATAAGTATTTATTAATTCAACCAGCAACGATGCTTCTTCATTTATTCTTCACCCCGCACCCACTCACTCCCCACCCCCCCCCCCCCTCTTTTTAAATATGTCCATTTTTCTCCACTAACGCGGCTTCATTAGGCTTCACTCTTGTGTGTTGCAGTGTGTGGAAAAATGAGTAACGCGGCAACACAACTATGCAAAGTCTGAATTGGATACTCCCATGCGGGGGTGTACGGTACACTATTGATAACTTTGCTTTAGTAATTTCCGTTTCCGTTCCGATTTATTTGTGTGTGTTTAATTTTATGAAATTTTAAAAAATAATGAGAACTTATAAATATTTATAATCTTAAACTAAAAAACATTTTAAATGAAAATGGGACGATTAGTGCTTCGTGGGAGAGAAACACAATCATCTTTAAGGAAGAAGTGCACAAATACGGATATCATAGTTTAATTCTCACTTTTTAGGGGTGGGCATAAATATCAGAAAATAGAAAAATCGAATCAAACTAATTTAGTTTTACAGTTTTTAGTTCGGCGTTTTGTGTTATTTTTTCAAAAGTTCGATTCTTTGGTTTGATACTCAGTGTTCGGGTCTCAAAAATTTGGTATAACGAAGAACCAACTTTTTATTTTAAAAAAATTAAAATAATTTATTTTTATATAAATAAGCACTCTTACCTAAAAATAAAAATTCAACTAACAATTAAATCATTCATAAACAAATCAAAGTAGCAACAAATGTACAATTCAACAGTAAATTTCAAATGTTAATTTCCAAGAGAAACTCAAACATATATGTACATTATGTATAGAAACCTGTTTTCGTACTTGTTTTTATCGAGAAGTAGTTGGAGGCACAATATTCTTGATTAGGGCCGTCAAAACGGGTTTAGCCCATGGGGCCGGCGCAAATCAACCCATTATTGGAATAGAATTGGGATATGATTTTTCAAGTTCATTTAAAACTAGGGCTTAAAGCCCGACCCATATAAGTTCTTTGCCCTTGAGGCTTGATTAGAGTTGGGGTCAGCCCATGGGCCAAAACTTTTTATATAAGGGCAACTTACAATAACCTCTCTAGTATATAATTTAATTATTTAAATACACGCTATGTTGTATTCCTTATATCATAAAGAACAAATTTCAGTCATTAATTTGACAATATAATAATAAATTTAACATTCTTTTAATTTATTTAAATATGTTTATGCTCAGGCACTGAAATACATACTAAAGTTGATTAAAGTTTTAGTCATATACTGCATAAATAATATATATACATATTCTTTCACCTTAAAATTATCTAATATTAAATATTTGTACCCAAAAAAAACATAAAAATTATTACTTAAACGAAACGACGAAAACAGAAATCCCATAAAATTTTAACTCATTTTTAAGCCTCCATCCAAAAATATAGTGGACTATGTTGGGCCTTGTCTACTTATGGTGTAGTCAAATAGATAGGAATTGAAAAGGATAAACTACTTTATTAGACATACATTACTATCATATATATTAATAAAATTATCTCTATTTTCAAACAATTACATATAGTACCATTTTTAATATTTTATACCATATATTATTGAAGATACAATTTGATACTCACATCCCTTAAAATTAGGATTGATTACTTATCCTTACATTTAAACTTCACAATTAACATTTTAATAACAATTAAATATATTTCTCTTTCAACATCTCCTCCAATCTCTAACCCTAATCTCCCTCCACCCACCTCCCACTTATTAACGAGTATCAACTGCCGCAAACAACCTGATTCAATGCAAATAATGTAATAGCTTTAGAAAATTATATTTTATTGTATAGAGGATGCTACAATATAATGGCAATTAGTGTTATTTGCAAGTAGTTTGTTTGTGCCTTTTTGCTGCCAAATTAGTCACAATTTCTTTTCTAACAATTTCACTCTTTAGTTGACTCAAATTTCATCTCTGACGATTTGAGGGCCTTCTTCTTCAAAATTTTATTAGTCGGAGGGACGAAAAAGTGAAATTTGCAATGGTTCTGCCGGAGGTCCGTCAGATCTAGACAAAGCGAGCAACATCGACAAATCAAAATGTGAGAGCAAACATCGCCGCGGTGAGATGTCCTGACCAGCTATGAACGTAATTAAGATGAAAGAATTACGCTAATATTTAATTAATAGAACAAATACACCATTAAGTACATATCAAGTGCAACAATGTTGGATACACATTAGGTGTACATGTCTCTAATTAAGAGTTCGTGTATCTGAGTTAAGATTATATGTATCTATGAGAAAAAAGAATGAAGAATTTAGAATTTTTTTACTTTTGTTCTTGATTTAATGATATGACACATTCTGATCTACCGTCGTGATTTGTTCCTAAATTCGTGTGTTTCAGTTACATTTCATAATTAGAACACGTAATTATATGTATATGCATACTCTGTATCCAAGATACATGTTTTGAATATAATGTATGAAATTGACACTTGATACATCAAATTAATACTAGATACATATAAATGATACATGAAATTAAAATTAGATCATATAAATAGATACATGAAATTAATATTAGATCATATAAATAGATACGTGAAATTAATACTAGACATCTATAACAAATACATGAAATTAATACTAGATACTTCTATGATACATAAGAATGTACTTGTATGATATTTATGTATCTAAGTATTTGGTTTGTTGTATACATTATATATTTATAATAGATACATTAAATTAATGAATTTATTATTTTAAGAGTAATAAAATGAAATTAATCAAATCACATGATCAAGATATACATATTTTTGTCTTTTCTTAATAATATTAATGAATTTATTATTTCAAATAATAATAAAATGAAATTAATTAAATATAGATACATCCTTGATTTCCGCCTTATATTAAGGGATTTGATTAATTTGAATTTTGAAAATTAATTGTCTATTCGGTAGATACATGTATCTCTCAGATTCAAACTCATGTATCCTAAGCATGAAATATGGTAGATGAAATAATATTTGAAACTATCGGGAATGTTAGTTATTAGGACCTAAGTCACCTAACTAGTGGGATTTATGTAGTTTGCCCAATTGAAAACTATAACAGGCCTCCAAGACAGGGTGCAATCTCATAGGGGAATTTGGGCCAACCTTTAGAGACCATAATTCTAAGTGGAACTATTTTTTCCATAGACGTTAACTTGCATCACGTAAATCGTAATCTTGAACCATCTTTTTTCCCGGAAATTCCATAGTTCTAGATTGAACTAAGGCACATTCTTTCTTTGTTTAAGGTCTGATTCGGGTTCAACATTTGTCGGTCCACATAAAATACCAGGTCGGATATGACCCTATCATTCCTTAACACTTCAATGCCCAATATGTTTTAGCCCAATTAAAATTTCGACGAGTTGATCTAACTCTCTCATTTGCCACCTTTTCTTTTCTTTGAGCTTCTAGCACATTATAGTCCTCTGGAGGGACTTCCTTTTCAGCATGACCAGTTCCTTCATCCCTAATCTAATCTTTTTAAATAGAATATACATAAATTAAAGTATATATATAAATATATATATATATATATATATATATATTATTATTTTATTTTATTTTCATATTTAGTTGGTCAAAAAACTTAGAAAATATTTTCTTAAAAAAATAAGTTACTTAAAAATGAGAAATATCACGATAAAAGTATGGAAAACAAAATTCATAAATGGCGACCCACGTTATTAATTGTCTCCTCTCCGTCCTACAACATACCACCCTTCCACTTGTAATGTTTGCTCGGATTAATATATAAAATACTTTTTAGAATAATATTTTCTATTTACTTAACAAATACAAAAAAGAAAAAAAGAAATTTAGTTATTTATCATTTTAAAAAAATATAGATATATTTTTCTCCGTACCAATCACACCTTAAGTAGCAGGAACACTGCTGCTCTTCAAAGCCATTAATCAGTTTGCAAATAATATAGTAGGCTATTTTTAATGAAAAAAACAAATAAATAAATACAAGAAACGTCACATGTTATCCATAATATCAGCTCTTCCTATTAGTGATATTATGAGCTTTATTTTTAGGTCCGTATAACTTTAAAATGTGTTACTAAAATGTAAGACTAATTTTCTTAAATGATTAGAAATTTATCATGCGATATAGTATACATATATGTGATTTGTTTTGATCGAGTATTACATGCATATACCTATTTAAATAATGTGAAATTTGTTGCATGTAGAGTGACTTTGAAATAATACATCAGTATAATTCAATTCATTAGTAGTATTGTTGAAAAGAAATTAACTAGTAATATTGATTACATTACACCCAAAGTTGTACGACTTTAAATGTATCATTATATATAATCTAAGATTTACTTATTTACATAGATAACGATCTCACATGTGTTATTATTTGAGTATAATCCAATTCACTAGTAATATTGTTGAAAAGAAATTAACAAGTAATATTGATCTCATTACACCCAAACTTGTACAATTTTAAAATGTATCATTATATATCATCTAAGATTTACTTTATTACATAGATAACGATCTCACATGTGTTATTATTTGAGTATAATCCAATTCACTAGTAATATTGTTGAAAAGAAATTAACAAGTAATATTGATCGCATTACACCCAAACTTGTACAATTTTAAAATGTATCATTATATATCATCCAAGATTTACTTTATTACATAGATAACGATCTCACATGTGTTATTATTTGTTATTAATATGAGATTTGCTTAGGATGTTTTTGGAGATTTATTGAACTATATGTGGATAAGGAGGGGAAGGGAGATCAAAAGATAGAACTAGGAGTCCTTTCTTGTTTATTGACAAACCCGATTAATTCAGATTCGATTACACAAAATAACTTTAAAAGAAAAAGTATTTTCTATCAAAGTTTTTTTATTTTTAAAACTCGAACCCGAGGTCAAGATTTTACCCATGTCCCACCACACATCCTATGGTGATAAATTATTGTTATCAAGCTAGGAAATAATAAAGAGGGAGGTGATGCAAGCAAGTTGAATATTTTTAGAATCTTTTTAAGTACTTGATTTTTTTCAGAAACTACAGAATACATACACAGAAAATATATCTTTAGAATCTTTTCATATATATATATATTATTCTTCTAAAACCTTCAGAACACAGATCAGTGGAAAAATCATTTATATCTTAATTATATTCAGAAGAAGAAAAAAAAAACTACCATAAATTCAAGCATTCAACTTATATAAATTATCGAACTGAAGTACTACATAGAAAGTTCATGTATACTAATATTGTGTAACCAGAAAACTATTCTAAAACGAAAAATTGCTCAATTTTGTCCTTTGTTACACTAGTGAGTACGTAGTTACATAGATAGATAGAAGGTGGTCAGTTGATTATCCTTCGTTGTACAATTATATTAGGTATATATAGAAAATAACACTATCTATATAAAAAATAAAAAAGGACAATTCGATGCACAAACATTTCATGTTTATGATGGGTCCAGGGAATGATCGTACCTAGGAGAGGGTGTATCATTATATGCATAGGTTCAATTAAACTCTTAATTTTCAACGCCGAAGCTAGTATAAATTGATATGTACAAATTTACTAAAATTGCAATATAGTATACATGAACACATAATTTTAAATTTTTAATGGATTTAATAATAATTAAGAATCTTAAAAGGTTGAATTCATATAATTTAAATTCTAGATCCACATTTGTTCACACTTAAAGAGGTGTGATGGGGATAACCGACCCTAATATATACAAATATTAGTAGATACTTCTACGACTCAAGAGCCAAGACAAAATCATCATAGTCGAATGAGTCGATGTCAACTATAAAGATCTGTACAAAAGTTTTGATGTCACCCGATTGGGATGAATAACCCAGCAACTCTAAGACATGTGATGTGGCTCATAACCTCTATATATCAAATCTTGATCGCCTCTTGATAATATTTCTTTAACTTTGTCATTAATTCAGATACTTGTCATTTACAAATAAGTAATATTGTATCAAGTTGAAATTAGGCATTTTACATTTCATTAAACATTACACCAAAATTTAACCAAAGGTAAAATGCCTAATTTCAAATAATAAAAAAACAAATTGACTTTTCTTACGAATTAAGAATATTTTACTTTTGTAAAAGGAATATTATACAAAAATAAAGGTAATGTTGAGTCAGAAAAAAAAATGTACAAAAACAGCACTAAGGTGGCAATCAAGAAAAAGGGGCTGTCCATTTTACTGTTAAAGAATAAAGTTAAACAGTAAATTATTAATCAGAAATTGAGGTAATAATAAAGTGAAAAAGTTAAAAAAAGAAGAAATAAAAAGGACACTACTTTTTACAGATTAAAGATTATGAATATTTTTTTCCCTTAAAAAAGAAAAAGAAAAAGAGAGTTTTAGTGGCCACTATTATCCACTTTTTTCTTTTTATTATTTTTTTTATTGTCTTTTTCTTTTCAGATTCAGACAATAAGCTGGCAATTCAGAAGAATGTTTTGTGGATAGGAGTTTGGTTAGAGGTAAAAGAACCTTTGTAGGTTTTGGTTGGTGAAAACTTTTAGCTTGTTACTAGTTGAGTTTAACTTTTATGAATTTTTAAAATCAAAATAACTTTATATTATTTAATAATTTAATTGAAAAGATAATCACAAATAAGTGAATACTGAGTTTTTTTTAACAATGCTGTTCAAGTTAACTTGAGCTTACCTCAACTAATTTCCTCGAGTAGTAATCAGCTTCTGAAAAGATGGAATTAGTTATGAAAATCACCATTAACATGTTGCTAAAGTAATTCATTAGGGAGATATTTTTGTTATTTAGCGATTGAAGTTATCCGTTGCAAATTATTTTTGTACTGAACATATGTTGGTTAAAATCCGTTTACTAAGACTTGAACAAATAAAAATAATAGCTAGAATTTATTATTTTTAATATTTGAACATTAGATCTCATGATTCTTCTCTAACTTTATTAATTACTAAGCCGCATCGTTAAAATAATTAGTTATTCCAAATATAATGTTACTAGTTGTGTTTTGGTAAGGTTGGGGTTTGGATTTTGGGGAGTTGGGGGGGGGGGGGGGGTGACCGATATGCTGGTTAGGAAAAGCTGATTTCTATTCTTTTTCTTTTCTTATTTCCAAGAAGGAATATGGAGTATATATTTTTATATGCATGCTTTTACTTTTCTTCAATTTTTGACCATGTTATATTCCCTAGTAAGTAGTAACCAACTAGAGTAAGAGATGACCATAGAACCTAGGTATTGTAAAAAGCCAAGTGAAAAAAAAAAGTGAAAATTTTCCCTTTCTCCAACACATTATAATATAATATACAGTGGCATAATCAAAATTTTTAATGATATGATTCAAAATTTTAATAAGTAAACATACATCGAAGTTAAAGTGATTCAATATTCATTATAAATACATGTAAAATTAATTTTGACTTTGTATGTATAATGTATTTCAGTGAGAAATGTACAACTGATATGATTAATTCAAATTCACATTGAATATAACTCATTAAAAGGAAAAACTTACTCTATCATGATTTTCTCTATGTTAAAAGCTTCAATCGAAAGTTCCAGTCAAGAATAAAAGGATGTTATCTATCTCACCACATCTCTAGATAATTAGGATTATAACCCTTTCTATAAGACAAGCTAGAACAAAATAGAGCATTATATACCTAATATTAACCGATACAATTATAGGTAAAACATTACAAGATAACTCGCGAGGCATCAACAAAATATTATCGTTTATTCCAAAAACAAAAGCCTCTTATTAGCATTATGGGAGCGGGAGCGGGGGACAATTAATAACAACACAGGCTCTATAAAGTCAGAATCGAATAAACAAAATTAACATATTTTAAGAAGTTATTGAGTTGTGAAAGTGCATGCACATAACATAATGTAAAGTTGTAAATCACATATTGTACAAATTATTCTTGGATAGTAACTGACCTAGCTAGCTCTGACCCTAAAAGAATCCCATAGTTCGTAGTTCGTACCAACTTGAAAGCATGCATGATTTATATTTAAATATTTGTACATAAAAAATACTTAGGTGATAGTATTTGACTAAATACGTAATTCAAAAAATAAAAGAGAGACTTTCAAAATTTGTAAACTAAAAATGAAATGTCACGACGAAAATTTTCGTTAACGTCTAAATCTAAGTATAGTAGTGGCTATTGTAAAAAATTTGAAACTTTTAGCGTTAAAACATGTCATATCCCTATTTTTGTAGTTGTAAAAACTCTAATCGAATAAATTTGTAAGAGTAAATCTTCTTTCCAAATTTAAAATCATGTCAAAATGAATTAACAAAAAAAAAATGTCTCGCAAATTAGAACAAAGGATCAATATTAACAACTTTTTTTTAGAAAAATCTAAATAGGTTATCATAAATTCAATCTACTTCTATTATTTTAACTTCAACTTAAAAGAGAGGATTTAAAGTTTAAGAAATTAAACTTGTTTGAGAAGTATTTCAAAGAAAAAAAAACAGTTTTCTCTCATAAAACTAAAAACTCTCTTTTCTTTTCAAAGTAAAATTCATGTGCAAATTCAAATGATCATAATACATTTTTCAATTTTAACCTCAAATATTTCTTTAATAAATTTTTGTCTTTTTTTTCTGTTCTTGTTTCTTGTGTTAAGAGGTCAGAATCCAACATGTGACCCTACAATAATTTTCTACAAATAGAAGTAATCATCATTTTCTAAGACAAATTTGTGCAAACAAAAGAATGTCCTTCCAAACACTGTAAAATGTATAAAAGACAGGCCAGAATAAAATCTGATCAGTAATACATTAATTAGTTGTTCAAAAAACTAGGACATGAATGCAAAAGCTAACATTAAAAAAGGGATACAAATATGAAATTAAATTATTAGACAAGATATATATATATATATGATACACTTTCGATTTATCGAGGACAATGATCCTAAATAAAAAATATAAATACAAAAAATTAGGATATAAGACTAGTAAGTATGAAGTCGAGCATCGTCTAGTCTTCATTGTTAGTTTTATTATTAATACTCACATGCATACTATATGTTGTTTTTCTTATCTTCTTCATTATGTCCGGTATATCTATTTCGCTTTTGTAAAAGAAAAATTGTTTCATACTTGATTTTGTTATGTTTTATTTGAGTAGAAGGTCTATCGAATACATTAATCTTTACCTTCACTAGTTGTAAGGTTACCTATACATCATACTCTTCTTACTCCAATTGTAAGACTCCGTTGAGTATGTTATTAGCGGAGATAGCTCAAGAGTGAAAGTTGTAAAACCTTTGTTTTAGGCTCCCAAATTCTTAAGCCTCAAGATTTTCATAGTAAATTTTATGATTTTATTTATTGCATATTGTTTTTAAAAAGGTACAAAATCTATATAAAAAGGAAGAAAAAATAAACTATTTTTAATTGAAATATTTTAGAGCTTTGAATTAAACTATTCAAATCTTCCTAATAATAAAAAATGTTTTTTATATTAATATCCTAAGTAATATATTGAAAACACACTTTAGATATTATGAAGACGTTTTGGTTGTTGTTACATATATGATAGATGATCTTATTATTATTATTATTATTATAGGAATTAAAACATAGAAATTCAAGAAAATTGTCTAGTAAAAAATACTTATATTATTTGTATTAATGAAGCAATACTTAATATTATATATTCAAAACTTATAGTTTGGATGCCTTATGGGAATAGGTAGAAAAATACAGACTTCAACAATATTCATGTTTATATACTTCAAATTTAATTTCAAAACATTCAATTGAAACAAAGAAAAAATAACAAATCCAAATGCATATTCATGTTTTTTTTTGTTCTTGTATCACGTGAATATGAGTCTCTCCCATGAGTCACACAAATGGCCCTAATTACAGAACCCTATACCAAAAAATACCTCTCAATTAACAAGAACTAAAGCCCTAAAACAAAAAAAAATTATCACAAACAATTTAAATTAAATAAAAAACAATTAATAACAACTATACGACCTTCTAATAAATGTAATTTCACTTATTTTAATTTACCACTTTTTCTAACTTATCCAACAATATCTACCCTTGTAACTATATATATAATAATTGTGAAAATATTTATATATTATAAGTTCATACATCTCTAAACTAATTGCAAAAAGATAAAAGTTTTTTTTTAAAAAAAATTCTTTGTTTGCAAAAGATCCTAAAATATACAAAAAAGAGTAAGAATACATTTTATAAAAAGTATAATTCTCTAGGTGATCGAAACAAGAACAGGTAGCATAGATTATTTGTGGTTATTAAAACTTGAAGTTGTGTTTTGACATGCATTTTACTAAGAAAGAAGTGAATTATTGTGAAAAAAATGTAAATTTATTCGGAAGAAAATTTTCAAAATCTGATAAAATTTAATATATTTAAACACATATATGAACATAAATTATAAAAATCTGATCCAAAATCTATGGTGAAATATGCTAAACTTAATTACTAGCTTAGCACTAACATTAATCCATCTACTAATATCAAAGTTTCTTGCAGAAAAATAACTACAAGAAAATCCAAACATTAAAATTTAATCAAAGTGAAATCAAACATTCACTAAACATTACATATAGCAAATGAAAAAAGTTACAAACTTATTTTTTTTTAAATAATTAAAAGCACATATATAGGAAGCAAATTAAGAAACCCTAGTCATATAATCAATTATCATGATGTAAATTTAGGAAGTAGACATGATGAATTAATTTTAAAAAAATACCTGCTGCAACTGAGAATGAAGAATTCTTCAACAATCACCATAACCTAGTTTAGATCTCAACATAAACAAATTAAATTAATAGAAAGGAAAAAAAAAAAGAGGTAACTTTGTATCACGAGATGGTTACATATTTCAACATCATATACACGATATCGGAATATGCTTGGCTCCTCATACGCCATTCAACAAGGCCCATCGATATATTACGGTGAGCTTTGCAAATGGCATACAGGGAGCCAGGCATATACGTGTACACGACGTGTATCAATACATATACACACATACTCATATGTATATATATAATTATTAGCTCTTTAAATTCATAATCTATACATGATCATATATATATTTTTTTTCAAGAATCAAGAAGATGAAGAAATATGAATTTAGAAGAGCAGAATAATGGTTTATCTAGTGAAAATAAAAATGAAATGAGAAATATAAATAGATGATCAAATTAGGTCCTAATCAAATGGATCTTCAAACCCCATATTTTTTTTTAACAAAAAAAAATAATATAATTGTGTATACAACCATAAAACCAACTAGATTCTTTTTCTCATTTTTGTGTATCTAGTCAAAAAAAAAAAAAAACTGTATTAGCAACCCTTTTCAAAAGGCACAAAACAAGCATAGCCTTAAGAAATTTAAAATCACAAGAAATAAGAAGAGAGATTTCATCTCTTGTGTTTTTTTTCTTTTATGTTCTTAGAGAGAGATAGAAGGAACTTTTGTAAGCTTGTTCTTCACCTTGTAGATATATAGAGACATATAAAGAGGGGAAAATGGCCAAGTTCCTTTTGGTGGGGTTTGGGGAGGGGGGGAGGGGGAGGGTTTAAATTTCATTTATATAATAATGACATCAAAAATATTTATATAGTCAAATCAATTTTTAAAAATAGTTAAAGAATATATACTCATATCGTTTCAATTTATTTGATAGCGTTTGACCAGATACTGAGTTTAAGAAAAAAAATTAAATTTGTGGCTCAAACTAAGTCATAGACTTCTGTGTGACCAAAAATCATCTTATTGAAGGAAATAATTTTTTTTTAACAAACTAAAAAGAAAAATATGCTATTGAATAAGTTACACTTGTTATGATAATGAGATCTAGTTTAAATCTCATTTATATAACAATGATGTCAACAATATTTATACAGTCAAATCACTTAAGAAATAGTTAAAGAATAGACTCGTACAGTTTCAATTTATTTGGTAATATTTAATCATATACTGAATTTAAAAAAGATAAATTAAACTTATGATTTAAAATAAGTAAAGTACACTTGTGTGTGTCTAAAAATCATCTTGTTGAAGAATTATTATTCTTTTCAAACAAATTAAACAAAAAAAAAGGTATGTCACTCAATTAGTTACACTTGTTATGACATGTTAAACAACACTAATAATTTTAAAACGTTTATATTGATAATATATTTGACTTAAATCTGTACAAGAATGTTTTTCTTCCCAAATCAATTCCCTAAGCTCTCTCTGAGTTGTGTTTTAAGGTAAATCTAAGATTTAACGTTATGAAATCGTACAATAATCTAAACTTGATATACAAATATATATATTTATTTGTATATCAAGTTTTATACACTAACAAAAAATTATAAAAAATTCTAATTATCTAAATTAATTAATTATAACATGTTATTATTCTGATCATATTACCATATAATAAGTCGATTAATTATCTTATTTTCAAAATTATAAATTACATATATTCAAAAAAATTACTTTAATATTCCTTGTGTATCGAATAATGATCGTATTATTTTTTATACTAACAATGTATATAGCATAAACTCGGAAAATATCTTTCTCTCTTTCTCTCTCTTTCACTTTCCTTTTTTCTGGTCTCAAAGCAATGGTTGCTTTTCTACTCTGAAACTACTTTGTCTGCATGTGTTTGGAGCAATATGGATTCCTCTCAACTTTCCTAATTTCTTTTTTCCTCCTTTCTTTAAATAAACAATAAAGTTAAAAACAGAAAAAAATGAAAAAAAATTAAGAACATTACCCATAATTTATCTTCTCTGTTATATTCTGGCCCCCCTACTCCTATCACTTCATTCTTTTTATCTTCTGTTCTCTTTTGTATTTTATCAGTTTTACAACTAATCTAACCATTTATCAATATACTTTTGTATACCCTAATTCTTCATATATTAACAATTTAAATTATATACATCATTAATTTAAAATTTTATATATCATTAGATCATCTACACTTGGTATATAGGTAGTAATTTGTATTATTTTAATATCAGAAATCACACATTTTAATACGCCCCCTGCCCTAGGCCTATTGAGATCTTTAACTTATTTATAGATATCTTTTGAATAATTTTATAGTATTTTAAAAAATACACTATGGAGTGAATACATTATATTTTAATTCATGATATATAAGAATCAGTCATAAATTTTAAATTCTAGATTTGTTTATGTATTGATGACACATAAATTAAAGTCTTGTATAAAAAAAAGTAGGAAGGAGAGAGGAGTTGGCCTTTAGCAATCAGTTTAATCAAATGTTTTGAATTTGAAAATATAGTAGGTATATATAGAGTTACTTTTGGTAACAATTAAGCGCTTTATCCCCCCTGTAAAGTGGGGTTTTTTTAATGAAAATTTGAATTAGTCTGACTTCAAAAAATATATTGAAAACGAAAACCCAAAAGAAAAGAAAAAAAAGAAAAGGAGAAGAATTTAGCAAGATGTAAAATATAGTCTAATTAATTTAGTATCATATAATTAACATAAGGTTTTGTTGTTATATATAATTCAAGAATTAGGTTAAATTAGATAGCAAATTAAAGGTGACATTGCCAAGAAAGTGCATGGCAAGTGAGGAAGAAAATTTGCAATCATACTCTTAACTTTATTTGAATTTTTTTTCTTTGAATGGTCAATATCTTATGAGAATCTTTTGCTGGCTATACAAGTTCACCAATAAAACTCTAGAGTTGACATCAATAAAACAAGCTAGTCAGGTTTATATGTGTGTGAACAGTTTTTGTCTATATTATGTTAGACGTTTGTGTGTGTGTTAAATATATTAACCTTTTACCAATCAAAATCGTTTACACTGTGGTAAGTATTTCTTCAGCGTTATTTATAAATTTTATGTTTAAATACCTAATACGGCACTAATGACATCAAGGAATATTTTAGCCTATCATAAAATTTTCAACACAAATTAAAATCTAATCGAACCTTTTATATAGTATTATTAGTATAGTTTGAACCATAAGAGGGTTTGAGAGCCATTTTTTCAAAACCAAGTCCTTACTTTTTAAGACTGAATTACAGGCAGTAAATTAATATGTTGGAAGAGTCCATATTAAGTTAAATGTATTGTTTTTATTATATTAGTGAAAAAATTATATATGTTAGTTAGCTTATAAGTAAATTGATTGTAGTATAAATAATTGAAACTCTTTTATTAAAACTCTTCCCCTAGATCCCCCTCCCTTACCTCCATTCATAAATGACAAAAAATTATTAAGGGTGTCCAACAATAATGGTTTGTGACTGTCAGAATAAAACAAAAAAAGATTGTGTTATTTTGGGTTCGAACCTGAAACTTCTTCACTCAAATCGACACTCATTACCACTACACCAAGGACATAATTTTTGTCAAGGGTGTTAAACATTAAATATATATCCTTTAAATGTAGAATTTGACATAACGTAATTTTTCGACGAATAGTGTCCAATTGGACACCCTGGATTGGTTGTAGCTACGCCATTGGCCCTTCCCATGACCCTCAATTTTCGCTTTTACTAAGAAGTGTTTTTATCTTTAATGTGAATTAAGATTTTTAGTACGATTTCTAATTTATCTTACCCAAAATATAAATACTAGACATCGAGCAAAAAATTTAATAAATATTAATCATAAATTTGAAAAGGACATCATGATTGTGTTTTATGTGTGGTGAGAGAGAGACATTACACATAGATATGAAAGCTATAGCCTATGAGTCTTGGTCAAATTAGGGCTAGGACATCATCATGCTTCATGTGCCTAAGAAATAAACCTATGAAATAATTATTATTTTTGCAAAAAGAAAGTAACTGTGTTTCTTGTCCAAATATTTACCTAAATTATCTTAAGGTTCCATTTGTATGCAAGTATATAGTCTAAAACTCAAGATGATGTATTATTCTCAATTTCTCACACACAAAAAATTATAATAATAATAAAATATTAAGAGACATTTCATGGATGAAGTTCGAAAAAGATTAAATATGTGTAGATCTTATTCTTATCTTTATGGAATTGAAAGTGATATTCTATGGGCCCTCATATGCATTTACTTTTAATATTTGTGTGTATAGTTAACATAAGTTCCAAATATCCTATTCATATCTTAAGTAAGTATTTAGTTTTTATGAGATCTTTAAAAAATAGCCGGTCAATTGTTTTATTTTTTTTCTAATCAATATACATTGGACACTATATATATATATATATATTGTCGGCTATTTTTAATCTAAGCGATTGGATAAGTGGCTATTTTAGATTAATTCTGTAATTTAAAATTCTTACACAAGTACATATCATTTAAAATACTTTAATAACTAGAAATTCAGTCACTTCTCAGATAAATATTGTGATATTAAACTAAGTATATTTGAATTTGAATTAATTAAAAGGCAAACAACACAAATTTTATTAGTTTATGACATAATTGCGTGCCTTCACTTTAATTCTTGAAATTACCTTCGGTACCACATTTACTTCACTAGATATATATATCCGGAACGCTCAAATACATGTATCTTGAAAACATGTAGGTCAAATTAGATGTACTTTGTTTTAGATACACTGAATTCAAGCGTGTTTCGTATGCATATATTGAAATACACTAACTCTCTCGCTCGCCTCTCTACTTTCTCCTCTCTCGCTCACCTCTCTCCCTGTGTATTTGTATTTCAAAATATATTTGGTATCAAAGGCACATGTATCTAGTATATATCATAAGATATATGTTGACTCTCTCGCTTGCCTCTCTCTTCTCTCATTCGCCTCTCTCTCTCTATTGATATGTATTTCAGAATATATTTAGTATCAAAGATACTAGATATACATATATCTAGTATGTTTGATACATCTATCTAACATAAAATCTGAAGGAGCGGTGTATATGACTTAACTAGTACGAAATTATTAGTTAGTGTGACAACATGTAATTATTTTAAACCTTAGAGTAATTGATATTTATGGTAAGAATATTTGTATAATTAGATAGTTTTTCATTAAAACACAATAATAACAAAAAAATTAGCATGATTACTAATTGTACCACTTAGTTACTAGTGTATTATACTTGTATTCTTACTTCTTATTTGACATAATATGATTCTAAAATTTATTTGAAATATAATATATTTGCTACTTAAAATAAAAGGGATCAAAACCATATATTTCAATCCAAATAAAGGTTAGATAAGTAAATGAGAAAAGGGTTTGAAAAATATTTCAACTTTGACCGAAATTATTGTTACGATACCAAATTTTATGGAGAACCTTTTACCCCTGCACTATTTAATAGTGTATTTTAAAGGTATATATGTGCCTACATGGACACAATACTATTTATAATGATGCAATATTTTTATTGTCCACGTGGGCACATATATACCTTTAAAATACAGTATTAAATAGAGCAGAGGGGTAAAAGGTCATTTTCAAAGTTCGGTATCGTAACAGCAATTTCGGTCAAAGTTCAGATATATTTCAGACTTTTTTCCATTAATAAATTAATCAAAGTTCAAAAGGATAGAAACATGTCCTTACAGAAAAAAAAGTTATATACAAACTTTATTGCTAATTCATCCATAACTAATATTTTTTTAAAATTAATCCTTCACTAAATAGAATCAACTATGAATTTCACTGTTTAAATTTAAAATTAATCCAAAAGGTTACAGTTTTTTTAATAGTGTGTACTGTTACTCAATTGATGTGATGCTAATAATAATACAAAATTCCAAAATATATACAGCTTTCATATGACTTTATATACTGAAGGTTACATTTAACATAGAATTATTATAATTAATATATAAAGATAACATAAAGTGTAGATTTTCTTGCAGAGAAAAGGGATTTTAGATGGGCCAAAACAAAATGATAAGATATGATAATGATGTCTCTGTTTTAAAGAAATAATAATATTAAAGAACATGAAAGCTACTTATATGCCACACATCAGCAAATTGACATAAAGATACACACTTTTATAAAGTTACAATTATATCTTATTATGAAGAAAAAGATGAACAAATTGAAATAAATCTAAGACATAATGATGAAAAATATTATTTCTCATTATAGTCGTGAAAAGTTCTTTTAAAATCTTTTTGACCAAGAATTTGCTTTCGGTTTCCCAATTCATTATATTTTACGATAGAATCTCTCCTCCATTAAATAGAGGTATTAGATTCAAGTTTTGATATGAAAAAAATCGTAGTTATTTCTCGATATTTTATTAAGTTTCGATATAAAATTAAATTAATCAAGTCTCAACATAATATCAACTACTATGTGAGAAATCAAAATAAGATATCTTTTCTTTTAAGTCTCCGTTGAGAATATAATTAACTAATAAAAGTGTCATCTCTAACTGCTTAGACTTTTAGATGAGATGATCACACACTTTAACATGATATCAAAGTAAATAAAAATTATGAGATCAAATCTCACTGCCATCCGTAACGAAATGTGCTTATAAGCTAGTAAGTCATTATTGAATATAACTAACGAATTTATCGCTTTCGACTAATTTAGATGATAAACATTATTTATGTTTACCAAGACATTAAGCAAATAAAAAAATATTTATAAACTATTTTGATCGATATATAAGCTTATTCAAATAAACAAGTAGAAGCGAGTAATATTACCTTTTGTATGATCCTTTTTTTGTTTTGATTTTTCATTAACTATTCGATATTTATTCTGAGACTTAATTAATTCATATTTGTATTAATAAATTTCTTTTGGAGAATAAAATACGTTTACAAACATCATTTCATTCTCAAATATAAATTCGAAAATTCTAATTAATAACAACATACTTACTAACTTGTGGTAATCTTTTAGGGTAAATCAACTTCACCAATTTTCCTTGCAATGATGATGGTCAAACATTAAATATTTCTGGAGCCCATTATTAATTAAAGAATATATATATATATATATATATACTATATATGAGGCCAAAATAATTGCACGTATCAATGAAAATAACTTAACAGAAAGTCAAAGTTAGTTGGTATGACAAGAAAGTGAGAAAAATATAATTCCAAAAACCTTGCATGCTAATTATTTTAACTAACAAGTAGTAACATGATTCACCCTCCGTCGTGATGGTGTGGTAAGTAATCCTTTTCTCTTTATCAAAAATCTTGAATTTAAATCTTAAATTGACTTTGATAAAAAAAAAAAACTCAGATCAGTACAAAGGACTTTCTATTACTATTTCAGATTCAAGCTCTAAATAGATATATCAAACACCAAAATTCAGATTCAAGCTCTAAACAGATATATCGAACACCAAATAAAAATAATAATAAAAACTTAACATGATTTAGAAAAGGTTGAAAAATGAAGCTAATGATATGATTAACATAACAAAGGACATGAGAGACACATAGTTTGTTCCCACCAAGGACAAAGAATAATTTTGCATTTGTCAATTGAAAGTACTTTTGGGAATGAGTTGACACCATTATAATTTAGTTGAATTGAAGACAATATTTTATACCATAAGGTCTTGTTAAATCAATTTTTTCCAAAGTGATAAGACTTGTAGGGAAATACATCTAGCTTTTTATTAATTATTTGACGTACATACTTATTATCCACTATCAACACAATACTAAAGTGATTAAAAAGAGAGAATTTAGGATAGGTCACAAGTAAAGTTGTTCTTTTATTGTGTTTAATTGTATGAGGTTTGATTCTCATCAAATCTTTCTTTTTCTTCTTTCGCAAAAAAGTATTTCTCCTTTTTTGTTTAAATTGATTCCACCTTGAAATGTCGGTGTATAGACCACATAACTAGAGTACAACATAACAGGATGGGAGCCTAAAATGAATGAGTCGATCTAACTCATAACCTCAAATGTTAACAATAATCCTTTCTCGTATGCACAAGTTTGAATATTTAAAAATATAAATGTGTTTGACTCTAATAGTATTTTTCAAAAGTAGAAAATTTCAAAATTAGTTCACTAGACGAGAATTAATTTCTATATAAGATCAAATAATGCGATAATTACTTATTCTCTTAACAATATGAGATAGAGTACTATAACAAGCATACCCCTTTTGTGTAAGGCTCATATGTAATGTGTTGAAGAGTTTTTTAGTTTTTATTTTTGGTCATAGAAGATAATTCCAATAAATATTTATCTAGTGTCTTTAGCATAATTCAACTTAAGAGACGAATATCTTGTTTTAGGTAACTCACCAATTATTGACCTATCTTCAGAAAATATTCAAGTCGTAATTTTTTTTAATAGAAAAATGATACTTTTAGAACTTAATTTCGCTGGTGATAAGATTTTAAAAAGAAGACCCCGCAAATTATATGCCACCAAACACATATGAGGTAACAACAAATATAACCATATATACAAATGAACCAAAATGGAAAACATTCTAACTCTCTACCCCAAAATCCATAACTATTTAGGGAATTTTTTTACATATTGTGACATAATTTTACAATATGGTCAAAATATTCTGTCTCAACTCATCAGATTACATAAAAATTTTACATGTTGAGTCAAGAAAACCCCTTGAGATTTTCATATATTATTGGAGTTATACAAAAAGTCCTATCTTTTTATTTTTAATTTTTTTTTTGCATATAAGACCAACACAAAAGTCAAAAAAAATTGTACAGAGGATATGTTGATGAATACTACATGACATTCAACAAAGTAATATTCAAGAAAAGACATCCTTTGAGCAAAATCATGCACCTGCTAGGAATGTTTGTTTTTTTTTTTATGAAAAATGTTTTTTTTTTCCCTTTAAACAGTTTTTAGTAATAACTAGAAAATAGATTAAGAATGATTATTATTGTGCGATGAATTTATTATTTTATATTAACTTGAGATCTTAACAAAAATCAATAATTAAGTTTTAAATCTTGGATTAGTCTTTATGCTTGTAGCCTGTAGGTATTACAATCTTTTGTAATCGATTACTAAACATGATTAAAGATGAATGCTTACCATTTATATATCAAAATTTATCATCGACAACTCCTTAAACTCATCACCAAGTCTTTTATGATATATTCTAATTGAGCATTTAAACATCTGATAAAATGTCTCTTTTTTATTCAAATATTTTGCGTGTGTTTTCAATCTAACCAACCTTTACAATTATGTCCACTTCTATGCATTATAATAATTTCCTTTGATTAAATTAAATAAATAAATACCCTCAACACTGATAAAACAAGAACATTTTTTATCCAATAAGACCACAAAATTAATCTGGTTCTAATAAACTCCCTCCATCCCATATTAGTTATGATGTTTTACCTCTTAAAAGTTAATTTTGATTAATCTTTAAAATTAATTTAATATTTTTAAAATTTATAATTTAAATATTTAATAATTATATAAAAAATTATAAATTGCAATTCTTTCAGATTAATATGCTGAAAAAGTATATCTATAAATATTAATAAAACTTTATGTACTCCTAACTTAATTCTCGAAAAGAAAAATATATTAACTAATATGAGATCGAGAAAATAATTACAATAGTTAGGTTTTAATTTATTTATTTTTAAAATGGTGTGTGGTGGAATACATCATTATTAAAATATTGACCAACCATAGGGATGAATCATGATCTAGAAAAGGCTGCAAAAAAATTACACACAGAATAGGAAAATTGAAAGAGAAGTAGAAGAAAGAGAAGTTAAAAAAGTATAAATATTAAAAATGGAAAAAGTTTTATCGTATAGTGTGTTGGAAGGAACAAGTGTGGGAATAATATTGTCAGATATATACATTTTCAAATTGTTTTTGTAGGACTAG